>NC_138113.1:47654700-47962200 GCF_964146895.1 Miniopterus schreibersii
AATCCCTTTGGAAAATTGTGTTCTCAGGTGGGGATGTCACTTTTCTAATTGTGATAAAGAAAAATGCCACAGAGATGAAATCAAAAATGATTTCTTGTTCTCAGCGCCCAGTATAAGGGCGGTTCCTCGGCACTAAGGACACCACACTGATCAGCTGTGAAATGGGAACACCCCTTAGGCCTAGACAAAGCCACACTTAAGTGCCCTGGATAGGTCTTCCATTCCTCTGGGGCCAGTTTGGATACACTGCCCAAGGAAACTGAGGTTGCCCCTGTCCCATCTTTCCATAGCACTCTTATAGTTCCTAGAAAGAAAATGCCAATAAGATAGCATAATTTTACAGAGAAGGAGTTCAAGAACCAGATTCTAAAATAAACAGATATTCCCTACCCACGCAACACCATTTAATATGTTACTTTCTCACATTCAAACTCTGCCTCTGTCCTGTAATACCCAATATTTTTCTAACCATTGAATCTTGTAAGAGCTGCTCCTTGGCAGACATGAGGTAGTATGGAAATGAATTAAAACAAAGCTAAGCAAAAACAAACAACAATAACAATAACCATATATATATATATATATATAAGTATATATACATATATATATATATGACAGAGAGAGACACTAATATATAAAAAAGTAAGATGGAAGACATCATGTTTAGTATACATAACTTCACATATGGAAAACTAAGATAAACAGAAAACTGATATAACTGGAGAAGAGATAAAAGTGATTTTGTTAGAAATAAATATTGACATGTACTTAGGCACCACATCATAATTATCCTAAATGGAAGATAGGGAAATATGGATTTTATTCAAAAGGCAATTAAGGGGTGGTTTATAGATTTTTAAAAAAGAATGTAATAAGATAAATTCTAGGAAAACCAGTTAAAATTCAGAATAGTAATGTTTGTATCAGGGAACCAATTGAAACTTTATATTAAAAACAATTTGTGAAGCCCAGAAGCAACGCATCAGGTTGGAAGATGACTGTCAGTAAAGAATTAGAGCTAATCACGCATTCTACCAGGCTGCTCTTGTCACAGTGCCTCACTTTTACTGCGGGGGCACCAGCCTTTCTTCCCCAAGCAGATCCGAAAAGGCCTTCTCAGTGCTGCCGCTCTAACCTCAGTGTCCTTCCCACTTTCTAAACATATGAGGTTCATCTCCATATTTGTATTTTAATCAAGGAATTCTCCTCCGCCTAGTTTTTACTAACCAGCGAGTTTCTTCAATGCCTGACACAGTCACATTTTCTCTTTGAACATATCGGCCAGCTTCGTTTTGAAGACCATCCTGAGAAGTGCTTTTGTATGGTTCTTACTGTCTGGATTTCAGTTTTATTTGGCCTTCCCCTTATACCCACTTCTGCACAGGAACTATTGCAGTGCTGCATACAAAAGCAGCACTTAGCCTTTACAGCAAATAAATGACCACATTATTTTAGTTCCAAATTGACCATTTACTTCACCAGGTATGAGAAACTGTGCAGTATCCAAAAGAACAGAAGTCATCGTCCAGATCTCTGAGAAATTCAAAACATGGACTAAGAAATCAATGAATCAAGGGGGGGGAAAGAAAAGAAATGAGCAACGAGGAAGTAATGCGCCTGAAACTTTTCATTTTCTGGTTATTACCGTAAAGAAAGTACACAGATACCTAGTGGGCCTGAGGGAGTGATACTGGCTCTTTACACACTTTTAAAAAGCAAAGAAAAGTTTCATTTCTAACCTATATTATTTTTTTAAATGGCTTTTTCTTTTTTTTAGCTCTGGAGGCTGTGCTCCTCCTTCTGTCTCAGTTTTCATAGTAATTAACTAATACACTCGCTTATATTAAAATATATTATTTCTTATACACTCTGGCAGGGCCAAAAATGAGCTTAATCACAGTTCCTGACCTGCGGTCTAATAAGGAATTCTTATTGTTTCTTAATATCTTCACTGATTAACAGCTCTAATAACAGCTTAGTACTTTTATCTGCAATACCTTCTAAGGGTCTCTCCCTTCCCTTTCTGCCTTGCATCTCCCCAGGCAGGAAAGAAAGTCTGGGTGCTCCGGGGAGTTCAAACCGTACAAGGCCTGCTTTAGCACAAGAATCCCTACCTCAGCCTCATCCCCCTAAAACCATAAAATCCTCAATCATCCAATCTCTTCCTTTTGCTCTTTAGAACTATTTTTGGACCATTTGGGAAGCCTGCCCTGCTCTCCTCAGAAAACTGCACTATGTAAGTAAAAAACCTTTTCCTAGCCTCTTGGGGTACATAGCATTATGTGTCCACATACAGACCAGATTTGGGGTGGAGGTTCATCTCATTTCTGTAGAATGGGTACAATAATGGCCTTTCTTAATTTTCAGACCTTCCTTCCAGAATAATTTTTATTTTTCTTGAAATAAATCTATGAGATTTAGAGTCAGGTTCTGGTAACTTTCTTTTAAAAAGTCAAAAAAAAGGAAAATAATTTTAAAGTGTATAGACTTATGACATGTCAATTCTATTCCCTCCCCAGTTGAGACCATTGTGTTATATCCTGATAGGCTTTCTTTCTGCTGAACATCCAGTTTTTATTGTCATTACTGTTCTTTTAAAATTATCTTCTATCTGAGGCTATCTTTATGATTTTATTGGTGTCTTTGGCTTTCTATAGTTACATTAACCTTTGTCAGTGAGCGTGTGTATGATTAGGGGTATGTGTGTCATTAGGGGTGGTGTGTGCACATGTGTTTTCACTCGGCCTTCGATACATTAATCTTAGTGAAACGGAAATTTGGTTATTTCATTCATCCACACATTCTTCATCAATATTTCTACAAATATTACTTCTACCCAATTTGGTCTAAGCTGTTTTTGGGAAATCAAAAAATACTATGCCCTTCATGTCATTGTTTTAAACATCTATGTTTTCATTTTTTTATATTCTTGTCGCTTTCCTTCATTCTGTGTCATTTCTTTATAAAAATGTTTAGGTTACTAATCTCAACTGTGACAAATCTAAATGACAAAAACTCACTTTTTTATTCTTATATAAATTATTTTATTTTTCTATACTAAAATTTATTATTTAGGTTTTTTTCAAATCTCTCAGATAGATTTGTTAGTATCTTGTACCTTTATCAGAATTTATTTTATCTTTTATTTCCTAATATATAAAACCTATGTGTATTATAGTCTATAATCCAATATTCAATGTAATTTTTTAAATGTGTTTTTATTGATTTGAGAGAGGGAGTAAGGAAGAGGGAGAGATAGAAACATCCATGAGAGAGAAACATTGGTCGGCTGCCTCCTGCACACCACCTTTTAAGGATTGAGCCTGAAACCCGGGCATGTGCCCTGACCAGGAATCGAGCAGGTGACCTCTTGGTACATGGGATGACACTCAATCCACTGAGCCAAACAGGCCAGGCTCAAAGTAATTTTTAAATCTGTTTTTATTTGTGGTTGTTTCTTTAGTTTTATGTTTACGGCAGTAGCTTTCCTCAGGCATTTAGCTGTTTTAGGTTGTGAGCACATATTTCTTGAATTTTTGGTTTTGAGAACTAATTGAAATTATGATTAAGAGTTCTGTAATCTGAAGAAGACTTGCATTTGCTTCTATCAAATGCCTGTGGACTCTTCCAACTTTGAGCTGTACTAAACCTCAGGGTATTTTTTAGAGGGAGAATGAAGCAACAAATGTAAAAATGAATGTGAAAACCTGTGTGAATGGAGACATGAATCCTCAAAGGATGTGTTTCTTACTTTTGACTCACACCAAGGTGTAATCACTCAGTCATCCTCCCTATTTCCATAAGTTTTCTTTCAAATTCATCTACTGAGAAGAATGCTACTTGAATAATTTGGGGGTTTTTTGTGGGGTCCATAAATCTGAACTCCCATCCTTTTGGACCTCTCTGCTTGTTTCCCATCAACTCAGTTGTCTTTCAACGTCTGGCTCTACATTTCTTTGCTTCTCATCAAGACTCTCTGTTTTCTTTTGGTTTCTGGTATCTGATGAGCCCCTTTATTGCCATCAGCTAAGCCAGGCAAAGATATGTTATACGGGAGCTATTTTATTGGTGAGTTGTACATATCAAAATTATCAGTGGAAACTTTGTAATTTCAGAGTGTGTGACAAGATAGAATGGTCAACAAAGGCACATGTCACATATGTCAACAGTATGCCCCAAGCAATGTGATGTGTTCTTCACCTGACTGTGTGCAAAACCAGTAGGTTTGTGGCAACTTAATAGTGGTAAGTAAAAGCTCATGCAGTAATGACAAACTGATTTACATATTTCAAAATTAGTCTGGTACACGGTCATTGACTCCACCTGGTTTCTCTCACAGTCCTTGTCTCTGGCCATTTATCAGGCCACAATATGTGATGTCCTGCGACACAAGACTAAATGGGATAATTCATGTAGAAACGCCCTGAAAGTTGTAGACAGAGTGTTCAGTTATGTACTGCATTATGCATGAACAAGTGTGATGTTTCAGACCAAACAGGCTGGATAGTAGATCACTTGTGATTTCATTGGCACTGGGAATAAATTCCAGCCTAATATTATTCACAACAGATTGACATAGGAGCCTATATTTTGGGGTTAGAAATTGTCCTTAAAGAAAAAACAAGTGTTCTGTTTGAAAATGCCATGCTCTTGGGGAAACTGACACACTAAGTTACTGGTATTTTCATATTAAAATAAAATAGCAGATCTGTCTTTTCTTTTCATATTTCCCTAGGTAGCAAAACATTGAAAAAGTGAGGATCTTGTAGGAAAAAAAAAAAATGAGTAAAAATATGTAGGACTGTAGGCTTCACTAGAGAGGGCAAAAGCAGACCAATGCCCCGGACAGCAGGAGGAAAATTAAAATGACTGAGCACTGGTCAAGGAGTCAGGAGAGTCCCATCTGCATCTTAGCTTTGTCACTGACTGTTTTTATGACCTTGTGCATCTATAATTTATTCTAAATATACATATTTTAACAGCCATGGTATGAAAGTGCTCACATTCTAAGTAGTTAGGAAGATGTGAGCACATTCTAGGAAGCATTTGTTTCTGTGCAAAATATATGATCACGAATAGATCTGTGGTTAATTATTCCCATAAATTTTACTGTTGGACATCTATTTGCTCTAATAGTTTACGATTCTTTATTTTGCCTTATTTTCTTTCAAAGTTATTACTCATTCTAATTCCTTAAGTGAAACTTATACCAGGCTTCTTATTAACATTTTATTGTCTTATATTAAATATAACTAAACTTTATTATATAGTAATAAAATATTATTTTCCAGGTAATTATGAAAATTTTCAAAACAGAGAACTCAAACTTTTTTAAATATTCTTTTTTTAATATGTTTTTATTGATTTCAGAGAGAGGAAGGGAGAGAGAGAAAGAGATAGAAACATGGATGGGAGCAAAACATCAATCGGCTGCCTCCCGCTCAACCCCCACTGGGGGTCCACCTATGAACCCAGGCGTGTGCCCTGAATGGGAATCAACCCGGTGACCTCCTGGTGCCTGGAAAGACACTCAACCAACTGAGCCACACCGGCCGGGCCATTGTTCAGTTCTAACAGTTTTCGGTTGAGCCTTCACGCTTTTCCACATGCATGATTATGCCATCTGAAAGCAGAGATCATTTTTCTCCTTCCTTCTTTCCAAATATTTAAGTTCTACTTCCTTTTTGTTTAACAGTTTAGTCTTGGAGTCATTTTTCTCTCCTGGAATTTTACTATAATCCCTCAGGAGGAACCAGGTTGCACCATTAACACTGTGCCTGGGGATTTCCTCAGCAAAATAGTCAATTTTATCACTCACTAGTTCAACTTCCCACAAAACACTAGGACACAGATACAATTGAACCAAAATACCTGCCAATTCGTAACCAAGATGGATTTCCCCCCATTGTCTAATAACATGCGCCTATTTCCTTGTGAGGCCGCATCAGAATGGCCTTTATCTTAATCTATAAGACTGAGATTTTCTGGACAGCCCTGCTCTTTTCTTTCTGAGCCCTCACCAAGATTGTCCTCAATGGTCTGCTCCCAGCAACAGAGACTTTTTCTAGCATGCACCCCAAACTCTTTCACCCCCTGCGCATTTCCCAGTTCCAAAGCCACATCCGCATTGTTGGGTGTTTGTTACAGCAGCTCCGGTACTTGCTGGTGTGAGTTTTCTGTCTTAGTCAGCTGCCCTAACAAAAATGCCATAGACTATGTGGCTTATAAACAGCACACATTTATTTCTCTGTCCTGGAGGCTGGGGTGTCAAAAACCAAAGAACCAGCGGGTTTGATGTCTCCTGGTTCATAAATTACTGTCTTTTGCTGTGACCTCCTATGGTGGAAAGGGTAGGTGAGCTCTCTGGGGTTTCTTTTAAAAGGGCATTAATCTCATCCATGAGGGCTTTACCCTCTGCACCTAATCACTTCCTAAATGCCTCACCAACAAATACAGTCACATTAGAGAATAGGTTTCAACATATGAATTGTGTGGGACAAAAACGTTCAGCCTGTAACAATTATTTAAGATGGTGTTTTTTTTTTTCTGGAGATGAAGGGACTGGAAAAATCAGAGCACTTCTAGCTCTCTGATTCCTTCTCTCTTAAGGCTCTTATTTTATATTTCCTTGCAATATCATTATTACTATAAGCTGTTCAATTTTGTTGATATAATACAAGAAAATCAAATTATTATCTAGGTCCAAATTGTTCCTCACAATTTTTTGCAAATATCTTGCAGTCAGAATATAAATTATGAACCTTAGTATCACATAAGACAAAGCAAATTCTGACAGTCACGGTGAGAATTCAATTATCTATAGAAAGATTAAAGGGCCCAGGTTTGGAGTAATTTAAATTCTGTTAAGATGATAGCAACAGAAACAGAGGAAATGAGATATGCAACAAAACCTTACAAGAAGAAGTGAAAGTCAAGTTTAGATAATTGCATATGGGGCAGTGGAGAGATCTGCCCGAGGTCATGTTAGGCAGCTCCAGGACCCATATGATGCATCAAAGGACTTGACTTTATGACAGCAGAGAGCTGTTTGAGGAAAAACACTCTCAGGAATAAAAGAGGAACATCTGGGAGACGAGATGCTAGGGTGAGATGCCTCCCTTGCGAGATGCCAGCAGATGTTGCAGAAAACATAGTCCCTGTGGAACTTTTACAGTTTCCAAAAGTGTATGATTCATAATCATAGAATCAGGAGTATTTGCAGGTATCATTTAAAAATCCCTATTACCTCATTTGTTATAAATTTCAAGCAACATTTCTTTCATGATTAATACACACAAGACATGAGAGGAGGCATGGAGAGTGAAGAAGAAAGAAAGGAGACACAGCCCCCAATATTAAAGTGCTTATTGTCTGGAGGGTTCAGCAAAGAAATGTGATGCAACCATGGCTGTTGTTGCTCAGTGGTTAGAGCGTTGACCCACAGACCGAAGGGCCATGGATTTGATTCCAGGCCAAGGGCACGTACCTTGGTTGCAGGTTCCCCATCCCTGGTGGGGGGCGGGGAAGAGGAGGCGTCAATGGATGTCTCTCTCACATTGATGTTTTTCTCTCACATTGATGTTTTGCTCTCTCTCTTTCTCTCTCCCTTTCTTCTATCCCCTCCTCCCTTCCTTCCACTCTTTCTAGAATTCAATGGAAAATATCCTCAGGTGATGATTTAAAATTTTTTTTTAAAAATAGAAGCACGATGCAGCAGAATAGCTACTGTAACGAAGGTGTTTCC
Source organism: Miniopterus schreibersii (assembly GCF_964146895.1). NCBI lineage: Eukaryota > Metazoa > Chordata > Mammalia > Chiroptera > Miniopteridae > Miniopterus > Miniopterus schreibersii. The sequence continues at coordinate 47,662,445 of NC_138113.1, forward strand.
TATGCGAGGGGACCATGTGCTGGCAGAGACATTCTGCCTGAATCAACTGAGAAAAAAGACAGCCTGTAAATTATGTAATTTAGGGAGCAATGAACATCCTGTTTCTCCAAATATTCATGACCTGATCTAAAATAAAGTCTCTTTTGGAGTTATAAATGGAAAAGGCAAAGTCAGTAGCAGGGAGGGCCTCTGACAAAATCTGGCCTGCCTGGGGCACAGTGCCAAGGGTCCTTAGGCTAATCTTGTTTAGAACAACATATTAATGAGTTTATAATGATCAGAGGTTTTGTTAAACTTGACAATGCTCATTTCGTTAATTAATTCCATCAACACATGCATTCATCCCTTTACCAGTCAAGAACGAAGGTATGAAATAAATTCTGTAGGTATGCCCAGCTATCATTGAGGAATACACATGTTTAAAACATCTCCTTTTAAATCCCGTCACTGTGTGCTTAAATTTAGGTATTTATTTGAAAAGAATGAAATTTTCCTAACAATTTCATAAACTGCTAACATGCAAACTCTTCCTGTTCACTGCGAAACATCAAATACTTTTGTTCACATCAGCATAAAAACCACTGGGCTGCAGCAAACCTTCCAGGCTGTGGAGAAACAAAACTGAGACCCAGGGCGGGTGAGGGACTCGGTAAAGGTCAAACTGCTAATTGGCAGGCGGAAAATTTAGAAGTTAAGATTTGCTTCACTGAACTTCTTTTTTGAGAAAATAAGGTTTTTTGCAGAAATCAAGCAAGTAACCTGACAGCATAGAGATTTTTACTGACGGCGAGAAAAGGCTTCGGACGGGAGAGGGGGAGAGGCAGCGAGAGAAGCAGCAGAGAATGGGTGATGTGTGTGAAGTGCCCACTCGAGGTTATTTACAGGGGACCTGCCCCTGTCGCTCTACCTGTCAGTGCCCCGGCCAGCACGGTGCAGGCCTATCGGGACGGGTCATGAGGATGCAGCTGCGGGGCTTTGAATCCCAGCTCTGCCTCTTACTAGCTCTGGGAACTTCACCTAGGTACTTAAACTCTCTGTGTCTTTGATGCCTCATCTAAAAATAGGGAAAATAAACTATCATAAATTACTATGCAGATTTAATATGTTAATATATTTTAGACAGAGTCTATGGCATATTGTAATCCCCAGTACTATTGACTCTTATTAACTGTGGCAATGATCTCCAGGAGGACTGTCTGTACTGCCTTTCTGGTCTGATGGAAAATTAAAATTTTTTTAAAAATATTTTAATTAATTTTTAGAGAGAGAGGAAGGGAGAGGGAGAGAGAAACATGGATGTAAGAGAGTAACATAAATCGGCTGTTTCCTGCCCGTCCCCACCAGGGATCAAGTCTCGGATGTGCCCTGACCGGGAATCATCCTGACAACCCCTTTGGTGCCTGGGAAGATGCCCATCCACTGAGCAACACTGGCCAGGGGGAGAATTAAGAATTTTGGGCAAGGTAGGGAAAGCTGGAGAGATAAAGGCTTTGGAGACTAACTGGTCAACATACAAATGTGAAACTCTGCGGTGAGGGATGAAGTTGTGGAGCACATGTCCCTCTGTGTCGCTAGGAAATCAGTCAGTGGGTATAGCAACACAATCTGAAAATACGAGTAGAAACATTTTCAAAAAGCATTTGTGGCACAAATGAAAGAAAGCTGAAGGACGCACTGTCCTCTTTTTCTAGGATACAATTGTGAAACCCTAAAATATCAGATATGTTAGTGATCATCGTAGGAATATTAGAATTCATTTAGTCCATTTTACAGATACGGAAATCAGTTTTCAGGGAAGTAATTTTATCAATATCGCATCTTACTTAAGAGAAGAATTGGAAGAAAACCCACAGATCCTGGATCCCAGGCTAGTGAACTCAGGTCAGCACGGCTGTCCCCAACCAAATGGCATTTGGGGATAAGAGTTTATTTCACATGTGGCTTTCCTTTCTCTTGGTAACCCCACCCTGACCCAACAATAGCCAGGAGTCCCAGGAGTTGAGCTTCCCACATGGAGCGGTGAGCACATCAGGCAAACAGGTCATCAGCACAGCCACTGGGGCCCACCTGAGACTAGCAAACAGAGTCCATACTCCAGAGCTGCCGTGTAAAGATCTAAGCAGAAGCGCTGGCACAGAAGAACTGCTGTGTTGCATTGTGAGTCAAGCGTGAAAGATCTACCCATTCCTGGGACAGTAACAGCATAACGTTGTGGAGACAAGTAAAACAAGAATCTAATAATCAAAACCAAGCCATAGAGTCATAGTAGGACCAGCTAAGAGGCTGACCTGATGTTGAACATCAAAGTCCCAGCCTTAGGCCCTGTTCGTTTCTGTTGATTCTGAGGACAGGTTGCTAGATGTGGGACAGAAAGGAACTCGCAGTGAGTGACGAGTCCTCAGCAAAATCAACTTAAGTGTGTGTGGGAAGAGTCAGGAGAGGCACTGACGTGGTTCCTCACCTCTGGATGGATGTCCTGTGAGCTGAGGACCTTGAGTGCAAGTTAGTTCAATGGTTCACACTCTGATTATATAAACTTAGAGTCACTTAGAGATATTCCTGGTCCTGGGATGAAACCAAAAGGGTCAAACAATTGGACATGCCCTTGTCAATTTCCTTTTATCTACTTTTCATAGAGGGTTTTATATAAATTGTATTTGAGGGACAACTGTACTGTCAAAATACAATAACATTGAAAAGCTCTTATTGAGTAGTGTTGATTTCCCTCATCAAATTTTTCTCATCCTGAGCTCTGTTCTTTCAGAATCTTATTCAAAACCTAGCAAATTTTAGTCATGTATATAACCTCTGAAGTGATCACCCCAGTAAATAGAGTTCCCATCTAACACCATGCATAGTTACTACAGTATTGTTGACTACATTTTCTATGCTATATTTTACACCCATTGACTATGTCATAGCTAGCTCTGGACACTACATTCTCTAGGCTTTCTTGTACTAATGAGGTTTTTTCCTGATTTTTCTTAAATATTTGAGCTACCACTGAATGCATTTGTTTAAAAAGAACAATTTTTAGAAACATCATCCCAAGTGAATATAAATATTCAGGGGGGAAACCTGGGACTCTGTCCCTTTAACAACAAGGAAATCGTATGATCACAAATATTTTGGCATTGGTAGGACCACACTCATGGTACTATAAAGAGAATATTCATTTAACTGAACATTGGAAACACTCTCAAAGATGAAATGTGGGCATGCATATACGTGAATGCAATGTGTGTGTGTGTGTGTGTGTGTGTGTGTGTGTGTGTGTGCCCACGTTACCTTTGGAGTGTACTAAACTTGAGTTTAGAGTAGACTTTGGAAGAAAACTGCTACTCTGAATTCTAAGCCTTATTCTAAGATTTAACTTTACAATATCTACATGTTCTACTTTGATTAAAACATAAAGATATTATTTTTTTAAAAGGCTATCGACTCAGACTGTGGTGTTCTCCTTGAGTTGAAGTTTTGAGGCAGCTGTATCAGCTGTATTCTATTTTCATGTTCCGTAACGTTGTGAGACACCTGAGAAAACATGGAAATCAGCAGGGGTGAAAAACGGTGGGGGGAAGGAAAGAGAACACTGACTGCTACTTCTCTTTACAAGCAGCCTATGTGCCATTTTAGCATGAGTGCTGCAGATGGCTCGTCACCGATTCCAAAGTGTGTGTGTGCAGCCCAACTGGGCCTGTTTTATTCCCTCTCTCTCTCCTACTGTCCAGAGCACTCTCATATTCCAATAGCTTTTGAAAAACTCTTCATCTGGCCCCTTTTAAAAACTCTAAGAATGGGTCTCCTGTACTATCAATAACTTTTTTATTTTCTACATAATCTTCTTATACTTTATTATGAGTATGTTGATTATTTTTAAAGACAAATTCAAACAATTTGGCAGAGTTTTGTGGCTTGGGACTTTTAGCTCAATTTTTTTGTGTGTGTTCAGCAAAATTAAGATTATCCTGTTTTTGAAGCTCTTCCCTCCAATTGGGCATTTCAAATTGCATTTATATATATATATATACACATATGTATATATATATACACATATATATATATGTATATATATGTATACATATATATATTTAGAAATGATAATATTAGAAATATGGTCAGACTTCATTTTTGAAATTTAAAGACTCAGACCAATGTATGATTTAGCAATAGATTTCTGTAGACTGATCTCAGAACTTAGTTTTAAGTTTTAGCTTCACTAGCATTATGCTTGTTGAATATGTCACTCTAATAATGATTCATCCGATTTGTTAGAGAAGTGTACAAACCTCGCCGTTGCTAACTGAATCTGAGCCACACAACTCTGCGAGGAGTCAACCTATTGGGGAATGAATGTGTGGTGCACAGTCTGTGGTGAGCAGATATAATGAACAATCTCATTTGTAAATGACATTATGTAGAACATGTTTAGTCTACTTAAAAGAACAAAACTATCTAATGGCTCTAACATACTAGCTATCTCTATGCAGATAGATTCTGCTACCAAGGTGGCCAAAAGAAACATTAAAGTATCTCTCCTTGGAAACAGCTCCTAAGCAATATGTTTTGATTACTATGTGATGTTGGAAGTAAAGTTGTCTGATCTACAAAGACTTTCCTTCAACTGGAAATAAACTCTTCATCTTTTATCCATCACTTTATTTACATACTTAGTCAACAGAAATTTATTTGGTGTTGAGGTTACAAAGGTGAATGAGACATGCTCTATTCTCAGTTTGAACCACTTATTAGAAAAGAAACATGTAAAGGACTGGAGCAACAATTTTTATAAGTGAAATTGTTTTAATTAATTAAAGAATGATTTCATTCAAAGGGGAAAAAATGCTAAGCTTTTTCCCTAAAGAAATACTTGATACAGGTGTTCTAGATAGAGAGAAGAGCATCTGAAAACCTCAAGAGAACACATTTCTTAAGTGGAAAGTAAATCATTTGTATGTCTGTACAATGAGTAAAAGGTTACAAGCCTAGAAGTAGAGGATTATGTTAAGAAATTAATTAAATCACACAAGATAAAATGTAGACAATCAGCAATGTACAAGGTTCCAATTTCTCAAGATCTTTACCAACACTTGCTATTTTCTATTTTTTATTACAGCATCCAAAATGTGAAGTGGAATTTCATACATTTTTATGATCAATGTGTCTTACACTACCTTACATTGAGCAGAATATGTGTGTGTGTGTGTGAGTGTATATGTGTGTGTATATATGTATATATAGCATATAAATTCACTTGTTTATATATGTATATATAATTATAGGTATAAACTATAATACATAATTTGTATATACATGCATATTTATATAATTTAATTTTTAATTCAAATTGAAACTAATTCTTATAACCCCCAATTTCTCACCCTAGTTGTACACTTAACACAAATTTGTACTATTTTAATAATTAACAAAAAATATTGTGTCTGCGGAATGATACATAGGTTGTGGATATTCACAGAAGAGGGTACTATGCAACAAGTGTGAACTAATTACTGCTACTACTTCAAAAAACGGGATGACACTCACAATGATAATGCCGAGAGAAAGAAACTGCATATAAAAGACTACATAAAATGTAATACAATTTACATTTCAAAAACAGGCAAAACTATGTCAGCTCAGAAGTGCAGATAGATTTTTTTATCAATGCTGTCTCTAGAAGATCATAAGAGGAGGGTTTTTGAAGTGGTCCTCGTGTTCTGTTTCTTGACCTAGGTGCCGGTTATTTGGGTGTGCTCACTTCATCAATATTCATCAAGCTCAAACTTTTTGCAATTTTCTTTATAGAGTATTTGTGAATATTGAAAGAAATACAGAGAGATAAAAGCTGCAATGGTTTTCTGTTTGATACAAGAAAAGTTTCATGGCCCGGCCGGGTGTGGCTCAGCTGTTGAGCATCGACCTAGGGGCCAGGCAATAGGGGTTCGATTCCCCGTCAGGGCACATGCCCGGGTTTGTGGGCTCGATCAATGACTCTCTCATCATTGATGTTTCTCTCTCTCTCTCCCTCTCCTTTCCTCTCTCTGAAATCAATAAAGATATATTAAAAAAAAAGAAAAGAAAAAGAAAGAAAAGTTTCATGAACTTTATAAAAAATTGAACTTATGGGAGTTTTGGTCTTGGCCCAGGCCAATGCTGAACATGGGCATGAGATAGTATGTTTCAAATATCTGCTCAGTTCCTGGAACTGTAAGATTGTGGAATGTGGAATATATATTTTCATGAAGTATGTTTTAATGATTAAGATATATAGAAAATGTATTATTTCTTGCATTAACACATGATTAGTAAATACGGATTCCCTTTCTCTCCATTCACCATATTTGTGATGCCGCCAAGCTAAGGTTATTACTGTGCTCAGTGGTTCAAGATGAAATATCAGACATAAAGATTGCAATATCCTCTTGAAACCACTTAAGATATTTATAATTTCTCAATTTAAGAGTAAATACAGATAATTAGTCTTTCCATTTTCTCATTTCAGAATAGCTAAAACATGTGGTTAAACATTCATTTTAAGTGAGAGATTTTTTTTTTATTCCACAAATTACCATAAACTATAACTTGGGAGAAAAAGAAATATATGGGGAACTTGATTTAGCATAATATATATATGGATAATAGATATTAAAAACACTTCAAAGAGTTTCAACTGAAAGATATTAATCAAGCACTACTATTTTCTTCACTACTGAAATGCACAAAAACAACTTTTGTGTATTATATAAAATGTAAATGTAACAAAGTCCTAGAAAAATTGCACAGTTATCAAAACATGATGAGTCTATAAAGGTGACCATGGAATATTGCTGCAGCAAACAGTATAAAGAGCTCATCAGAGTAGAACTGAATTGAATTTATTATTTTAGATTATTTAACTTCTGAAAGGCTGCTCTGTGTTCTCATTTCTAATGTTTCACCTCGTTTCATTTAACTCACACACCAGACTTGTACTGAACATAGGACAGATGGCAGTGTTCATATATATATATATACACACACATATATATATAAAGAGAGACCTGGGGAGTTTGACTAAACTTCCAAAGATCCCACAGTCAGGAAGGCAGACTTGGAGCCAAGGTCTTCTGATTCTTGAGAGTTTCCAGTCAGCTCTAGTTCCAGAGTTTTTCCATTTTGGAGATAAAAAGGACTTTGTAGTTCATTAAATATGGGCATTCTTGAATCATATTTTAAAAACCCCAAGGACTTTGAATAATTAATTCTGATTTCTGTCCCAGAAATCTGCATTTTCAATGATTGTTGATTCTCTAATGGTTGCTCTGTAAATCACATTCTGAGAAACACTGTAGTTTTGGTCTTCACCATATTTCACCTCCACTCCTTGCTGTGCTCTGTTCAGTGCTGCAGACACTGGAAGGAGATCCCAGGGTGACAAGAAGAGAAAATTCAGAGTGCCCCCCTGCCCCACCTCAGACTGGGCCTCTAACAGCCCAGGCACGTGTGGGAGGTAGGATCTCCTCCATGGCTCCAGTTCACACCTGAGAGCTCCAGCTTGGTTCCATCTTCCACAAGTTGACCTTGACCTCTGGGCTCCAGGAACATCACATCCTCACTCTGTCCCTACATCCCTCAGAGGGAAAGTGTTTTCCTCCTCTTGCTAATGTTTGGGTTGTCACACCCTCCTCTTTTTTTTTTTTTTTTTTTTTGGCTTCTTGGCTAGTCCCTCAGGTTTTTAACCAACTACCTGTACTAAATTTTTTTTTCTTAATTTTTTTAGAATGAGTTTCTCTTTTCCAGTTTGGACCCTGACTGTACAACTACCATAGTTTTTTGGTCCAAATGAAGTTGATTTATGATTTCAAATGTCATGTAAGTCAATTAATGCTATGCCCTGTTCCAAATCCAGGCTATACTTAATACCTGTTGCTGGAGCAAAGGAATCCAGTTGGTCACATGGGGCCACGTCTAAGGGCAAAAGGGTCAAACAGAAATGCTCCTATTCCAGGTCCCACTAACTAAGCAGGTGGGGATTCCACTTGTTTATTCACGTATGTATTTATCAAAGTGCAAAAGAGAGCACAAAAATGAACAAATGGCCAAAAATATGGTGTGAGTACTGCCTGATGTTTCTTGCCAAATAAGGGTGCTACACAGCATCACGCTAGGGGATCTGGGCTCATGGGATCTAAAACCTCCCATGCGCTGTTGTTTGCCTTGGTTTGACTGTTTTCATTCCTCCTGCCTCAGCATTGGGTTAATAAATTCCTGAGGGTCTAAGTTAAGGTACAGGCCCCCAAAACACACAATGTAGATCTGATGTGACTTGACAGTTCTAAGACCTAAGTTTACCTGAAGAAAAGACAAAAGCAATTCTTTTGCCTCCATATAATTCCGCACAGTAACCTAGAGAGTAGATTATGGCCTATGAAAAATGCCATCTATATCAGTGGATAAAAAGGCTGTGGTACATTTATAAGGTGGAATACTATGCAGCTTTAAAAAGAAAGGAACTCGCCCGGCCAGGCGTGGCTCAGCGGTTGAGCATCTACTTAGAATCCAAGCGATCGAAGATGGGCTCATGGTCGGGGCACATGCCCGGGTTGAGGGCTCGTTCCCCAGCAGGGGGCATGCAGGTGGCAGCCGATCAATAACTCTCTCACTATTGATGTTTCTATCTCTCTCTTTCTCCCTCTTCCTTCCTCTCCCTGAAATCAATAAAGATATATTTTTCTAAAAAAAAGGAACTATTACCTTTTGCAACAGCATGGATGGACCCGGAGATTATTATGCTAAGCGAAATAAGCCAGGCAGAGAAAGACAAATACCATATGATCCCACTTTTATGTAGAATCTAATGAACAAAATAAACTGGCCAACAAAATAGGAACACACTGACGAATGTCAGAGGGGAGGTGGGTGAGGCAGACTGGATGAAAGAAGGTGAAGAGAGGAGCCAAAGAACATATATGCATTTAATGTACAGACCACAGAGTGGGGAGGGCGGGGGGTGGTGTCTAGGTGGAGATGGGCAAAGTAAAGGAGAGAAAAACTGGGGCACCTGCAATAGTGTCAGCAATAGGAAAATGCCTATGGCAAGCTACAGTGATTTTTTGGAGCATTCTTTCACCGCATTACTCTTGTAAACCTCATACAGAAGTAAGCAATCTCTTAGTGTCAAGATTTCTGCTATCAGCCAAATATATTTTGACTAATGCCCTTCCCTCTTTTTTTATTCTAGCGCCTTCTCTTTGGCTGGTGTTTTCATTTCTGCTTAGTCCTTAGAAACAGAACCATCCTTCAAATCATAAACTTTCTCCTCTTTTGTTCTTTGTTTCACACTCACCACAGAACCTTATTAATTTCCATTTCTTTAGTTATTGTCCACAGGTCACTAAATGCAACATCTATCATTTTAATCTGATAATACTTCCATGTGATAAACGCACTTCATAGTGCCTGCTGGACCTTTCTATTTAAAGACGTCTGTCTGGAAATTCAGGTGCACAGACACCGTATCTACTTCCACCCGTTTATCTGTCATCACACTCACCCAATAATCTATGACATACCCAGAGAAGCAGAGAAATCCCTGTTCTAATACCAAGAGGAATCCTCTCCAATCACAGAGGAGAAGACACATATAAACAACTTTAGAAGAGTATATATGCACAACACAAAAGCATGTACATGGCATCGAGAGAGATCAATGGGGAGAGTAATTATCTCTGGTTTTGGTATAACCAAAGGATTCCAGTCAGATGTGATCTCTGATATGAACTTTAAAGAATGAATTGACATGGGCCAGATGTACTGGACATCAGATAGGGAGAACTTTCCAGGAATAGGAGATCACACACACCAGCAGTATCTGCCTATTGAATTCATTGTAATTTTCTAATCATTCGACCAACATTTTTAAATAACCATTATGTGTAAGGAAGATGTGATGCTAATGATCCAGACATGCTCCTGCGTTCAGACTTCACCATCTAATGTTATCGTTCAGTACCCCAATGGGAGATAATTCAGTGATGCCAGACAGTAGGGAGCCCCTCTCTTTTCCACTAATGCAAGGCATGACTCAGCAATGAGGCCGAAAACACGGCAGCAACTCAGCATATTGTCGTCTGCCACATTAGCTAACCTAAAACCATCAGAAAAAGCTGCGAAATGCCCCAAAGTGTACTAAAACTACCAAAAAAAGAGAAAGCAGTTTTTACCTGTTGAAATCCCCAAAACGTTTATTTCCCCTCGGAAGCGTGAAGATGAATGGGTTTTCTGCTTTGTATCCCAGCATCTGTTCATTCTATTTACCAAGCTGCTTAATCATGCTCTTCTGCCACGAGTGACAGGCCATATTTCCTAATATGTTTTATTAGTTAAAATTACAAAATAGTAGCCGTGATTTATTGACATAGAAACTACAATTTGGGACATTCCCAAATGTTCCTCGGGGATAGTTTAGGCAAAGATCATCCTCTGGAAAGTGAAATGTTTTGTATAAATGCAGTCAAATCTTCAGTGCACCAAATTTGAGATGCATTAAAATCCAGGCAGGCGAAACAGTCAATAGTAAAAAAAGAGTTTTTCTTTTTACGATATGCATGTGTTTGCTGTGTTTAACAACATATTTCTTTTCTAAATTTTGTAAAATTTTTCAATTACAGAAGAGAACACATTTCTTTACATATATTTTTTCACTGACTGTTTAAACTGCTCTTCAATTACAGAAGGGAACACATTTTTTTATACATTTTTTTCCCTTGAATATTTAAGCTGCTTTTCAATTACAGAGGAGAACACATTTCTTTTTATATATTTTTTCATTGAACATGTAAGTGGGTTTTCAATTACAGAGGGGAATACATTTCTTTTAATATATTTCTTCATTTAATATGTAGCTGGTTTACAATCTCTGGGCAAGCACCTACTGACCAGAAAATACCCTATAAAATGTTTGAGGCAGTCGGTGTGGCCCGGCAGGAATCAGAGCACATGTCCAGTATATATTTCATTGTCTGGTCCAGCTCCCATTGCATGCAGAGTGTTTTTCGAAGTGCCTGAGAGCACTCATGCATACAAGAGCTGATGTGGCTTAGCAGAGAGAACACCAGAGGTGACAAGTGAGATTCTGATCATGGATGGAAAGTCCTTTCTTTGAGAAGAACATACCGGGTATGTAAAGAGGGGAAATCACGCCCATAAGCAAAAAGACATTCTCCCCATTTGTTTGGATCAGATGATTTATCCCCACTCTCACTGTCCTGACATAGTTGAGCCAAACTTTTATCAAAATGTCTAAACACAATGAATAAATATTCCTTTGTTTTGCCAGATGAGTTTTAATGCATTGGTAAGCCCACTATGTTGAGCATGTAAAAAATCCTAATTTTTTTTAAAAAGCTTTTTTTTTGTTTTTTTGCATCACCTTTCTTGCTACATTACAACATGATGTTCTTGGTACCTTCCCGGTGGTTCTCCTGCAAACTAATCATTGTTTGTCTAACTGCTTAACCTCTTTAAAATCCTGAAACTAAATTTTGATAATGCCACACAGAGCTAGAGGTTAGAGGCGGTTTTGAGTATTGTTTTATGAGAGACAGTTAAGAATGAATGTCATACACTTACCAAATCTCTGCAAGGTTTAAGTATACTAAGCAGCTACAAATTCACTTACACACACGCACACACACACACACACACTGGAGTGGCTGTTGTTGTTTTTGGGTTACTTTGTTTTCTCAGATGAGAAAATGCCCATGAATGAGAACATAACCTGCAACTTCCCAAACTTACCAACGCTCTTGGACTGATAAATAACCCATGGTATTTAATTCTTGTATAAAGCGTAGTGATTCCTCGGAGGCTAACGTGAAAGCTGTTTTCTCATCACTGTAAAGGACAAAGGCAACAGAGAATTAGTGATGAAAGGAAAGTTGCCACTGTAGTTACTTCTTCAGGGGAGTAATCTGACCTGTAATTTCAAGCAGGGCAGTGAACTAATTCTCAGCGTTTCACAACATGAATGAAACAATGGGTTTCTGGGCAACCTCTGCAACAAAGCGGTCAGTGACTTTATTAGAGATTTTGGCCACCTCACTACCGAAATAGATCAATTCATTTTTGTCTCCTTTATCATTCCCCATTTAGGAAAAAAATGACACAGAAAAGAAGTTGCTTGTCCGTAGTTAACACAGGCAATCGTGTGGGTAGAACAGCATGTGATTTCTGGACTCCGGGCCTAGCGCCTGTGTTCTTTGTCCCAGACAGCAAGTGCTCTTGCTCACTCTTACGGAGGAGCAGCGGTGCGAGGGACAGATCGACCGTGACAGCTCCGCAGGTCCCCAGAAATGCGCTGGACTTCAAGTCTAAAAATGAGATTGGCATTGACCCTCACTTTCAACAAGTAGTGTTGAGTTCACACACACACACACACACACACACACACACACACACACACACACACACACACACAAAATGAGCTCCTTCCTGTTTAACAAAGCCTGTTTATGCAGAACTGAACCGTGCAGGAAAGAGGCCTGAGTGAAGAATTGGATATTCCCTATTTGTCCCAAATGGATTAGGGTTACGACCTTGGACACATCATTTCATCTTTATGAGACTCTTTTTCTACACCAGCAAAATCCAGACATTGCTCTGGCTTCCTTCTACCTTCAACTTCCTATGGTTATGTCATTATATGAACAAATGTTTACGTGGCCTTTTGATTGTTATATTATGCTTTCATTACCATATAGCAGCTCATAAATAACGGGGTGTGATGAATTATATTATCCATTCACAGCAGCAACAGCAAAAACCTCTGAAGTGTGTTGCCCTCCTTCGCCTCCAAGCAGGCTTATATACATACCCCTACCGTGGTGACCCTGGGCTTGGCCACATGACTTTCTCTAGCCAGTAAAGTGTGAACATGGACAACATTGTGCTTTCCATACGGAAGTTTTATAAGCTTTACAAAGAAGCACATGCTTTGCCATGTCCCTCTTTCCTTTGCCAAGCTATCAGTCACACTCCAGATTGAGCATGTTTTGTCATCCTGAGGCTGGAGTGAAGGTGAGTTGAAGAGAAGTCACATCTGGCCTGTGGTGGCCACAGGATAAAAATAAAAATAAGGCTTCATCATTGTAAATCACTGGGATTTTGGTGTCATTTATTTCCATAGCATAATGAAACTTAAGCCAACTAATCTACTAATGTATTTCTAAATACTGTTCTGCTGCATTTTCTACTTGTCTCAGATTACACAGACATACCAGTATTTCAATAAATGCATTACTTATATGTCAGAGTGAATTATTATTTTTATTATATTTAGAAATATCTATGGCATTTTTGTGGATATTTTGCCCAGCCCTCCCATCCATCCTTTCTGGCATGACCCACTCACTTGTTGAGTTTGGCCAATAGGTGAAAGCAGCAAGAGCTGGTAGCAAAGAAGGAGAAACAGGTCAGGTAGGTGTCCCCTCCCCCGGCCCTCTTCCTCACTATTGGGACAGAAGCTGCATTTCACAGGACAAATCACTTCTCCAAATTAATGAGTTTTCTCTAAGCTCCAGTGACTCAGTTCCCTCTCCTGTCCTTTCAAGTCCCTAACTGGCAACAATGGGAAGCCATTTACCACCATGTCTGTGCCCTTAACCCTGCTCACACCTCTTGAATAGACCCTTTTCCTAATTCTGCTCAGTTTGACCTTTGAGCCTGGAATCTGTGTCCTATGAGACACTCAATGCTAGAGTGTCCTATATATATTCTCTTGATAGTTCTCCAGATGAAAGGAATATTATTCTTGCCTTATTTTAGAATAAATTAATTTGAACTATTAATTTAATTAATCCCAAATGTTCAAATGGATTTTAATAAAATCTACATTTAAAAATCTTTAATCAACCCATTCAAGTACAAAGCACCAGTATGTTTCTCCTTTTGTTCAAGTATACATATTGTTTCTCAATAAAAATGTCTATTTCTTTACTGGGATTATGTTTTAGATATTCTTTATGTATCTTTAAATGTCTTATTGCACTTGATAGTAGGATTTTATTGTATTTTATTTTCTAATGTGATTTCTGGCATAGAGACACACTACTTTATATAACTCTATTGTACCCGGTCACTTCCAAACACTTTACTAAATCTGCATGTAAAATAATTATAACTTTATTTCTATTTTTGTTTTTGCACAATATATACATGGGGGGAACCTCTACACCATGCTGTTTAAAGTAGATGCTTTAATGATAGAAAAGTTCCAGATCTACCATGCTAATGCTCCCCTAGAAGCAGGAGCTTCTGTTTCCCCCCAAGTCAAGGCTTCGGTGTTCTCTCTTCATTGTTTTGTATTTGTTGGGCTGTTTTCTCCCTAGGAGAGAGTCACTGCATTGAGAAGAGACTGGGGGACATGTCCTGCTAGAACACAAGTCTGCGAAGTGGACAGTGACCTCTGTGCAGCTGGCTGCTAAGCATGTGTACTAAGACTCAGCATTAAGGCTGGATTTCCCCTTGTGTAGGTGCTAAGATGTTGATTCAGCAGGAGAGAGTAGCATGTCCTTACTTTGGCACTGGGCCCCAGGCGTATTCTCCAATTCAGCTTAAATTCGGTAGCCTGTTCTTTGAAAGTCTTCATTCACAAGGCTAATACGGAATCCACATTTTATTCATTGTATCTATTTTTTTTTTTTTTTTTGCTTTAAAATTTTAATAAAAGAATTTATAATTACAGGTAAAATTCCATTGTCAAAAAAAAAAAAAATTCAGTTGTCCATCATTCCCATCTCTTTCACTCATTATTATGAATTTGATATAAGTTCTATCAGTTTTTATTTTATATATTTACATAAGTATATGTGTATTCATGAGGAAAATCAGTTTGTATGTGTTTTAAATTTTTTTATGTAAATGGCATATTATTTAGTCATTCTGCTGATGGATTTTAAAAATTATGTTCTTGCCAATGTATAAACCTACTTTATTTAATTTATTAGTGTACACTACTCCATTCTGAAATCTTCTGCACATTTTTACCCATTTCTGTACAGACAGCCAAGTTCTTGCTGTTATAAACGATATTGCTGTTATGAACAATATTGCAGTGAACTATTTTGTATCTATCTCTTTAGGTGCAAGTGGGAGGTATTCTTCTGTAAGGATAGATATCTGAAAATTGTTGGGTCATAGTTAGGGATATTTTCAGTGTTGCTAGATTTCATTAATATGTCCAACAAAGAGGTTATGTCAATATACACTCTCACCAGCTGTGAATGAGGTTTGTTTCCTTACTTATTAGCTAATATGTAATGATGCAACACAGTAAACAAAGATACAGCTTAGAGTACATAAAGAATTCCTGCAGGTAATTAAGAAAAACATAAAAGATATAATTAATCATAACAAAGGATAAGAAAAGGGAATTCACAAAAGAGAAAGTCTGAGTATCAGAAAAACTGCAACTAATAACATAATAGAATGCCTCACTCATAATGTTGACAAATATTAAAGTACTGATATTTATTTTCTTCATAAACACCAATCCAGCCAGAGAGAAGTAGTAACTCTTTTGCTCCAGCACATATCTGCATTATTAAGTGTCTGATTTTAATAAGAAAGACTTTAGTATTTCACTATTAAGCACAAATCCATAGCCTGGATTTAAAGTCCTTCCATAACTTTCCTATAGCAAACATCCCATATGCACATCCCTCTACTCTGCATTGAAACATGCATGATCTCTCCAAGTCAGAAGCCTCACTATTTTGTATATCTGCATGTTTTTGTTTGTTTTTTTATTTTGCTTTGTTGTTGCTTTTTTACCTTTCACTCGATCTGCCTGGCATGATGTCTCTGATATATTTGAACTGATTTTTTTCCCCAAAATTTTGTTTGGGGACTTTCCTTAATTAATTTTAAAATTACACCCAGAGTCATCTTGAAATTCCAGTGAAACCTTTATGAACTACTACAGTTACACAACAAAATTAAAAGTTAAAAAAAATCACCATATTTAAAATATATAATGAAATGGTTAAATGATCAAAATAGTCAGCTAAGCAATGTGTACATGTATATATAGCAGATATACACATACATACATGTGTGTTCATAGGCAAACAAACATGCATATTGTATGATCACATTCGATATTCACAGCACACCTATGCAGTAGATAACTTGTTATTTCTATTTTGAAAAATAGAAACTTAAATTAAGGTGTTAAAATTAAGCATTTATCTGTGATTTATTGACTAGCACAAATGAAATGGAATAGGCTTTTCTCCTATTGTTTAATCCTAAAAATTAGGTTTTACCTGACACGCCAATGGGGAGATTTAAATGCATTTTTTCCTGCACTCCATCCACATTGGTAAATATGTGTCATAAAAAGTGCAAAGCCATATCTGAGGAATTTAAAATGACTGCTAGTATGTATTGGGCTGGAGATATATTAATAAAGTTGAAGGAAGGACAGAGCACAATGCAGTTTGTGGGATGACGTCAAAGGCATAATGATTTTTTCCTCCTACTCTGAAAGATTACGGAGGCAGAAAGAGTGAAAGTTGTTGACTGCCCTGAAGGGAAAAATGGGCAGAGGATACATTTACCACTTTTTCTGAGAGCTAAATGAACAGACTTGCCAGACACACAGTGCTCCAAGGGAAGACAGGCAGCGACCTGAAAGTTACCCAAAGTGAAGTAGTCACTGATGGTGGCATTTTCTCTGCAATTCTGTCTTCTGGAAGTTATTATTTTGGCAGAAGAGATTGTCCTGGTGCCCCTGAAATCAGACATTTTGAGTGCTTTCCATAGGACTATATGTAAATTGTACTTAGGACTGGATTAATCAGCCATGTGCACGGAGAATTTGAGGATAATCCTGGCTGGAGGGTCCCCGTGCAGTGCCTGAGCAGAGTCCCTGCTTGCCAGAGCGTTGAAGCAATTATTATTTAACAGCACACGTCTTTGCTATTCCCCAAACTCCAAAGTTTCTAGCTACATCAGCTATGGTTTATTGAGATGATTCTTTGACTCCCACCCTCATCTTTGTTTCCACGGACATGAAATTCAAATATTCTTTAAAATCTGTCGTTATGGTAATACTGAACAAACGTGCCAGACACATCCATTTGAAAAACAGTGCTCTGAGGGAAGACAGGCCTGAAAGTTATCCAAAGGGAAGGAGTCACAATTTTTAAAAAAATTAAATAATTTAAATAATTTTTAATATTGCAGAACAGACAAACGTGAAACAGTTTACCAGCTTAAGTTCTTAAAAGAAATTCAAAACTGAAACTTTTCTAAAAGGTACGATGACCTCCCTCCTGATGCAGCATTAACAATCATAGCAAAAGGGATCTCGGTTTGGCGCCCTGGAAGATTTGAGGTGATGGGCCAAATTACTTTTCTGCATTTTTGAAGTGAGGAGGTACATTGGCCTCTGACAGTTTGGCTAGATAGGCACTGTCATCTGTTTAGGTAATTTGACATGATGATAACTCCCCTGGCTCTGCAACTTTCACCAGTGGGGTGGTGGCAAAGATGACCTTAACATCCTTTTCATTTTGACTAAACTTTAGACAGACTTTTTTCCCCTAACTGTAAATTCCTCCCTTTTCTCAGAGCATTTACTCAATAACATAGTTGACCCTTGAACACCGATTTGAACTGTGCCCATCCACTTATACGTGGATTTGTAATAATCATACAGTTGGCCCTCTGCATCCCGGATTTTGCATCCACAGATTCCCAGCAGCAAATAGAAAATACTGTTTTTGATCTGTAGTTGGTTGAATCTATGGATACGGAGGGAAGATTGTATAATTACTGAAAAAAAAGTCACGTATACATTGTTCTACCCCACTTTATATAAGGGACCTGAACATCCAAGGGAGGGAAATGAGCATTGGGCCATAGGCTCACCAGACCCTGCGGAGAGCTGGGTCAGCTCTGACTAGTTAAGGAAGGACAGCAATCCCATCCCACAAGTGAGTTCCAGCAGGTGCCCACAAACGAACATGTGTCCTATTACTCCAGATTGCATCGGGGAAAGGACCAGAAACTTCATCTACATGGTCTTGACTGGGTGTTATTCTAACTCTTATCTACAGCAGCCAACTCGAAGGTCTGGCTACTCAAGCACAGAAAACCTTCCAAACCCTTCAAATGCAGTTGCTAAGAAGCCACCATACTCCTACTTGAACTCGTTCCATTTGCCTCTAAATTCAAAAACAAACATATCACTTTGGCATTCTGTGTATATTTTAGGACCAATAGGCTTCATCCAATTTAGGAGAAAAGATGGCAACCAAAAAGTCAAAAATATTACCAGACTTTTTGCTTGGCAGACCCAGGAACCAGGTGCCCCTCTCTCTGGCTGGAACAGGGATGCAGAACTCTGGTGGCAGCGATCTCAGTGGTCAAACCCAGGCCTTAACATTTCCTAGGTATTTTTGCAGATGAAGGCTATGCCTCATTTCTCTTCTCCTGACATATTGACTTCCTAGCCACCAAATGCCAACTCTTGATTTTTTTTCATCATGCTTAATTACTTACAACTTTGAAAATAAAAGAGTCAGTATCTGTTTTTTATTATTTTTTTATAGGAGATAACATCAGAAGTCAATGTGATTTAGCATAGTGGCTGTCCTTGTTTAGCCAAGAATCATCAGTTTGCAGCCAAACCTAGACATGTAGCTGGCACTGATTGGAGTATAGAACTTTTGTGTGAAGTCCTGCTAAGGGCAAGAGCATTTCCAAGCTTGTTTTCAAACTTCCGCCCAGGTGGCCCCAGTAAACCCTGCCGACTCTAATCTTGCTGTTTAAATGGAGGTTTGGCCCTTATAAATAGCACCAGTTCTAGCAATGCCTCAAAATAGGTTTCTACTTTCTACTGTATGGTCAGCAAATAGATGTTAGATAGATTTGTGTCAGGTAATAACAATAAATCGTTTTTTAATCTAATTAAAAACCAGTTACATTCTTAAATCCTTTGTTTAGAAAGAAAGCCTGGAACGTTAGGAAACACTTCTGGCTTAAGCTAACATGTTTGTGAATCAAAAATCCGTGAAAATAATCATGGTGGACTTTTCTGTATTTACAGTTGCATTTCCTTTTGAATTGTTTTAAAATATAAACGAATGCAAATATGTCCTGCTCTCAGAGTTAAATTTTGAAATTTAGATTTTATCATTTCTGATTTAACTTGGGGATTCCACGGGAGTGACTAAGACCTCTCTTTACCATAGCGTCCAGTGCTTAATGTGGGATAGACTCCTTTAGATGCAAACATAGTAACAACCCCTTATTACTGCTGTTCTGAAGCAATAGGTCAGGTGCATTAGATCCATTTTCAGGTACCAGCTCATAATTACTATCTGGATAATAGGTCGAAGCACATGAAATTGTAATTTTTGAATCTTTTGACTTTCAAAAATAGCAATGTCATGCTGCTCAACCGAGTACATATCTCAGACTCCATTTGCTAACGCGAAAACCAATGACTAGAAAGGTTAAGTAACATGCTCCAAAAAGTACAAAGCCTGCAATTAACACATGCAATGCTCAACCCAGTCCCTTTTGAGTTCAGACTCCACTAACTTGAGGATTTACTGACTTGGGGTTTAAATCTGAGTGCCTCCTTGTTGCAGGACTCTGCACCTGTCACTGTGTCTCCAATCAACTCGGTTTGGTTAATCGCCTGGATGGAGTAAGAGCCCTGAGTGAAGGTTAGACTCATTTCTTTGTCTGTAACCCATGTGCGCTCAAGCCTTTTGAGCTTGGCTTTAGGGACAGAACAGCTTTTCCAGACTAGAGAAGGGAAAACCCGTATTCCAAGAGAAATCAGGCTGAAGGCTTCTTGGGCTACGTGCCATTTTGAGGTGGGTTTGAAACCCAGATTGCCGTCTGGGCTGCTGGGGACGGAAAGGTCTTCTCGGTGGCCCTGCCTGCGCAAGTGTCAGTGCGATCAGATCTACGTAACATTTAAATTAGCTTCCTCGGCGCAGATCTTTGCCCTTTAATATTTTCCTCTTTCTCTCTTGTTCCTGACAGTTCCATCTCGGGGTCCCCTCTGCAGTTTACCTTGTAACGTCTTCTTACAGGATCACAGCTAAATGTGACTGGAACAGGCAGTGTTTGTTCAAGGACAGGGGACAGTGCAGGGACTAAGTGTGCAGAGAAGTCCGAGGAAGGGAGCAGGAGAGGAAGGTGGCTGCCTCATCAAAAGCCAACCTCAGGTTGTTTTTATTTCCTGCTGACCAAGCTTATCTTCCAAGGTAAGTATGGAAAACATCTGATTTTTGCCTTTCAACTCTTCCCCTCTGGCAGCTAGAAAAGGGGCTTATCACCCAGTGCTGGCCAACTGGAGCTGAGGGAAAGTCTCCAGGGGCTTCTAGAAAATGTTTCCTCCGTGATACAAGGTCACAGAAAGGGAATGCTCGGTTTCTCCTTCACCGTGTGTGCTTGTATTTAAGTGAAGCTGGAACTTCTACACTCGACGTGCTCCCCTGAAGGAAGAAACTCTTGAAACCCAGAGGGAACAGACACAAGAAGCACTTGAGGTCCTGGAGCTATTAGCTTGCCGTGGATCTAACTCTCAGCTCAACTTCTTCCAGCTTCCTTACACATAGGCTAACATGACTCAGTTCAATATTATGTTGCTTACAGAGATCAAGATATTCTGAAGGACAGGAAAAGAATTGAGGCACACGGTTAGGAGGGCAAGAGAAGGGCATAATCATGGAAGTGGAGACTGGGCCTCAGCTGTCTTCAGGGTCCACCTGAAAATGGTCAGAAACCTTTCCTACTTAAGGATCGGGCTCGAATGCCACGTCCTCCATGAGGCCATCACCGATTTGCACTTGTTTCTTTTTGGAATTTCTTCTCTTCCTCAACCTGAGTTACCAAAACACTTCATCTCTGTCTTCTTGAAATTGAATTTTCCTTTGTCTGCAGGTCACAGTCACTCACGTACAACTTTCTTGTCCAACCGTCTGTCACACCCCTCGGTGCCCTGCTCGGTGCCATGCAGAAACCCCACAGATAGCTATTGTGTGAATCACTGGGTGAACACATGAGGAGGGATGGGTCTTTTTCATTGCTTCAGCTATATAGATCTAGACAAAATGTTTTCAGCCTCAGCGATTTATCTTTTCTGTTGTTTTCTGCGCCCGGCACACTCCTCTGAGTTGGGGATACAGCGGTGATTTGTGGTCTCTGCACAGCGGAAATACACTGAGTGTCTCTCGCATGACTCCTCGATCAGATTTGGCAGACGTGCTGAACTCGGATTGCATAAAATCGGGTTCGAAGGAAGAAATGAGCAAGTTATTTTGTAATCCTGCTGGTCACAGATGATGAAGTGCTGCTGAGAGTCAGGAAAAAGGGTTATAAGAATAACAGAAAAGAGATGAAGGAGGCAGCGTGGGGTTGATACATAACAGAAGAAAGAAAAGAAATCTGGGGATAGGAATTAGATTTTTGGCGTGGGGTATTAGGTACTTACTAGGTGAGGTAAGAAATAGGAAAGAAAGAACAGAGTGTTTTTGTTTGTTTGTTTTGGGTTGCTCTGTTTTGTTTTACAGACACAGAAGGCATCGGGTTCAAGGTTGGATGAGCTCTTTCTCTGCGCCAGACTGAGGGCAGAGCGTTGCATTCCTCGTCTTGAGGGAAGGGCCACTGGGCCTCCAGGTCAGTGGGCCCCAGTCTCATCCTTCAAGCAAAGGAGAGGAAGTTATCATGGGATTAAAAGACATACTAAGTGGCATGTGATTCTCTTACCACGGTTTTTAAGTAAAGGTGCTTCTTTGTTAAAGGAAACCCATCGTTCATCTGAAGGATGCTGATCGGCTTCATGTTGCTGAGAAACTTTGGCTTCACTTCTTCCCTGCAGCCAGTTGGTGATGCAGGTAGATGTGTAGGAACCGTATGCTTGGCCAGCGGGTATATTGCATCGCTAGGGCTCTCTCCTAGTAAATATTCAAAACAAGTTCTTTCCTAGTGGCTTCACCAGGAGAAAATGAGCACGGATACCTTTACAGCATCACATTTCTGGTATTATTACTAAAGGTCAGTTGTCAGACTTGCCACCCTCTCTGATATTTCAAGGTTTACAGCTTCTGGAATAATGTCTGGCAGAAACTTGGTATGTCTCTCTTTCAGCTTGATTTTCAAATGATATTATTTTGTGAAATATATATTACAGATAGTTTTATAAAGGAATGCTTCCCTTAGAAATTTGGAGGGATTTTTGAGAAAGTCGTCTCTTTTTTAACACAAATCTAGATGTGGCATTTTCCACAGATACTAAATTTATTTTAGCATTTATCATGGAGGAGTTAGAAGTGCATGTTTACAACTAATTCCTGGAGACCATCTGCTAATAGCATTACTATAAAGCTGTCCATTAAAAATGTTAACAAAGTTTGCCTTAACAGTGTCACATACATTACTTTAAAGGAAATAGTGTGTCTGTATAACAGAGACAGTTATACAAATGAAGTAAACTATGTTCAAACTATGATACAGTATATCAAAATAAATCCCATTTTATTTTGCCCTTGATTTTTCAAGTGATACTGAGTACAAAGGAGGTGATATGCTGAACTGAAAAGGCCAGGATAGAAGAGCTGGATTAGTCATTTAGAATAAATTAAGATATAAATTAAGTATATTGTAACAGGTTTGAAAATATGCATGAACAGTTAAGTGTTTGAAAACTGAAACGTTATGTCTAAAATTGAAACACATGCAGCACACACACTGAGTGGGCACAACCATCACAATAGCATAGTGCATAATATTGAAATGGATTTTCTATTTTTACAAAAACTGTCATTAGCATTTTGGTAGGCATTGCATTGAATCTATAGATTTCTTTTGTTTCTACTGACATCTTAACAATAAGTCTTCCAAACAGTGAATATAGAATGTCTTTGTATTTATTTGTGTCTTTCCTAATTTTTTTCAACAACGTTATGGACTTTTCAAGGTACAAAGCTTTCACTTCCTTGGTTAGACTTATTACTTAGTATTTTATTATTTTGAATGCTATTGAAAATGGAATTTTTGCCTTAATTTCCTTTCAAATTCATTGTTGGTGTATAGAAACATCTGCTTTGTGCATCGTGCACATTTGTTGAAATTTCTTATTCGTTCTAAATATTTTTGGTGGAATTTTTAAAGTTTTTATATCTATAAGACGTGTGTATAAACAAAAATACTTTTACTTCCCTTCCAATTTGCATGGCTCTTTCTTTTCCTTTCTTTCCTTTTTTCTGTCTTTCGTCTTTCTGTATTTTCGTCTTTCTGTATTTTCAATACTATGTTGAATAGAAGGAACAAACTCGACTATCCTTGTTTTGTTCTTGACCATAGAGGTAAACGTTTTAGTCTTTCACCACTGGCTATAATGGGAGTCGTGGACTTTTCATTCATAGCCTTTATTAGGTTGAGGCAGTGTTCTTATATTCATAGTTTGTTGAGTGTTTTTGAAAATATTTATATATTCTGAATACTTCCCTTTACAAATTTTTCTTAACACAATTCCTACTATTTCTTTCTTTCAAATTTTGCTTCAAAACAATGATTGATTCATAGTAAGGTGAAAACATAGTACAGATAACACCCTGTGTACATACACTCAGATTTCCTTAACAGTTGCATCTTACAAAACTAGGGTAAAATAACGAAAACAAGAATTTGACATAGGTGCAATGTGTGTGTGCAGTACCATATCGTTTTATCACACATGTAGATTTGTGTAACCACCACCACAATCAAAACCTAGAACTACTTTATCGCTACAGCAGCTTCCTTGGGACTGAGCAGTGATCAAACTTCTGACTCTCCAGTGGGCCTCCTCAGAACCCCTCCAGCAAGTGGTGCCTCACTTCCCTCAGATGAGGGTGGGAACCCGAGCTCCCTATCTGGTCTCCGCTGACCCTCTGCGATGGAGCCCTTTTTCCTGCCATTATGAATAAAAGTCCCAGCTCCCTGCTTAGTCAATTCTGACACTAGCCTGGTGAGAAAAGTGGGTTGCTTCATTACAGCTTGGCAAAGGGGAAAATCTCCACTCTCCATTTACCCTTTGCTGGGACATCTTGGGGTAGGATCACAATTTTCTTTCCTGAGGTTCAGTTGGAATAGAGCATTTATTATTTAAAAGTTTTCTGTCTTACCAAAATGCCCCTTTCCTGTTATTTTAAAAAAAAATTTTGCTAGAAAAAAATATCCAATAAACTATTCTTACATGATTATTCTGCACTGTCAGCTTTTTCATAAATTAATTCTATTTTTTGGACTCCATTATAGCCTATTGTGTATTTTTACAAGCATCTTATTTTCTTAGTTATATAATAAAGTCTTTACTTCAATCAGAGTATATTAATTTCTCTAAAATTTCTTTTATTCATTTTGGTCATCTTAATTCCTCTCAATAATTTTTTGGCTTAGCTATCTTGTACACTTTTCTTAGGATTCTTAGCTCATATAATTTTTTTCTTCTGTGCTTCTTTTCCATAATTGAAGTTATTGGCCATATGATAAATCATATTTATGGAATGTAAAATCAATGTTATAAAGATTTCTCCAAGTCATTTTGTATATTCCATGGAATCAAAAGCAAGATACTAATAGAGTTACTACTCTGTACCAAGACAGAGTTATGAGGAAGAAGATTGACAATCTAATATTCACATTTTCCCTTAATGTTATAAAATATATTTCACATCTCTGGAAATGTATACTATCATATTTCAAATTGTCTCTTTAAAATATCCCTGTATTGATTGGTATTTTGAATAGACATCAGTTTAAGATATACATTGACATTGATTGAGAGCTTTAATTTTCTTTTCAGATAGTGTATTTGGTATCTGATTTCCACAAGTGTAATATATATATATACACACACACATATGAAGAGATGTTGAGAGATTTTGGAGGTCAAGACTAATTTTTACTTCTGGCCCCCTCACTTATGGGAATAGGCTAAATATATCTCCTTGCACTTTTGGGATTGGCTGATGTAGAGCGTAGCTGGAGAAAGCAGTGTTTAACAAGAATCTACACTTAAGTGGAGAGGCAAGACAGTACCTTAGAAAAATAATGATCTTCTGTAAATCCAATTTGATGTTCATTCTGTAACAAGGGAAGAGAGTTTCTATAGAAACTAAATGTATAGACCTCATCTTTTTAGATTTTCTTCTTAACAATTTTTAATTTCCTCTAAGATAAGCTATTTCTCCTTTCAGATTTGTATTTATATAATAGATGCTCAACTATTTAAACTGAGATGTATCCATGAATACATTATTGAAGAAGATATTTGATAAAATAAACAATGGAATGTAAATCAGGATAGCAGGGTTTGGGTTAACTATTGTACATACTGCATCTGCCAACATGTAATCCATACAAACCATGTTGCATGGACTTGAGCTAATCATTTAATATTCATGGGTCTCACTTTTTTAATGTAGAATATGAGAACGTGGCTAATACAAACCACAAAATTGTTTCTGCCATTTATTCACTCTCTTCTGAGAAGTTTAAGTATCATTTCCCTAAACTATTTGCTCTCAATTTAAAACATACCTTTATAAGACCAGGAGTAAACAATAGTTTTACAGTCTCTTAACAAATTTTAAAATTAAAACAATAAATCAGCATAAATAGTAGTGGCGTAAATAATGTTGAATTAAATTTATAATAAAAGTAGACTATTAACTTCAAGTAGATAACTGAAATAAGCTTCGCAATTGCTTCTCTCTCATTTTTCTTTTTAACCCTCACCTGAGGATATTTTTTTCATTGCTTTTCAGAGAGAGGGGAAGGAGAGGGGGGGAGAGAGAAACATGGATGTGAGAGAGACATATTGATTGGTTGCCCCCCACAGGCACCCCAACCAGGGCCGGGGATGGAGCCTGCAACCGAGGTAGTGCTCTTGGCCAGAATCAAACCCCGGGGCCCTTCAGTCTGTGGGTTGATCCTCTAACCACTGAGCAACCTAGCTAGGGTTCTTCTCTCTCATTTTTAATGTTTCTTAACTCCCTATACTGCTATTCACACATTTTACTCATCTGATGTTTTTCACTTGTCAATCAGCCATTTTTACCAAACCACTGAAAGCAGTTTATTTTTTATTCAGCATAAAAGGAAACATTTTTATATTCATAGCATTCCTTGCACTTCCAAGACGATTATGTTTCAGCTGTGTGAGTGTATGTGTGTGTGTGTGTGTGTGTTTGAGAAAGAAAGAGATAAAGAATTAATATGAGAGCAAGCTGCAGGTATTGAGGGGAGGAAAGACCTTATTTCTATGAAATTGATTTCATTTCTCTTCCTTTCCATTCTATCCTAGCTCCTTCATCTTCCTCTCACCAAAATCTAATGCTCATACATTTTAGTGTTTCCCAGTAGGAAGAAATGGAGTTGCACATTCAAATTCTTCAAGCCAAAAAGCAATCAATACACAATGGCAGGTAAGTTGTCCCAGAAGGAAATTGGTTTTGTGCTTCTAAAGGAAGAGCAATGAGTATCTGTGAGAAGAAAAAATCCAACCTTGAAAGGAACCACATCTATCTTCCTTCAAGAGGGAAATTAAACAAAAAGTTAACTCTAAAGTAATGATTAACTTAAATCTCATTGATTGGCATCACATACTGTCCTTCTAAAGGAAAGACAATATTAATAACCAAAGAGGAGAGAAGAAAATGTGATGTTGAGCTCCAAGAAAATGTGGATGTTTGGCGCATCTAAATCATATAAACAACTTTGTGTTCAGCTTATGTAGGAGTGACTGCGTGTTTTTATGTGCGTTAAATAAGGATGAACATTAATGGAAGCCCCATGCTAAACCTAAGACTTAGTAGTTTCCAGCTTGGTAACACTAAATTTACCCTCTACAGCATTTAACATAAGATGAAATGGGGCCCGATCCTTCCAGGAAAGAGCATCATTGAAATTATTGTGGTCTCTTCAACACTACCCTATATGCGTATATATGAGAGATTAGGTACATTTTCATATGGGTGAACGACTTTGGGGATAAACAACTTTTTTTAGAAGCTATGTGATAGTCACAATTGATGTTAACTTTGGGGTTGAAGCTTTTACCCCAAAGTAGAATAATAAGCCCTGAAGGAATTGTGAATCTGGAGGTTCAGAAATTAGGGAAATGGTTTATTCTGAACTGTGTATGTTGGTGGTGATAATTTATTATGACATAGGCTTATATTAAGAGAAGAACACACTAAATAGAAAACTTTCCACAAATCAGATATATTTGGCTGTAACTAAACAATGGAACATTGAAACAGCTAAACAGTGACAAAATTTATTTTTCCCCCTGTAATGCCTGTGGCACATGATGCAAAAGAGATGTGGAGGAGCTTGGAGTACTGGAACAAATTTGGAGTGCGGGGATGATGGAAGGATTGAAGGCCATCCTAAGAACTCTTGCTAATACAAGCACATGAGGGAACTGTGACAAGTTACCCTGATTAAAAAACAGAGAAATAGAGACAGAGGCAGAAAATTTGACTGTATTTCTCACTCAAGCTAATCAAAGACATCAAATCATCAGTTACCCAGGCTTTATCTAATTTAAGGTTATTAGTAAGAATGAGTGCTAAATAACCTGGTTCCATTTCACAGATCAGCATGTTAATAGACAGGACCAGGACCAGCACCAGGGTGGGGTGATGAAGGCATTTTCTCGAGTGCGAAATTTAAAGGGGGTGCCAAACACTCACTAATCAAGGTAAAATAATAGTTTAACACACCACTTAAAAACAAGAAAATTAATGCAAAAATCCCATGATGAACAAAAGATAAAAATTTTAATTAAAGATAGGATCGGTATATGATTTTTATGCCTTCTAAAGTGTTTTACTGTCTGGTTCATTAGCTTGCAGGCCAATGGTCAAGCCCTCATCCTAAACTGCTTCACAAAACTGCAGAACATAAAATCCCAATTTCCAACTTGGCATAACTTCACAATTTTTAAGTGTATGTATGTTCGTAGCATAGCATACACTGTCCTCCTCAGTTTCACAGAATACGTTATGTGGTGGCTGCAATTCTAAGGCATAGTCAAGGAAAATCAAGGCCCTTAAGGAGGTTGCCTTTATACACCTGCTCCTTAATTTTTCCCCTTAATTTTACTTCTCTCTCTGCTTTCAGTCACTGCTGTTAAGAAGTCTTCTTCAGTCTAATTAATTTCCTCTATAATAGAAAAAAATATAGATGATCTATTTTTATCTTATACTTAGGATATTATTTTTGGCTTTTGTGTTCAGCAGTTTCATAAATATATATCCAAATTACGATTTGTTTCATTTATCCTGATTAGGATATATTGCTCTCAGTGGATGTGAAGACTCCTACTTTCCAGTGTTCTGGGAAGTGCCCAGTTATTATCTCATCTACAAGTGCTTGCCTTTCATTCATTTTCTTCTTTCCTTCCGGATTTACATACACACACATGCACACACACACACACACACATACCCACACAAGCACACACAGATTACTTTTTCCATGTTCTCATGCATCTCTCTAATTTTCATCCCTATATTTTCCCGTGACACATATCAATCCTGCACAATATATCTTTAAACTCTCTCTAATCTGTTCTTAGTAATCCACTGAGATTTTTTTTAACAATTAAAATATTTTTATGTGTCATTCTACAACAAATTTACCTATTTATTCCTGATAGTATCTTATTTTTTATTTGCTTCTTTAATTTCATACTTTATTGAGTTAAATATTTCAGAAATGTCCTTCTCTGTATTATTTATCTTACTTAGAGAGCCTAGGCCTAGAACTTTTTCTCTTCTTTCTCTGTCTAGTGCTCTCTCTCTCCCCCCATCCCCATCACTCTCCCTATTTCCCCCTCTCCCTCTCGCTCAGCTTTTTATGTGTGTTAAATGTTTGCTTATGAGCTGCTTCTCTAAAAATTCGATGGGATTTCCATGGTTCCATATTGGGGGAAAAAGATATTTTTCTTATCCCAGGGACCCCAGAGGACCGTGAACCAAAACCTAGTCTGAAGAGTGTGCAGATCTAACGGGAAAGCTGCAGAATCAGCTGTCCCTTGTTGCACACCCAAGTCTGCCTGATACAGAAGGTGGTAGGGCTATCTGTCCTCTGGCCAGTCCATCTCTTTCCATCCCCCCTCAGCTTAGTCTCCTCATCCCAAGAATATGCTTTTATGGGGGAAGAGTGGTCTTTGGAGACCTCTTCTGCCACCTCTGGGTACAATAATGCTACACATAATGTATTTTATCTGTAACAAAGTTGTCTATAGGCAGAGGTGCCCAAGACACCTAGAGTGTCATATACATGTTAGAAGAAGTCTATCCTTGTTACCTTTATAGCTATGTTACCTATATCTGACTAGAATGAATTCATTTTGTTTGTTGGTTTGGTGTAAATCCCTCTAGTGATTTATTTTAATAAATTTGAATTTTAATATTTCTCCATAAACTGAGATATCACCTGGTACTGGGATCTATTAAGAGGATAGTACTTTATTGAAATTAAGAGGATAGTACTTTATTGAAATTATAATTCTAGCAAAGCTAATTGGCATATTGCATATTTACATTCCTAATATTTTCTATGTTCAAAGTAGCTTCTAAAAGTAAAATGTCATTGAGATGTCGATTGCAGTTCTATATTCTTGAAAATATTATTCTCGAGCTTTCTCTGAATTCCTTTTTCATCTTTGTGGATTTCTCATCCTTAATTATAATTTTTGGGGGGGGGGTGATTTTTAGAATAATTTTTTATTGGATTGAAAAGAAAATCGCCTATTTACAGAATTAATGCTGGGCTTTGTTTGCCAATTCTACTTTTCCCCTTTCTTTTTTAATTAGTTATATATCTTTTAGTGATTTCTTCTTCCACTAAAGTATATTTTGTATATTTTGGTTTGCTGTCTAAGATCTTCTTTTAAAGAGCTAACTTACTTTTTTCTGAGCAGTCCTGAAGGCATGCCATGCAAGTTTGGATAGTATCATCATTACCTAAGTGGCGATGCAAATTCTGACTCCTCTCCTCCACTTACCATCCTTGGGATCTCTCCGTGCCTCAGTTTAAAAATGAGGAAAGGCTCTTAATTTCAGAAAGAGATGGGCAGGAAAGGTGTGATCTAAAACTTGGAATGATAAGAGAAATAATTTTATTAAAAAAAATACTAAATGGTAAGTTATAAGTTTATATATATTTTTTCTTTTTGGCTTTAAATACAGTACCTGTTGATCTTTGATGAAAATTAAAATAAGTTAGAGGGAGAAAAGAAGAAGTTTCCATGAAAAGTTATTTATTACTTTCTTTATAACCATCAGACTCTGTGAAAGTTGCTGTGGGTGGATAGAAGGACAACTAAGACAGAATCTTTGCTTCAGGGCAACAATGAAGGCAACACTTTCAGACATTTCGCTGCACCTTTGAGATGCAGTTATCTACCCAGGGTTGGTGCTTATACCTTCAAAGAGAGTGCACTATGAATATGCTTTGAAGATTTTAATTTATCAAGATTCTTTTTGTTCTAAGAATTACCAGATTCTAAATCTTTATTTAGCCCTTCCTCCTATATGAAGTATCTTCTTATTTGGCTAAGATAATTCTTTTGAATAAAGCCTTAGTCTGTAGCTGACGTCCTTAACTAACTCAGACGTGGTAGCTCATGGTGAGTAGCCCAAAATTCAGCCCAAAAAAGGAAACGAAAATTTTTATAAGCTGTCTTATAAAAATCTTTTCTATTTTTAATTTAATTTTATTTATAAAATCTCTCATTTCTAAGGTTTGTTATTTCCATCCCATGTTGAACTTCTCTTGTGAATCCTGAGCT
Organism: Miniopterus schreibersii; assembly: GCF_964146895.1. NCBI lineage: Eukaryota > Metazoa > Chordata > Mammalia > Chiroptera > Miniopteridae > Miniopterus > Miniopterus schreibersii. Next base: position 47,693,295 of record NC_138113.1, read on the forward strand.
GTTTCTATCTGCTTCACTGTAACTAAGATTCTCTGCCAGTTTTGCTAACCGGGGATAGAAACACTCCACTCAAAGGAAGGAAAGGTTTTAAACACTAGTTCCAAAAATACCTAAACAAAATGAGTCATGCAGTGTTTTGGTTTTAAGAAAAGAATCAGCAAGTGCATCATCTTGAAGGAAAGGTATTCTATTCATTGAAAACATTAACATTTTGAGACAGCCCCGGGCCTTATAGGCAAAACACCCAGCAGTACAGCTTAGCCCCGCTCTTTACTCTCTGTATGATCCAGAGCAAGTCATCTAACTGGTCAGAAATGGTCCTCTCATAGAATTACCATTGAGATTACATGTAAAAATTGCTTTATGGCAATTTTGAAGCAAAAAAAAGAAAGAAAAAAAAGACTGTTTAAGTAAAATGGCTTTTTATATGTTATATAAATACCCAATCCAGTTAACCTTTAAATGGAATACCAACAAGTGATTAGCAACACTGTACTGGAATTTCATTACAATGGTACTGTTTATTGTTCTGTGATTAGGAAGACTCTTAGGGCAAGTGTTTCATTTTTCTAACCTGGCACCTTAGTGTTCTTTTATTTTCACATTGTATACACAGTTAAGGGGAGCAATGGGGGGCAGCAGCCCTTCCTGGGCTAACCCCCTGAACCTGCCAACAAGGCCCCCTTTTCTCTGACTTTGCAGTGAGCTAAGGCAGCCCGGCCTAGGCTCTCCTGTTGCTTCTTCTGTGATGAGTCCTTCCTTGTTTCACTGACCTCAGCTTTAATAAATGTTCCTTCATAGTCGTGTGGACTTGTGTTGAGAAATCTTTCCTGCACAAGGTCAAGATCTCATACACTACCAGCTGGACCTAGGCAGACACTCCCAGGGCCAGGTCCCCTGTCCAGTAACAACAATTCTTATACCCCCCATTTTTTTTCTATATAGTCTCTCCCTGCCTTTAGTTCTGAAGGTAGAAGCTAAGTTTTAAGCTTTATTCAATAAGTGCTAAAATTACTACTTTAAGCAAAAAAGAAAAAAGGAAGGGTTCTCTGAATATATGTGCAAGTCTGTGAAAAGCGTGGGCAGGCAGAGGATTTGAGATCCTCATTAACTCAAAAATAGCCTTGAAACAGACAGAAATAGGAATACTTAGTTTTAATGCCTCACCCTTTTTATTCTCTAAACCACTTTATTGAGGAATGTTTAATGTATATAAAGCTGTGCATATTTAATGTACACAAGTCTGTGAGTTTGGGGGTAAGCATACACCTTACCATCTCCACCATCAAAGGCATGGACATATCCTCAACCAAACTTTCCTCCCATCCCCTTTATTAAGTTGTTGTGTATGTGTGGTAAGAATTCTTATCATTATAGTTAACATAGCAAATTTTAGGTGTACAATATGGTAGTGTTGACTATAGGCACTCTGCTGCATAGTGGTCTCCAGAAGCCATTTATCTTGCATAATTATTAACACTTTAATTATATGGACTTACAATTAAATGAATTATACTTTTAAAGGGTAAAAAGCACTGCTTTTTTCTTTTTAGATTAAATTTATTGGGATAACATTGGTTAATAACATTGTATAAGTTTTGAGTGTATACATTTATAATACATCATCTGTAATGCCTCACTTTGAGCTGTGTACCTGGGCAACAGGACTCTTAATGTGCAAGTTAGAGGTGGGGAAGAGATTAACCAAAGAACTTATATGCATATATGTATAACCCATGGACACAGACAATAGTGCTGGTAAGGCCTGGGGGGGGGGGGGGCGGGGGCTGGGAGCAGGGTGGAGGGTTCAGTGGGAAGAAAAAAGGGGACATCTGTAATACTTTCAACAATTAAGATTTTTTAAATTTTTTGATAAATAAAGCTATTCAATGAAGTCCCTCTCACAAATATGCCAGGGTTGGTCAATATGGAAATAGTATTCCCAAGAACATGCTGGTAAATTGTAAGCATGTTAAATAAGTGATTATCACTCTGCTTGTGAATGCAGAACTTTATAAATATGAATCAGTGGTGTATACAGGTGATTCTCAACCAGAGAGGTTGTCCCATTGAAATTCCCCAAACTTGAGGGACAATCAAAATACATGCTCTCTACTCTCTCAAATTAGTAAAATTAATGAGTAATTCTTAGAAAAAAAAATATTACTTTCTCATTTGAAACTTTAATAAGGCTCTACTTTTATAGCCCATGAAGTCCTTAGTGTGTTGATATGAATGAGAGTATAGTATAATTTTCTTTTTCTCAGTTTAGATTGAGCAGTGAGTAGGGGGAGAGTGTGTGAAGAGCAAATATTTTAAAGATTGTAAAAATACTTGTATTATTTATATTTTAAGGTGATTGAATCATGCTGAACCTTACAATCGATGACTTCTTACAACTTCTGACAACCAGCAAGCAGTTCTGATATAGCTGTCATAAACTTGGTTGACATTTCTGGTGGCAAGATAGGACAACTGCATGCCATCAATGCTTTAGTCAACAAATCATTTAGGGTCCCTTCAAGAATAGAATATGAGTGTTAATTCTTTTTCTGTCACCTTCTGAGGCTAACATTAAAGTTCACAGAGAAGTTAGCATCTTGGGTGATATGATGCGAAAAGCAGAATATACTAACATTCTTTTGAAAAATTAGCTCCCTCTTATGATCTGAAAAATTGGTTAGCTGGGGCTAGTTGCTGCGCCATCCCAGTAGGATGAGCTCCTTCCACAGTAAGCGCCCCGGGGGTTTGATGTCTTCTCTTCAGCATGACATCCCAAGGGATCTAAAATCCTCAGAGGATGCAACTGGCTTTCCCAGACATTCCTTGAGCTGGCGCCCAAATACAGACTACCTTGTCCTGAAGCAGTCTGCCCATGCTTCCACTAACAAGGTTGCTTTTCACGATTGCCCTATAAGAAGTAAAAATAACAGGATGGGACAGGTTCCCTTCATTAGATCACACCCAACCCTTGCATGTCTAGTAGAGCAAAATGTCCCTAGTACTCCTCTCAGTAGGACAACAGGACAGTTAAGACGTGTGATTCTTCTCATTTCTAGGTGACTGTGGTTCACAAGTTCGCCCAATAAAGTCTTCTTTTAAGGACCTAATGTGCAGTACCTCAAACTGTTCAGAGCACTGGGTGACCACATATGAACTTATTTTAGGGGAAAAAGAATGTCTCAAGGAAGATAGTGAACATTAACAAAGGCTGTATCACTAATGGCACTGGGGACCCCAGTGTCAGCAGTTTTAGATTTTAAATATGAAGAGATTTTAGAAATAGCTAAATGAATCATTTTGCTGAGAATTTCTTGTTGTCCATACATGAGTGGTATATGATTATACTTATGTCTAAGTAACTGTAAAAGTGTCCATTCAGCAAATATAAAATTAAAAAAACTAACAAAATTTTAGACAGCATTGGATCTGATTTAACTTGAAGCTTTAATGATTTCTTAGAGATTCAGAAAATTGGAGACACTCTTACAATTTGTGGCATCATAGACTTAATGAAATACACACAAAGACCTCTGATACAGGAGAGCAGCAACTTCAACAATATGACCACCCCAAATTGTAAGTAATTAAATTCAGTTATAATAATTTCACTTTGCTGTGCCTATTTGCACTCTAAGCATATGGCTTGGATACTGGCAAAGCACAGACAATAAAAGTTGAGGGGAAAAATGGAGAGAACTGTTTCTATGTTACGATACATAAAGTTATTATTATTAAACAAAGAGAATCGGTAGCCAGCAGTAATTTGGAGCCTTAATCTTGATTTAGTAATGTGTATATGTGGAGTCTGAAAAATGAGGCGCAGAAATAGTGTATGTGTGCATGTTTAGCCTCACAGCTCTTTAATGTGTGGTTTTTACTTTCTGGAAACCCTTTGTTCATGTTTTCTGATTCTCTAAACTAATAAGATAAATGAGAAGAAGGGAGGGAAAGTAAAAGATGGCCTGCTAAAATTACACAAGTATGAATTAGATATAGCCCCACGGTAAACATTTTCCTCCAAACCACCATGACTTTAACTCACACACTGAGATTGCACTTTAACAATCAAATATTTTGTTTCCAAAGAGTGTACATGGTTGAATATAGGAAAATAAAAAGAAAATTAGAGGCACTGCAAAAGTAACAATTCCTAGCTATGCCTCCAAAACAACAAAATTAAATAAAGAAATTTACTTACCAGCCTCATTCCCCTAATCTGTGAAATGGAAGATCAGGTAGCATCTATTTCATGCTGCTGTGTAAATGATATAAAATTGTAGAACAGCCTAGTAACTTTTCTTCTTCTTCCCAAGGTAGCCTGTGTATATTTCTATATCTCTTTGCCCGTTATAATAATTAAGAACCGGTAAAGGATCAGGTCTGTGCCCCACCTCGTAATAATGTTTAATTAAAGTCAAATTAAAGCATCTAGCCTAATTTGCATCGGACAGCCCAAGGGCTGCCCCGCCCCTCAAGGAGGCCTTTCACTGGTGGCCCCGGAGACCCTGAAGGAATGGCTTAGAGACAGCAGCCCCTGCTTGGCGCGGCCCTTCAGGTGCTCCCACACTGTGTTGGCTTGGTGGTCACACACCCTTCCCTCACGGAGTGCGTGTGCCGTAAACACACAGGAGCAAGCTGGGGCGGTTTGGCAACGGCTGCCCCAGGCCACAGCTTGAACCCCAGAGCTCCGGGATGTGCATGGACCTGCACTAATGCCGGCTACTCTCAGGAAGGCCCTGGTCCCAGGGAGCCTTAGCCGCAGCCCCATGGAAAGACTGACATCCTAGGTTTGGGGGTGCTCCATTATCCTCTACACCCAATGGTGGCACCAAAATGTGCTACAACCTTCAGGTAATAAGATACTTTCTGAATAACCCCTTTCCACCTCTAGAAGCAATAAATACAACAGTAGATTCGTGTCTTTCAATGTTCTCTCCCCTGGGGATGTACAATATCAAAGGCTAAAGAACCTCTCACGTTTCATCAGTATTATCTGATGCCAGATGAAGTAGATTTAAGGGGTGTGTGTCTGTGTGTGTGTGTGTGTGTGTGTGTGTGTGTGTGTGTGTGTATGCCGTGTTTAATCAAGTGATGATTATGGGGATTCTTAGGCCAATCACTGATAATTTCAAAATACAATGGCAAGTTGGAAAGGCTGAGTTTAAAACCCTACCTCGGTATGACTGAGGATATCTGCTCCAAATTACCAGCATTACAAAAAGGGAGCAAATTGATTTCAGTCCCGCAGATAGAGGCTAAAGACTTTCTCCATTGTATATTTGAGCCCGTCCAACAGCAGAACATGATTTGGTACACTGCTAATGGCTCTAGCAATAACATGAGGCCCTGTTTATAAGAGAAATTTCCCTTTCTATAAACTCCCTGAAAATGTGCATAATCTGGACTAAAGAGAAATAATTCTTAAAATAAATAAAGCCATGATTTTCCAAGGGGGCCCTTCATAAAATATGCTTGTAATTAAACAAGAAAATTCTGAACTATGTGAGTATCAATACTAGGAAACAAAACAATCCTACAATATGTAACTTGTTCACTAGATATTTATGTTAACCTAGAGTCTGTGACTAAAGATGAAACATGAAAGTAGCTTTGATATCTCTGGTTAGAATACAAACTGGCATTGTTTTCTACTCATCTGTAGTAGTAGCAGTGCTATTAAAATTTTTTATTCGAGTATTTTTTAAAACACACCAATTTGAATAAAATAACACACATAAAGTCATAAAACAGATCCTTTATCTGTCTAAGGGATGCTGAGTTTTGAGACTCATTTATAAATTTTACAAAGTCAACTAAAGGAATTTAAATATGATAGAACATTCTAAATTTTTAAAATGTCACACTAAAATGTTAGTTATTTATAGGGTAAATTTTGAAGATCAATTTTTATTGTTTAAAGAACTTTCAGTTGAGTTACCAAATCTATCCTTTAAAAATTAGTCTTCACATCAAGCAAGTAGAGTTGGTGTTTTCTACAGTTTATATTTTCTGACCGGTGGCCTGGGAGCTACTACTGTGCCAGGGATGGGACGTGATCCCTGACCTGCCTCCCAGGCATCTGTGCTTTCCGTTGGAATGTTTGTTCCTCATTTTACAACTCTGCTGTAAACCTTGCTGACAAGAGGAAGAGTCTGGAAGCTTGTTTGACAAGATAACAGCAGGTGATGTTCACAGGAGAACACTCCTCTGCAGTTCTCTGGCTTGTAGCAGTACCTCCATATCTCTCTTCTTGTCAAGAAAATCTAACAGAATGTGAGTGGAAAGGATGTCCTCAAAGTTGTGTCAGATGGATCTGTCACATTTTTAACTATATGTCATTTATCTTTGCTCCCTTGAATACCACACACCATTCATTTAGACCCTAAAATAATGGAAATTCAATTTGCCAGCATTGAAGGTGGGGAACACTTGGGCTTTAAAAAAAATACCAAGGCTTCAGATGGGAGCAAGGTGAGGGAGCTTTTTAGTATAGGAACAATCCAGATGATGGACTCTTCTCCTGCTGGCACCACTCTCACTTGTCCCAGTCTACAATGACCTTGTAATTTGGAATGTCTATCCTTCAACTCATACCACTGGGCTGGTAGGAGGAGGCAAAACATGTAAGAAAACCTTTGGGGAAAAGAACTAGTTTCACCTCCATCCAGAAGGTTCCTGTTCAAGAATATGCTTTGGACTAGTAGTTGCCAATGTCTGATATCAGGGGTTATTTTCTCCTTTAAAAATTATTATGAACCCCAAAGAGTTTTATTAAATTAAGCACAGCTGGCATGGCTCAGCGGTTGAGCATTGGCCCATGATCCAGGAGATCGCGGTTCGATTCCCAGTCAGGGCATATGCTCAGGGTTGTGGGCTAGGACCCCAGTGGGGGATATGCAGGAGGCAGCTAATCAGTGACTCTCATCATTGATGTTTCTCTCTCTCTCCCTCTCCCTTCCTCTCTCTGAAATAAATAAAGACATATTTAAAATAAAAACAAAAAACTAAGAAGTCTGAATCACAGGAATACATAATTATCCATTCCATTAGCCACCATAGTGATATCACCACATGACATATAGCCTCTGGAAAATTCCAGTAAAAAGGCACATAACATCTTAGTATTACTGTGAAAATAGTCTGACCTCACAGACCCCCAGAGAGGTCTCGGGAACTCTCAGTTTTCCCCATGGCACACTTTGAGAACTGTTGCTTTAAAGAGCCACACTTAGAACAAAACAAAACTTGAAAACCTGAAGCACACTATCTTATTTTTCCTTTTGGCTTTGTGAAAAGGGCTTTTGAACATGTCATGGCCAAATGAGTATTACTGGAGCGCAAGGTGCAGTTAGGACTTGTCCCTAGCCTAGAAGATACTGGTGAGCCCAGGACACTGAGGGCCCAGGAATGTGAGATGCGTGTAAGAGACCAGGCATGTTCAGGAAAAAAATCACAGCTTCTGCCCCGAGAAGGCTGAGAAGGAGGCGTTGCTGTGGCTTAGAGTCGGCTGCCTCAGTCACCGAAGCCAGTGTCTAGGCAGATGGAGTTAGAAAAGGATGGTGCCCTTTTCTTCCCTCCTTAGGTTTGGAGGCATCGAGGGCCACCAAGAAATCCCGTGTCACAACACTCAGGTGTTAGGAAGAGAATCGCCTGCTTGGCTCAGTTTTCTGGAAATGCGGATTATTCTCCATCCCAGCTTCAGCAGAACTGGAATCCTTGTCCCAAGCCCAGATCCCAGTTTGCATCAGATCAAGACTATTGTTCGGGGCTCCCTCAGCCTCTGGGAGGTGAGGGATCTCAACAAACATCAGTCTCTTGAAGCCTGAGTGGAAAAAGAGACTATGGACATTAAAAGAATTATAACTTCAAAATATTTCGACATACAGTATGTGCGTACCTTTCTCCTCTTTCCCCAAGTTCGTTGATGTTTAGATCAAGCAGCAAGATCCTTGAGAGGCTGCTTCCTCCCTGATGCTTTTATGAACAGCAGCCCCACGGTGTTCCCCAACTCGACCAGGCATGTGGAAGTCAAAAGAAATGTTACAGAGCAGATATAGATGTGACAAGGGCTAGGGGCCACCTCTAAGGTTTTGTTGTGTATAACTGGACCTATACAAAGAATATAATCTCTTAAGTAATTATGTGTAGTCAACTGCTTTGTTTTTACACTCATAAGTAGAAAATTTTTTTTGTACACGTGAACCTTTTTGGATTTATTTAATGCAAATTTTGTATATTTAATTTTTTTTTTTTACAAAAAATAGTACACGTTTATGTACTATTAAGCATGAGAGAAAAAACGGGGAAATCAACTTCAGTAATCTGTGTGTGTACATGTTTATTTTGGATTTAGAATGTAAATGGTGTACAAATAAAAACAAGTTTTAAAATTCTGTCTTCACAATTATTCCAGCTTGAGGGGGTTCAGTCGACTTCTCACTGGCTCATTCACGGTCTTTATGAAACAAGAACAATCGAAAGAGGAAGGAGCAGCTACTCGGAAACGCAAAGGGAGAAATTAGAGTAGAAATGCAGGTAAAATGTGGGCACTTTGAAAATAACTGTAGCCACATCGAAGAGGTACAATTTAAACATTATTTAACAATACCTTCCAAACTGCTTTAAAACTCCAGGATCCTGAGTCAATAATGAGTTTATGCATCAGCTCCTCCAAAAGTAATTGAAATGTGAACTCTATATAAGTTATTCATTAAAAACTCCACCCCATTGCTGAGCAAGAAAATAACTCCTTTCAAGAGTCAGCACTTTAAAAATACTAGGAGAGTGTCACTAGGGCCATCAGTATTTTGATTCATGAGTTCAAGGATGTCTCGCATGAAGGGACACTTGTCTAATGCAGCTGCTACCTTACCTGTCGAAGAAAGACAAATGGGGTAATAAAGATTCTCTTTTTAAAAAATTTCAGGAAATTGATATTCATTTGCATGTTCTTCATATGAGAGAATGTGTTTTAAATATTGTATTTCAAAATAGATTTTGAGCTTGACTCTCTTGCTCTATTTGGATTTCTCTCTTTTCACTTGAACCCAAACCACATTTCTGGAACTCAGTTCTGCTGTTTCTGACTCTAAATCCTTTAAAGCAATTTCTTTTCGGAGCTTCTGGCATCCTCTCTCTCCATGGCAGAGTATGACTTTGTGTGACATGCAACCAAAAGAGTAATCAGGTTGACCCTGTGGCATTGGGACACACTAACAGAAGACATGACAAGATATTTCAACCTCGAACAAAGCATTAAGACTTCTCTAGTTGCTGAGACAAAAGCATGACAGTAAAAGTAAGATATGGAAAACTCTCTTCAAACATACTTTACCTTCTACAAAATTCTGCTTGAAGACCCATTCAGGCATATCCTGGAGCCAGGCATTTCAGATTAGTTCCACACGGATGGAAAAATCACTTGTTTCTTCCTTAAATGAGTTTTGAAATCTGAAAGGCCCTGAGTAATCTAAATTGAGAAGCAAAATCAGAGAGACATTTTCATTTGTATCGTCTTATTTATATCTTGGCTGCTTGGTTTGAATGAAGCAGATTTGTTTTCTCTTTTTGTTTGGACAGGGGGTCATTGCAGCTAGAAGCTGGGAGGGTGTGAGGTCAGCACTACTACAGCTACCCAGTTAACACAAGATAAAAACGTATCTGAGAATGGAGATAGGAAACAGTAAGGGCCGTCAAAATCATAAAACGAGAAACCAACTCCACATGCACAGGCTTGAACCTCACAATAAAATGAAGCCTGAATCCAGTCAGTCTCAAATTTTTCATTATTGTGAACCATATGCCCCCACCCCCCAAATAGTATTGCTGGGCTTTCTGCCACTTACCATGAGTAAGTTAGTTTCTTCCTACATAAATATCATGACATTTGTATTTAGAAAAAAAAGTGGATGGATGAAGTCGTAACTTTAGAACTGACTGAAGAGCTAGGATGGGTGAGGTTTAATGTTCATTATGTATTATTAGCTTCTCTTGCAAAGACTTTGTAAGGGAAGTGTGGTATCTTAGAAAAGCAAAATTAAAAATTGTTTCTTCAACTAAGATGTGAGCCTTTCCTACGGCTGTGGTAAGAACCTGTTTAGAATTCACCACAGGTTCCCGGGCAGTGTAGTTGGCATTGTTTTGTGTACTATTGCACATAGAAAGAAACTAGTAAAGTAAAAAATGATTAAGAAGATTTTATGTAATATATTATCGATATTCTTTATATGCCAATTTACTAATAATGAGAAAATTGGATTTTCTATATTTTTATTATTATAGAAATGGAATAGATATTTCCTTTCCATTCAGTTATTAACCAGAATGACAACTTTTACTATTATTATTTTTAATGACCATGGCTTCAATCTGTTCAACATATTTCTTCTAACTGTATTTCTTCTCAGTAATGACTTCAAACCAACTGGGTTAGTATATTTAACGCATATTTCTGATTAACATATACATTAATTTTGAAAAATAATAGAATTTCATTGTATACATTTTTAAGTTTCTTGAAAGCAACCATATATATTTGTTAATTTTTTCTTTAGTTTACTTAAGAATGGGAATAATTATACAATTTGATATGATAGAATAAGAAATATATCTTAACAAAAATATCAAGGAAATGATATAAATTGTATGCTTTATTGCCAGCAAAGGCACTGTTTTAGGCAGTTTCGACTCTTCTGTTAATCCACATATCACCGAATTTTATATTTTCTTTAAGCAATAATTTTTCTAAACACTACCACCAAATGTTAAATTATATATATAATATATGAATATCAACCCTTTCCTGCAAAATTTGTGCAGCTACCTTCTGTTTAATATTTCTATCAAGGACAAATCAATTAAATAATGTCCTTATACAAAAAAAATAATTGATTAATTATGCACAGTAAAACTGTCATATGGTAGTGATGGGTGGGGGAAAATAGAGAATTGAAAGAGTTTATTTCTTGTTGGCTCTGCACTTCCATTGTGACTTAGCTAAGGAGCGCTGCCTATCAATCACTAATATGCCTAGGCTGATGGGGGCTACATTACCCGGATCATTGCCAACTGCTGTGCCTGAGGAAAGAGACATCTAGGATCTCACTTCCAACAAAAGCAAATTGGCCATAATATTGTCAATCACCCCCTTCTACCTTCTATGAGCTGACGGATATTTTGTGATTAGCACCAATGAGCACTTCACCATTTGGGGTACATTCATAGGTACTGTTAACCTAAAACAAAAGGGTTGGACTAAAAACGATGTGAATAAATTGGTAACCAGATAACTGTTCTTAGCAACTTATGTGTTTTTCCTATTAAATATTAACTTTAATATTTAATATTTTATATTCTATTGTCATTGTGTAGCAAAATATTGTAGCTTAATAGTTGCCTCACAGCCCAGTTAACAGAAATGTATTCCTGCTCTGACTTTAACAACCATGAGAAGGGGCAGGAAATAATTTAATGCAGTGCCCCTCTCAGAATTAGGCAAGAGGGTCCCTTGCCTGGCCACTGTATGTTATTTAGAAAGATCTGTATATCACAAACAAAGCAATTCGTTTGTTAGAAAAAACAGCAACACCTTGTGCCCATGCCTTGGGATCACATTCGGTGCTGGTAGAGCGTGAGCTGGGCCCTTCAACATTCCCTCTCATGAGCAACATGCTCAGGTTCCAGATGGATGCGGCTCCACCTGCTCTGTGCCCCGGGCAACGGTGTCCTGATGGCAGCAGGGTTGTAAATTGAGCCAATGTGTCTGAGACGACAGTGCTTCTGACTACAGGGAGGATTTGCATGGTGGAAGTTAACTGGAGTTACACAGTCAGGAAGGCAGAAATGATCCAGGTTAAATATTTTAAAAATCCAATTGACATTGTGAATTATACACAGATTTCGTGGCTGCATTGCCCATGCCAATTCACTGCTTCTAGCTTCCAAAAAAGTAGCCACATCAACTTTTCAATCTAACAAATTGCAAAATGTTTTCCCTTTTCCATTATGTTTTGAAATAAGCAGATACAATTATGCATTTATGCAGAAACACCATTTCTATATAAAAAACTGGCAGTCAACTCAAATATTAAAAAGGTATGAAGTCTGATAAAACAGGAAGAGTTATGGTTGGTTTCCCTGTCATTGCTCTAAATTATGCACCGTAAGTAACCTTATAAACCTTGAATCCCATTGAAATACAGTTTAGACATTTAAGTCAAAATTTAAAATTAATGAAAATTCAAAGATTCACAGGTAACATTTCCAAGAAAAACTCCAATCATGTGTGATTCCTGGGTTTGTTTATTTCCACTTTCACATTCTTCCCTCAATAGTGGTGCCATCCTAACAAACTGTGTAGTTTAACAGTCTTGTAGCTGCACTTATGAGCCTATAGACTTCTATGGACATGTTAGAACATAATGGTTGGGAGCCAGGGCTCTTTGGTTCACAACCTGTCTGTCACTTACTAACAGAGTGAATTAGGGTAAGTAATTTTGGCTTTTGCATTTTACAATTTCTTCATCTGTAAAACAGAAAAGTGATCGTGCACAGCGCCTTGAGTTTAAGGGAATATAAACTGAGATAGCACACATAAGAATTCAAAACAGTGTCTAGCAATCATTAAAATAATATATGTTAACTATTCTTATTGTGTGTGTATATATATACTATACACATAGTTTATATTTATATATACATATCATAAGCAACAAACAATTGAAATTTGAATCTTAAAACATGACATCATTTAAATTAGCACTCAAAAAATATGTAATACTTAGATAGTTAGTTATAAATCTAACAAAATATTTACAAGATCTATGTGAGGAAAACCACAAAGTTCTGATGAAAGAAAGCGAAGGATAACTGACTAAGCTGAGAAGTATGTTTTGCATTTTTGTCTTGTTTTGTTTTGTTTGCTTAGGATGTGGTCTATCTTGGTGACTATCCATTTGCACTTGAGAAAAATGTGTATTTTGCTGTTGTTGAGTACAGTGATTTATAAACTCTGCTTTATGAAGGTGATTTATAGGGTTGCAATCCCTGTATACTTGTTGCTTTTTGGCCTACTTGTATCGATTACTGAGAGAAGAGTGTTGAATTCTCCAAATATAACCATAGATTTGTCTATTTTTCTTTGCAGTTCTGTCAGTTTTGCCTAATGTGCTTTGTAGCTCTGTTGTTAGGCACATACACATTTAAAAGGACTTTTTGGCAAATTGACATTTTTATAGTGTCACTGCGTGATGCTCTTTTTTACTGATGAAATTCTTGATCTGAAAACTACTTTTATGATACAAGTTAGGCCATTTCATATTCTATTAGTGTCTGCATGATATGTCCTGTCTCATCCTTTTACTTTTATTCTCTGTGTCTAATTTTAAAGTTAGTTTCTTACAAATTCCATCTAGTTTTGCCTTGCTTTTGTTTTCAGTATAATCTTAACAGCTCTCTTTTAATTGGTTCGTTTAGACAAATTACACTGGATATAGTAATTAATGTGATTAAATTTAAGTCTACCATTTACTATTACTCTATTTGAGTCATTTGATTTTTCTCTATTTTTTTAATTTCTTACTTTCATTTGGATTATTTGAGTATATTTCAGTATTCTACATATTTTAATTTAATGATTGTATTTTTTGCTGTATCTCTCTATATTATCTCTTTAGTGGTTGTTCTAGCTTTTCACGCTCTACTAGATAATTTGAATATTACGTTTTGAAATTTTAATTTTGTTAACATTCGCCGGAGAATGTTGATTTGCTTTTTGTTTGTTTGTTTGTTTGTTTGAGTAAGCAATCAGTCTCGTAAACTTAGGGCGCAAGCTCTCTCTCATCTGCTGCGGGTGATGGATCTCAAAAGTCAGTTTAGTTTTCAAATTCTTTGCTATGATCTTTGCATCTCTCTCTCCTATGTGACAATTTTTTATTCATTCTTGGGCTTGGATAGAAGTTTATGTTGTAATTCAATTATTAAAGCCTTTAGTAAGTTTTGTTCTGTTTTGTTTTGTTCTGCTCATGTGAAGTTCAGGGGAAATGGGATGTTTCACACACAGTGTAAGGAAATCGACTTACTCAGCTGTTTCCTCTTTGTTCTCATGATTCCTTCTCCTGATTTCTCTACAGACATGGGTCCTTCCAGAGGTTTAAGGGACACACAGAACTGCATCATGACTGCTCTCAGGCTCATGTGCTAGAGAAAAGAAATACAGAAAGCTGGGGATTTTCCTCACCGTCTTCACATAACAGTGTCTCTCTCTCTCTCTCTTTTTATCTTTCTCTTTCCACAGAGATTTTTCGGAGTTTTAGGCACCCTGCTCCCCATGACAGAGTGTTTTCTGTGTTTTTTGCAACTGGAGCAAAGACATGAGAAAGAGGGAAAAAATAGAAAGAAGAAAATACCAAAATAAAATATGACTGTCTTCACACTTGTAGGCTCACAGATGTTCTTTTTCCAGGCCTCTGGTCATAGAGATAGACCATTGCTGGAGAATTTAATGCTCACGCTCCCTAGCCACTCCCCCAATGCTGCCCACTCTTGACTCAAAACCTGGGAAGGAGGAAAAGGGCCTCGCTAATTCTGCACGGGGGTTCGAGTTTTGAATTCCCTCCCTCACCAGTCGCCTGTTACTATTTACTTTTCCGATTCCTCTGGTATTTTATATTTCTAATCTATTTATGGGTTTTTAATGCAGTCAGTCAGAAAGCAAACTTGAAGTGGAATTAGTCCATCTTGACTGGTTCTTGACGCCTACTCACCTTGCTCTTTATTTTCCTTCCTCAAGGCAAATGACATTTTATTAACACACACACACACACACAAGCAAATAACACACACATCACTCACACGCAAATTTTATTCACTTATGATTAAAAGGGTTGGTGTTAGTGTTGGCAAATTGCGATCTTATCTGCAATAAGGAAGCAAGGGCTTTATAATGTTCGATAGTATGTTATATTTCAAAGCATTTTCTGTCTCCTATATAATTTAATACTTGAATTCTTGAGTCAACGTTTTAAGAATCTTGACCATCCGAAGTGAGTTGAGAAATAAGATACATTAAAGTTAAAGTGAGCTGCACTGGTAAAAAGAAATACAATGTGCAGAGAATTTAGCGATTATTCTGCCTTCCTCTACTTCTTTTATTAACTTTATTGGAGTTCTCTTCTCAGATTCATGTTTCTTTGAATTTGTCATTCCTTTTATCTTAAGCTTATTATAGAATCCTTTATTAATAGAACCTAGACAGATAGAGATGCATATCTATACTTTTATTACCTGTAACAGATATATGTTATATCTAGAATGTTTTACCAATAACATTTTATGCCAGGAAATAATGACACCATTAGGAGTTAAAATGTAAAATTATTTTCCCAGTATGAGTGCAGATTGTTATGATGACTGGACTGATGGCTGACTGTATTTCTTACTTGGAAGGTAATTTTTAATATGACAAAATGCAATTAAAAAGATATTTGCCGATTGCTGGATAAGTGAGAGAGTGGCATATCACATAGTCATCTCCCGATCTTCCCTTCGCCTTAAGATTCCCAAGTGAAATCCAGGGGAATGCATATTATTTGCCCCAAACATTAACAGAGCACTCAGAGGAGTGCAGTTGCATTGCCAGGTAACTTCCTTTTGTCTGGCCCAGGAATCTCTACGCGGCCGCCTCCCTAGGGGACTGAAACCAAATCTCAGATTTTACCAATGTACTTTTAGGCATAACCAAGCAGAGAACCCCCACAAGTGGCGAAATGGATAATGAGAGAGAAAGAGCTTATTTCAAACCCAGGAAAGAAGATTTTTAAGACTGCAGTTGTGGGGCAACTAACTGAGCAGCTGAGAGAAGTGTATGGACGATGGAACTGTGCCCAAATGCACCTCGCTATGCCCAGCACTGAACCCGGTCTACCGTGGCCCATGGCCTGGCACGGTTGTCTGGTGTTTGAGCAAAATAGATAGATCCTGCCCCTTCAGTGAGAGGGGCTTTGGCGGAGTGGGGTGTGAAGAAAGGGCTTTATCTGTCAGCAAGGAAAATACACACAGAGAGGCTCATCCACACTTGCTCCAGAGAAGCACAGCTGTAACAGGGAAGTCCAAGGAAAGAACGATCCCGTTATGAAGCAACTTAGAGTGCGATAATATCTGAGCAACTGATTACATATAAAAATAGAGTATGTAATAGACCTTGATGTTTTCAAAACTTTCTTTTAGAAGGGACAAGTTTAATAACTCAGGACCATGTATCTTCTTTACAGAACCAGTGGCACCAAATGTCTTAACCTTGACTAAAATTTTTATATTTATATATTTTATATTAATGATATTTATAAATATTTAATCTAATTAAAACATTATATAAAGTGAAAATTGATTAGATTAAATTTCTTAATTTTGATTTTATATGTAATGTATGTCAGTTTTAAGTTAATAAAGAAATAGGAGGCATATTCTTTATCATATGGTATTATATGAATAATGGCAGATAGAAATAAAAATGGTAATATATATTTCCTCTCTTTACTAATCTCAGGTAGTCTGGGTAAAGTTTGAAGAAGGTAAAAAGTACCATTTCATTTCATATCACTTTTGTAGACATTTAAATTGTCTTACTATGTTTCTGTGTTCCCTTTTTTATAAATGAAAAAAATTAAAAATATGTGCATGTTTCCAAATAGAAAGCAGTAATAAAGATTAAAAGTTGTGTAATAGAAAGATAAAAATGTTAGGTTTTTTGCTGTTTTTCCTGGGGACTGATAAGAAAGCTTAGCCAAGTATCTTGTAACAAAAAGAAGTCACTCAGTATCACAATATGAATAACTAAGCAAGTTAATTTTTCAAGTTTTATATGAGTTTTTGGAGAAATTACTTGCAAGAGACTTTGTGAGAGAATTTAAGTATGTGACCATTAAAGATTAATTAATTCAGGATTTGTTAAACACCTATTTAAGCCAGTCATTATGCCAGTTCATAGAGACACAATAAAAAAGAAGCCACCTCTCTCACCCTTGATAAGTGCTCAAACAAGGGGAAAGATATAGCTGACTTTTTAAAATGTTTAAATCTATGCTAGAAAATAAAAATCTGCATTACCGCAAGAGGAACTGATAATTTGGGGCAGGGTTACTGAACTGGCTTGAAAAGCAAGACCTTGGAAAATAAGTAGAGCCTCAAAATCAGAAAGACAGTCTAAGGGAGTGGTAACAAGCTCAAGTACTAGGCAGTGTCTTGTATGAGGTGGATTAGTGGCCAGAGATGAAAACGTTGAAGTTTGCAGAGGTTGGTTTAAAAATAGTTTAATCTGAAAAAGAGGTTTTGTTTTATTCTATCAACAGTAACTATTTAATGAATTATTTTAACCATAGAATTAACATGCTACACATAGGATTTCAGGGAGATTTTTTTGGAAAGCCATATTGAGGCTGACTTAAATTAGAAAAAGACCAGAGGCAAAGATACAAGTTACTAAAGTACTGCATTATCTTAGGGACTGCAATTTATTGTTTAGTGGGGAAATGAAAAAAGAGTATATGGAATCTTAAAAAACTAAGTTAAAGTCAGCAATTTTGATTTTCTAGTTGCTTGCTTTGTTTTTACCCTTTCCAACCTTTTACAGGGAGTAAAATGACCTTGTCCAGTAAAAAATAATGGTATATATTTCCACAAGTAGACATTAACAGGTCTATGGTTCTGTACATTGCTTATTTCAGTTAATATAACTGCTATTTTAAGTCCCATCAATATCTCCAAAATTATTATTTTAACAATAGTTTAACTTCAAATCTCAGATTTAGGATTCTCAAATTTTTTTCCAAAACTATACCCAAACATTGCAAAAGGTGTCTCTAATTTTTAAATAAGTCAGGTTAATAAAAATTTTTATACCAACCTTAACATCAAAATATCTAAATTTCATAGATCTTTTAAAAATTCATAAAGTTGGGGCAATCAGATCAATAGAACATATGTTTGTTTATTGTGCATGTTTTTTTAAAATAAAAAATACACAATGTTATATTTAACATAGGATATGTGTGTTATAACACTGTGGTAAGTAATATGTCAACCTCTGCTTTGCTTTCATCCATCTCAGTTGAGATTCCCATCCTTCAAAATCGGGCACAAAAGATAGAAAGTTCCCAGGCATATAGTCATTTGACTCATAGCTCATCAGGACTGAAATAATCATCTTATTTTTGATATAGTTTTCCTAAACTTCAGAAGATTCCAATTTCAAACAATTTGCTACTCCCAAAATTACTTAAACTGAGAATATTGAAACACAAAATAAGCCATATGTAAGAGATTTATATTTCTTATTTACTATATTAATTTTTAACTTCACATGTCTCTAAAATTAGAAAAGACACTGAGTGCCAACCCTCAAAAGCCTCATTTAAAAGCAATTTGAATTACTGTAATTATCATAAATCACTCTAACGGGGTAATTTTCTACCAGTTATGACACGGCCACATTTGAATTAATTGGGGCTTTTCTAAATAAAACATAACCTCTTATTCTAAGACAATGCCATGTGCCTCTTCCGCATTTTGACTCAACTGAGTGTCAAATTATAGTTTCAAATGGAACATATAAAACACTTTTGCAAGGCATTCCTATTGATAGCTAGCTATAAAAAATAATCTTAGAGCCTCAAGTTTCCATCTACACATGACCATGCTAATAAAAATAATATGTTATTTATATAATACATGATAGAAAGTGTGAAATTAGTGATTATAAAAAGAACTATACTAATATTATTGGCAGTAGTAGCACAATTAGTAATATAAAAATTCAAAATTTTTGCTCTGATGGAGGCTATTTAAGGATAAGCTTTACTTAACCTAGGATTAACATTTTACTTCCTCTTGCTCTAATTTAGTTTAGGATTTACATAATTCTGCTCTACTCACCTCGGAACACAATCAGTTTAACTGTATCTTTTTCCCCAGGGGCTCCATCTTCGCACTGTTGCTTTTCTGTTCTAATTTATACTTCTGGGAAGTTTGTCTCGTCTTCAGGCAACTGATTAGACTGTCCTAAATCCTGCATTTTGCTGAATTAACAAATATTTCTCCTTGTCTCTCAATCTAAAAACTTAAAAGCTGTTTTTAGCATTGTCTTCATTTTCACTCTGTCTCCAGTCGACACCATTCATTTCTAGCTCATTAAGCCAGTTTTCTCTGTCGCTCACCAGTGCTTGATTCCCACCTCACATCATCAGTGGATTACGGACCAGATTAGTAAATGTGCTGATATTGCCACCCTCTCACCTCTCTACTTCATATATCTTAATTCTAAAATGCAAACTTAATTATACTCTCTGAATTTTTTCTTTGCTTCATGTACACTTGCTTCAGAATATATTTTTAATTGCTATTACTGTTGTTATTGCTGCAAGCTCAAGTCAAGTCCATTTAAACACATAAAACACTAAAAAAAGTCAAAAGTAAAACTCACAATTTGCATTTCTAGTCAGACTCTCTAGAAATAATCACTTTTAGGGGTTCTCTATGAATTTTCTAAAGGATAGTCCAAACATACACAGACACACCACAAAAACACAAACACACACAATATACACTTGCATATGTGACCATGCATGAATATTCACATGAGATTACAAAACAGGATTAGATTGTCAAATCAAACTGACTAGAATCAGAGATCGTATCCAGCTTTTAAATAATTTTTATTTAAAGTTTTAAATAATTTCAAGAATACTAGCAATGCTGAAGAATAAGTGAAGCATGGAGAAGTAGGGACTGCTAAAATCCCAGATTTGGTTTTTATACCGTATTTTTGTGGTCTAGCCCAGATATAATGTATGTAGACACATCATTTACCAAAAAGGAAGTTTTTTTAGTTAGGAAGTATTACCATTTTATTCTATGACAATTATATAATTAAATTACACTTTTAAATGATAATATACTATATAAGCTGTTTTCCAATTTGAATTTTATTAAAAATACTTTCTATAAGTTTTATTTATTCCTATCTTGTTATTTTTAATGACTTCCTAATATTTTTAAATGCACACTGTTTCTCTTTCTCTACTTATGGATATTTTAGTTGTATTTTAATACTATAATAATACTGCATTTGTAGGGTTTTTACATATTTTTTTCTCATTTGTACAAATATATTTGAAGGCATATTCTTAAGAGGCTTTTACATGGTAATTTTGACAGACATGGGAACATTCGAATCCAAGACAAATATTTCCAATTAAAGCCTCAGTGATTGTGTGAGTACATATTTCACTTTAACAGTTGACAACACCATTATTTTTAATGTTTGTCAATTTTATGAGTAATAAGTGTCATATCATAATTTCTGTATGTTTTTATTCATTTAACAATCATTTTTGGAGTGCTTATATATTGCTAGGTACCTTTTTTGAGGTTACAAGGCAGTGATAATCAAAATATTAAAGTTCTTATATAACTTCAGGGAAGAGAAAGGCAATAAACAAATATGATAGAGCCCGGCCAGGCGTGGCTTGGCAGTTGAGCATCGACCTAGGATCCAGGAGATCAGGGTTCGATTCCCAGTCAGGGCACATGCCCGGGTTGCGGGCTGCAGCTGATCAATGATCTCTCATCATTGATGTTTCTCTCTCTCTCTCCCTCTCCTTTCCTCTCTCCGAAGTCAATAAAGATATATTAAAAATATATATATATGATAGAATGGAAATGAGGTAAATTCTATATAAATGCTCCAAAGGAAAAAATAAAGTTACTTAAATAGATTGGAGGGTGGGGCATGCTACTTTCAAATGATTGAGAATAACCTCTCTGAACAGGCAATATTTAAGCAAAAACCTTAAAAAGTTTGATTTTTTTATATATATTTGAATGATCACACAGAACTTTTTTGATTTAATAATGTTTGAGATTTAGTTCCTTTCAACATGTTTATTTGTGTTTGATCTTCTGTGAAGTACTTGTTTACAGCACTGATTATTCTTCTGTTGAGTTGTATATTTATATTATAAAATTTAATAGTTCCTCTTTAATCAGAAGTCAAGGTGTCTTTTTAAATAGTTAAAAAAATCTTCTAACGATTTTTAATCCCAAGATTTTATCTCATTCCTGCCAAATGTTATCATGTGTATATACACGACACAAATACAAACCCCTTAACACACAGCCAATTTACTTCCTCAGTTGTGGAGCCATCCTTGACTTACCGAGCAAGAGATGACTCCCTTCTACTCTGATCTGCCAGTGTCTTATGCTTATCTCTGCTGTATTTATCACACTCTGTTGTAATCCTGTGCTCATTTCTGAAAGAAACACTCAACTGTGACCTCCTAGTCCATTGCTTCCCAAGATTTATTGCTGTGTCTGATGCTTAGCAGGTTTTCAATGACTATGTTTTAAGAGAAAGATAAATAACTAAACAAATCCAGCATTCATCTCTAGAAAGAGAGACAATAGCTAAAATATTCACTTGCAGGTTGAAAATTCATCATTTTGTGCCTTCCATATGTAAGACACAAACTCTAGTCAGATGCAGGGAGCCACTTTCAGTCTTTGTTTTCCACTGGCCTTTTGCCTACTACACAAAATTATTCACATTTGTCTGGTTGTATTGATTTGAGCCACCTATTACTATGTTAGTTTTGTTTCTTACTTTATGTTTTAATTCACCCTTCTGGACCATTTTATTTCTCTGATGACCTAGTATTAGCAGGAAGTTTAATTAACAAAATCTTTTGTACCTTTTTATATTGCTTCTGAATGCAGTTATGTGGAAAAGAAGTTGGAATAACTCTCTGAAGTCTCTGTCTAGATATCAACTCATGATTAGCTCCTACAAGTTTCCTAATTATTACCCTGTTTGTGCCCTTGAGTTATGCCTAAGGATATCTTGGCCTGCTTTCAACCCAAGATAATTAGGCTTGCAGCATCATAATAATAGAGTACACATGAGGCTGCTGCTTTCAAGTGCACTCTAGGCCACTATCTTCCATTGATATATGTCCTGTACTTGAAATCTGATTTGATTCTCAAGCAAAGTCTTTAATTTTTGGATATAAAATCATCAGATGACCTCTAACCATGCAGGAGCAGGAACATTGTGTCTTAAATGTCCAGGAAGGGGCCAGAATTCTAGTCACAGAAGGAAATCCTGTTGGGCAAAAGCTAGCTCTTAAAAATCTGGTTAGAAATTCACCCTACACTTTGTGCATCTTTTTTTTAATCTTCACCAGAGGATATTTTTTCCATTGTTTTTCAGAGAGAGTGGAAGAGAGAGAGAGAGAGAAACATCTACATGAAAGAGACATATTGATTGGTCGCCTCCTGCAGGCACCCTGACCAGGACCAGGGATCAAGCCTGCAACCGAGGCATGTGCCCTTGGCTGGAACTGAACCTGGGACCTTCAGCCTTCAGGCGGACTCTCTAACCACTGAGCAAACTGGCTAGGGCTGTGCATCATTTTTAATAATAGGCAACAGCCTATCACACACAAACACTTTGGGTCCAAATAGATTTTTCACAGATATTTGTTGATTAAACAAATAACTGGATACAGCAAATGTGGAGAGCGGGGCACATCAGGGTTTGCAAGAGGGATTGAGGCACTAAGAAACCCTGAAGTAGACAAGCTAGTAGTCATAGTCAGGGCCTTCAGCAAGATGTAGGCTACAGAGTCATACTAAGGGGCTGGGATATTCAAAGGTCCAGATCAAAAATAGATTAGTATCTAAGCAATAGCAGTGACACTTATAATCAGCCAGCTTCAGTTATAACTCAACAGATGTCTGACTTTTTGATGAGGAAA
Organism: Miniopterus schreibersii; assembly: GCF_964146895.1. Lineage (NCBI taxonomy): Eukaryota > Metazoa > Chordata > Mammalia > Chiroptera > Miniopteridae > Miniopterus > Miniopterus schreibersii. Next base: position 47,716,106 of record NC_138113.1, read on the forward strand.
CAAATGTGTAAAGTGTGTAGCCATCCAAAGAAAATATTTTATCGGATAAAGGGGTATACAGCCCTTAGATGACAGGATATCCTGGTGGAAATGAACAAATTGCATAAAGCAGTCAAATGGTCAGTAGTAGCAGGACAGGCAAGAGGGGTGGGAGGTCTACAAGAAACACTCTTCCTAAAATGCTCTTCTGGAGAGGAAAGTGCTCTGACGTATCTCCTGCTTCAAGAAATATTAAAATTGGGCCAACGCATGTTATCAAATAGTTAAACTTCAAACCATTAAAAAGAGTACATTTTAATTTATGTCAATCAGTAAATATGTCTCTTAGATTGGATGTGAAATGATAAAGTTTTTCAGACTTTTTTTTTCCTGACAGGTGACCATTTACTCATTTCATATCACAGCCAGCTTTTCCTCTCTGTAGACTGAGTAATATATACAAAAGAATTGAAATCCCCAATAAATGTGGACAGAAAGAATCATTAAGATGACGTTAAGTAACATGCAGATGATGACTGAGGATGTAAGTTAATTGTTTATGTAGCAAAATTATTACTAATAAAGTTAATGGTAATTGCCATGTAATTTATTATTTAACAGTGGTTTACATGATACTTAAGGCCACAGATAAGGAAATAAAATATATTATAAATTTTTAAAAGGAAGGTTTTTACATTTCTCTCTTAAGTCTTGGATCAATTTCTAAATATGTTGAATGTCAAATCATTAATTTATACACCTTTTGCTTTAAACAATCCTCTTTTCTGAAAGCCCACACTGATAAAAGAGAATGAATCTGTAGATAAAAAGTCATTTCAAAGTGACTCATTTAATTTAAAGAAGATTCTCCTTTGTATTACTGCACTTAAAATTCCTGGGAGTGGGAGAGGCTGGTCATTTCAAGGTCTTTCAGTGGAAGAAAATATAGAGGGAGGTAAAAGGCGGTGTAGAAGGAAAGGGCCAGAGCCCTTGCATACAGGGAAATTTAAGAGCGGAAAATGTAACAGCGTCAGACACTGAGACATTTTAGAAACCATTAGTCTGGCACATGAAAAATTAGTACAGCCTAAGCTGTATGCCCCCTGAGTTTCAAAGTATTGTTTTAAAATCTAAGTTTTGTCTTAAGTATTGAGATTTTTAAGGTTAGGCTTTTAAGTATTGAAAGATCTGGGTTGTTCATTTCTCTCTCTTTTCTCTCTCTTTTGATCTATGTTATGGCTTTTATATTCAAAAAATAATAATAAACCACTGAGATCTCCCAGAGATCAGAATGATGTCCAAAGCTGGGGTTACAGAAAAAATGTTCTTTAGGGCCGGCTCCAGGATCTGGGTTCAGGAGAGAGGTAAATTAAGAGAACACACTTTTTTTTTTCCCCCTTAGATTTCTTCCTCAAGTCTAGCAAAGAAGCAAAGACCCAAATTCTCCAAAGAATAAAGATCTTACATTTGGCTACAACTTCCTTTATACTCGGAGTTTCTCAGGAGCCTGAATGTGATTGGTAAAGGAGTGGATATAATAGAGGTAGCTAAGAAATCCAAAATTTAAAATATTTATTTTAAAATGCTGGCTCCTGCTCAGCCGGGCATGGCTCAGTGGTTGAGCGTCGACCTAGGATCCAGGCGATCGGGGTTCAATTCCCAGTCGGGGCACATGCCCGGGTTGTGGGCTCGATCCCCAGTCGGGGGCGTGCAGGAGGCAGCCGATCAATGACTCTCTCATCATTGATGTTTCTCTCTCTCTCCCTCTCTCCTTTCCTCTCTCTGAAATCAATAAAGATATATTTTTACAAATAATAAAATAAAATAAAAATGTTGGCTCCCAATTTACTTTTAAATATGATTCATTGTTTTAAACTCTATTTTAAAACAATGTTTCAGTATTTTAGAGATTGATTACAGTGAATGTCATTGACATGTCATCACTCCTTAATATCAAAGGAATCACAAGCTCCTTCTGTTTCCAGTGGAAATTGGAATCTTCCACGGTGTCACAGGTTCTTGCGAAATCACAAGAAAAGCCTTTCAGGGGACCCAGGTATAGGAGGAGGAGAGGAATTGTGGAGTGAAAGCAAAGGACTGCCCCAGTTGCCCAATGTCTCATCTGGGACCAGGTGGCCCAGCTCCATCTCTCTGCACAAGTTCAGGCCCCAGGGGCTCAGGCCCACACTTGTTCTCACCAAGGCCAGAAGAAGGGCCAGGCACAGAACTGCTGTGCCATTAACCCCGCTTCAGCAGGGTACCCGAAGCTTCAGCAGTTCACCTCAGCCTCTGTGCCCCTCCAGCCGGCTCAGTCTCTGTTCCCCGCAACGCTCCAGCCATCGCTGTGCTGCCACAGCCAGGCCCATCCTTGGACCCAGTGTGCAAACAAACAGGGCCTTGGGCCTCTATTAAGCCATGATTATTGTATATTGGGTTTGGGAAGGGATCAGCTTCCCAAACCCAATCTCTTTGCTGGCTCTTTGCAGGCTTGTGCTGGGCTCTCCTCCTAACCAACCCCTTTCCTGGACCTTCTAGGACTTCATGCCCTTGTGCAATTTGATCTTTTCCAGATTTCCCCAGGCTAGATTGCTCATGTTTACAGTCACCATTTCTACTCCTATTGCCTGCCTCATAGTAGAAGGACCTCACCCTGCCCCATCTTGGCTTCTACTGAACATCCTTCAGCAGAGGGATTTCCCCTATACTGGTTCTTTCCCACCCCCCACCCCCCAACTTAATCTCAAGGAATGGAGCAGTTGTCCCCTGGAGAAATTGGAAAGTGGATGGGATGTTAGTTCCCTTGGTGGGACAATCCTCTGGCTATTCCCTGGAGTGTCTGACTCCATTTGCTCCCTACGCATTGCAATTAGATGTCTGGCTCCATTTGTTCCCTACCTTTGTCAACACTAGCTAGCTGCCTACGCTGACAATACCACCAACTTGCACTCATATTGTCATCATAAAATAAAATGATATTTGAATAAGGGAGTGGGTACAAAATAAAATCATATCTACAGATATGCAATCATATTTCCTCCTGTGTATCTATAGACCTATGCTTATAATCTTTACCTATGAAAGAAACATAGCTTTTGTGAAATTTTGGAAATATGTTAGAAAATACGTTGTTTGTATAGGTGTTTATGTGCATTTTAATTTCTTTCCTCACATACAATCCAAGGAATGAATTTTTCTTGGCCCTAAAACCCAGACCGCAATTTTGAAAAAAAACCCTAAACTTGTAGCTTCAAATCCTCTCTGAAACTTTTCCTGTGGTGCAGCGTCTGATGATCCTGCAGAATCAGGTTTCACAAAGCACACTTTACTGGGACTTGACTTTAAGATGCAAAATCTCAATAAATCTATAAAAAATATGTAGGTTTAACAACAACAGCTGCTACATAGCACAGACATTTAAAACAAGAGTGCATAGAAATGAGTCAGGCAAGGTTTGACAACTGCAGCCAATATAAAAATAGCTTTAAAGACCAACAGTGTTTGTTTTTTTCTGATTGCCAGAGGCAGAGTATTTGAGACACTGCAAGAGAGAGATTAGTTCTGTTTACTTTACTATTTTATTTGAAATTTCTACAATTATATTTTTAAAATAACATTGAAAGCATTGAGCAAACAAGTTCATTAAAACATTTGTTACTTTATCCTAATTTTGTTGCTCACTCTATTTTTGCTGCAATATTTTGATAGAAATTAAAGAACTTAAGTTGTAAATTATTAAAGATTATTGACAATTAAATTATCAAGAAAACAAAAAAAGTGGTATCATAAAATTGATTTTCAACTCTTTAAAAAAACTGTATTCATCATCCAATAATAAAATTTTTCTATGCCAAAACTTGTAATTACAAAGTGTTCTGTTGATATATTAACAATTATATATCCATTTTTGGATAGTTGATGAATGTTTAATGATTTAATGTAGATTAAATAATTGAATACTGGCATGAGGGAGATTTTTCTTGTGTCCAGATAAAGAGATTTTTAAGATCAATATTAAATTTATGTTCTTTTGAGAGAATTTTTCTCATATAGATTAAACCCAGAACTACTACTAGGTGTTATTATTGATGCTTTTGTGCTGTGAAACATTTATTTTACTGAAATCATTTTTGAAGAGTTAAAACATGGCTTTCAACAAATATAAGATAAAAATGTGTTATGTTATTAGCACGTTAATGAGGGAACCAATAAGTTAATAAAGCTCGTTTAAAGAAGAATTTGAGGAATAAGTATTCATATAGTCAGCCCATAAACAGTAACTCCGAAATGAATTTGTTAATAGATATAAATTTATTTACTGTTTTATAGAGCCAAAAATCTGTGACCTTTGTGGTTACCTTTTCTATCAGAGTGAAATTTACAGATTAATTTGTAACTTCTTATTTATGGTTCCAAAGAAATATCAAGCCTCAATTTCAAGTTCAGGTGTGTTATACTAAATAACTAAGTACTTCTGAGTGGTAATATTTAAAAATAATGTTAAAAGAACATGCAGCTATCCACATGCCTTGTTTCAAGTTTTGTATTGCATAAATACCTAGTGTAGTCAAGTGATCATATAGGAGAATTAACGCTCTTCTGTCCACTTTTAAAATAATTACTTTTGAGGTTTTGACATCATCAGAATATCCACTTTTTTTAGGGGAGGTGTTCTTTTATTGATTTATTTATTATTGTGATGTTGCTGTTCAAAATATTACAGATGTCCCTTTTTTTACCCCATTAACCCCTTCCACCCCCTACCCATTCCCCGCACCAGGCCTTCCCCACACTATTGTCTCTGTCCATGGGTTATGCATATATGCATATAAATTCTTAGGTTAATCTCTCCCCACCCCCACCTTCCCTTTGAAATTCATCGGTCTGTTCCATGCTTCTATGTTACCAAATCTATTTTGTTCATCTGTTTATTACATTCTTTAGATTCCGCATATAAGTGAGATCATGTGATATTTGTCTTTCTCTGCTTGCTTTATTTTGCTCAGCATAATATTCTCCACTTTTAAAGTCATCCTCTGGACCACACTAAGGTGACTGTGTAGATGACAGAGTGGAATGGGAGGCACTTTGGAAATGGGCACAGGCTTCTGTAGGCAACTGAATGTCACAGATGTTGGAAAGCTTGGGAAGGAGAGTGGGATTTCTAGGTGCCATAAAGATTTTGAGTAGAGTTATGAGATTTAAAGTGTTTGGCAGAAATTTTAGTATATATTTCCCCCACAGTTCAGAAAATTAATGACTAAAACAGAAACCAAGAACAACAGTTCTCAAAAGTTTGGTGTTTCTGGCACACTTTAAACCTTGGTATGCAATCTGCTTGGTTTTACATATTTTTAAATGTACACCTGAGTTGTCAAAGGAAAAATTATAAGTGAAATGTAAGTGATAAACCTGGAGAGCTTCCTTAAGATGCGTCTTTTGAGAACTTCTTTGTTAATGTCAAATCAGAAGACTTAGTGACTAACGATATATAGAGAGAAAGGAGAAATTTGGGATAATACTAAGTCTGGCTAGCTGAGGTAACATTAACTTAAAAGTCTTTTGTGTACATTTTACTAATTATATATTTTCATTTATAAAACAACTTTCATATAAGTTCTTTATCAAACTCTTCCCTGATTATTAAGGAAAGTAAAACAGTCTTAAAATAAATCACATGAAATGTTGTGTCTATTTTTGTGTCATCTATTATTCCAAAATTATTTTTAAAAGTATCAGTTTTAATAAATATAGTGAGCCCAACTGAGTAACACATAGCTTTATATGTTAATCAGCACCTCAAACAAACTACAATAGTGATAATATTTAAATTGACTATGCCTTCTGAAAGGTGTTACAAAGCACAATGAATAACTGTTGAAATGTAATAATTTTAGAAATAGTTGGTGAAAACTGGTAAAAGCTAGAAATTACAGAACACCATCCAATGTACACAATCTCATTTGTGAAGTAAGTGATTCAAACGGCACAACAAAAAAGCTTCCAGGGCCCTACCTTGTTTGGCTCAGTGGTTAGAGCGTTGGCCCCCAGATTGAAGGGTCTCAGGTTTGATTCTGGTCGAGGGGAGCAGAATCCCTCAGTTGAGGGATCAATCCCCCCCACTTGTCCAGGGCGCGTGTTGGGGAGGCAACCAATCAATGTGTCTCTTTCACATAGATGTTTCTCTCTCTCGCCTTCTCTCTCCCTCTCCCTCTTCCACTTTCTCTGAAAAACAATGGAAAAAATATCCTCAGGTAAGGATTAAAAAAGAAAAAAAAGCTTCCAGGAAAGGGCCTACTCTTGGCTATCACACCTGGTCTTGGACTCAGAATAATAATTTAATGTACAACAGACATTGATATTTTTACCCCTAGGCAACTGGAGGGTGAATAACTTTCTTAAAATGTTTATTCTACCAACCAAGGAAAGGCCAGTGATCAATGTAAAAAGGCAATTCACCGATTCTAATCACAGGCGCTCCTTATTGCACATGAAAGTCATCCTGAATAACTTTAAGGAAAAGAAAATGACTCAGATGTTTTCTTTCAAAAAACTATTTTCATTTTAATACAGCATTGAGAGATGTGAGGAAAGCTAGTAATCATGCACAATTCAGTTCAAGTGCCTGGATTGTTCATGGTCCAAATAGCAGGAGTCTTTTTGTATTCATGACATCTAAAAAGAGAACATTCATGCCATTAGGAATCCTGCTGCATAATGCCTTTTCAAACATACAGTTGTTATCAGAACATTTAGATTGATTTCCGCACATCTCCTGCTTGCCTGTAGACAAACGTCTGTTGTTTAAATTTGTTCTAATATTAAAAATGTGCAACCACGGTTGGTAGTTTGCTGCAAATCAGCTTCACAGTACAAAACTAAGCTTTAAAAGCTTTTCTGACATGGGGGGGGGGGCTGTATGTAGTTTTTATTTCATTAGTGATTTTCCCTAAATATGAAATGCTTGCAATTGTTTGTTTAACACCTGCCAAAAAATTACAGTAGAAAAAACACATATAGTAGGAACTTAAGAGGAATAGGGAGGAACTAGAATAATAGGCATTCATAAGTTAAAGTTTAGTAATTCTTGAATTGAAGTCAAATTCCTTCTGGATACATATTACTTAATTCAAAATGATAATTAGAAAACTTTCGGAATTATAGTTTATGACAAAATAACTTTAAAATCTTAATGTATTGAGGAAAACTGATGATGATTTACATTATCTGGGCAATAGTTTGTATGACAAGGGTATCAATAAAATTTGCTGTGCTTTTTTCTATCTAGTGGGATAGCATTAGACAAACCATGTTGGCCATTCTGTATTATTCAGTCTATGCCAGACTAACACCCCCCAAGGTCTTACAAGAACCAAGGTCATTATTTTTTCTCTAAAATGAGCTTTTTCTGTAATACCAAGAAATGTTATTCACCCATTATTGTCACTCCTGGGAACCTGATTGACCGCCTGCCAGCTAACACGTTGTGGTGACCATGGCAGAGTGAAAGACGATACAGAGCTGCACAGACTGGCTCTTAATGATTATCACCTAGAAGCACAAATATCTCTTCTGCTCATGCTAAAACTCAGCCAAGAAAAGTCACACAGCTACCTGCTTGCAATGGGGCAGGGGAAAGAATCAAATATATTCTCAAAATGTAATATAATCTAACATGGGTAAATAAAATTCAGAAATAACATGCATGTGTTTTATAATAAAAGTAAGCCAAATGAATGATACTCTCAAGAGACTATTTCTACATCAAAGGCAAATGAATATAAAAGCATGCATTAAAAAGGCAAAGCACCTGGCCTTCACGTGGAAGTCTGTCAGTTCTTTCTAACAGCAGATGAATGCCAACAAAGGCAGATTTTTATTTTGCCAAACAGATAACATTTTGAAAAGTTGCATTCATATCGCATACGTGATAGGTTCTGATGGAAAGACTCTGATTGCTATTAGGATAAGGAATGGAATGTAGAAACAGAAGAAAACATTGCACTCTTTCGTGTTTGCCCTATGCAGTGCTGATCAATGTGGATAGTGACATTTCATTTGCTTTTACCTTTGATTAGTGTAACTGTAAACCTGACTTAACATACAGAACTGCTTATATTTGCTTGAAATACAGCAAAACAAACAGCCTTTAGTCAATAGAAATCTTAATTGTTAGGCTCCAGTGCTTTCATGTTATTGATTGGAGCTTCTTAAACTGGTTTCATAAGAAAATTATGTATTGAAGAAAGAAGGCCAGCATATTTGCGTGTCTGTACCTTAGAACCTATTTTGCTTATCAAGACAACCTAAATTGTTATGTCATTGCTTTATCTCCACTATTGTCTTGCCTTTATTTTCTTCCCATACACTCTTACATAACACACAGGAAAATCTGCTACGTACCATACTGGTCTTATAAATATACACTGAATTTGTACTGCAGAATTTCAGTTCTGACTTCATGGTTTCTGGCCAACTGCATGCTCTCCACTTCCTATCCATAGCCTTCCAGTTCAGTTCTTAGTAGGTATCTTAGAGGCACAATTGCCTTTTAGGCAAATGGCATAGTTGACCACTGCAGAATATTATTAGATTTCTTTTTGCCCATTTTACCAAAACCATTTCCCCTATAAGTCCCTCAAGTTTCTTGAAATTTCTGTTACTAGACTCCTCTGGATAGAGAAAAATAGGCATTCTCCAAGTCTTTCCTCAGTTTTTACAAATGCAAAATATTCTTTGCTAATATGTGGATCTCCCATGAGCTACTAGCCCCTTGTCATGAAAGAGATTTTTATTTTTTTATGCATGTATGTATTTATTTATTTTTGATCAATGTCTGAAAGCAAGACCTTAGGGGGGAAAGCCAGATTTATTTACTTGGGCCAAGAAGTTAAGAGTGATAATAAGTGCCTTGAGCATGGCATATTGCCAAAAAGGTCTGATCAGGTGGTACCTAAAATTCCTGAAAACAAAACATACAAGTTGGGGTTATGTGAAACACCACACACTGTTTGAGTGCAAAAAAACAACCTGTGCTTTATCTTTATATTCTCAGTACTTGTCACAATATAGGCATTCAACAAACATTTGTCCAAGTTAACTATTTTATCCTTGGAAACTCAGTTTTTTATATGTAAGCATACTCTGATTTCATGAACAAAATTCCAATATTCCTTTTAATATCATTGTAATTAGCTAGAAGGAGCAAAAGGAAGGCCAGACATTATAGGCATGTTATTTTGGCAGCTTCACCAAGAAGTACAACTTTACACTCCCCAGGGATCCAACAAAGGGAAGACAGACAAGTGCCCAGTAAAGTTGGGATGATATAAGGAAGGTGCTTTCTCTCAGTCACACCTGGAACAGAGGTCATTGGCCAGAATGGGTGTGGCCACTGCAAGCGAGGGAACATTTGAGATACTTAATCCCTTGAACAAAGTTCACACTCTTGGTTCCTCTTGACAAGCTTGGCTCATGGCTCATGCCTGGCTTCCTGGCATTCTCCCATGTGGCCCCCAGCCATGTGCACCCCACACACAATGAATTGATGGACTGCAGCTAACCTCATGCTGGACTGGACTCTGCTCAAATAGGGAAAGGAAACTCTGGACACTGGCTCTGATTTTAGTTCTACTGAAACCTCAGCTACACTTCTTCTACAACTGGACTAAGGAAAGTGGGACTTTGGAGATCCAGGGGTGTAATTTCATGGAAATAAGCTTTCCACTATTCGCATCCTCCCATGCAAGTCTCAGAAAATTCCTTTTCTAGGGATATCGCAAGGACCCTATTCCCACTAGGAACAAGGGAAGACAGGGTATGTTTTTCTCTGATAACACTTTTATGTTATTGTCATAGGACGGAATGGGAAAACTTGAGGAGATAAGAAATAAAGAGGTAATGCACCAAAATGGATCAACTCTCACTGAGCAACAAATATTTGGAAAATGTATCTCTAAAGTTGTGTTATAGGGATGTACAGACTGCATAATTAAGGGAAATCTCAAAGTCTTTTTTATAGTAAAAAAACAAAAAAAAACAAATCAAAACAGTTTTCCAGACAAATGGTGGCTTTGTAGAAACATTTCTATTAACGGACGTTTACGTGTACACCAGACTAGTAAACTAAGCAGGTGTGCATTGGAAACTAATGCTTTTTCCCCCTAAATAATTCACACTGTTAAATGATAATTTTCCAAGTGGTAAAAACATAACACTCCTTGTTTTAAAGTGTAGATTTTATTTATTCAGGTATATTGAGGGCAAGAAATTAAGAGGATTACCGTTAAAAAAAAGATAATTACTCACAGTTCTCAAGAGGAAAGGGGCACACCATGACACACAAGAGAACACTGAGACAGATCAAGGACAGAGGGAGCAAGGGGAAGTCCAGGAGAGGCATCATTGAAGGAAGGCCAAGCAAGTTTAGATTTGGTTAGTTCCAATAATTTCAATGGCCTCCAAGGTATAGGGGTTTCCCCTGCCTGTCTGATGTCTGGCCCAGGGTGATTTGGACAGGGGAATAGTGTACTGGAGTGTAAGAGTCTAATAAAGCAGGCCGGCAGGTGAAGGGTCTGAGCTGTGACGAGGTTAGTTTGCCTATGAAAGATTCACTACAAGGTGAGTCATTTATTGCACTGAAAAGTTAGCTAATCCTTGGAGAGGTGGTCTCTCCCTGGTCAGCAAAGCCCTGGATTTCAAATATCACATACAGAATCTAGAAAATGAGGTTGATATACTTCTACAAATATGAGATGAACACATACCAAAGATTTTATTCAATGTATTGAAAAAGAGAATCCATGAGATTGTAAAGCTGGTTTTAAGAACCTTTTAAGGACCAGGTTTATGTAACCCGTCAAAGAAGGCAAAATAATACGAATATGCCCCTGAGAGAGCTGACTTCTAAAAGCAATAAAATATAATCTTCATGATTATTTATTCTAGGAGAAAGAAATCTACAAGTTAACATATAACTTTATATTGACAAATTAAAGACTAAATAGCAAAATCAAACTCAGCTATATTCCTCTAGATAATTAAAACAGCCTTAGATGTCTTTTTTAAAATGTCAAAGCTTGACTTTTAAAGGAAACCAAATTTTTGTATTATTTCCAATTTTGAGTAAGCTTTTTAACATTCCATTTCTTTTTTGACCTGTTTACTTTAGTAGTTTTTAGTGTTCAAATATAGAAATTTTTAAATTGTTAGTAATTCATTTGTTTTTCTTCAAAATTTAAACTTACTGATCACTAGATTCTCTCCCTTTCACTTATTGTTTAAAAATGGCTCCAATCTTTTTTCTCTTGGTAATGCCATTATTCTAGACCAGGCTGTTTCCATTTCAGGATTTACATTCAATAAAAAGCCACACTGCTTTTCCCTTCCTCCCATTTTCTTCTCTTTCTAGGCTGCACATTGTATTACTTCTTAAGCAAGATTTTTTATTGAGATGGTGCATTGATGAATCAGCTGGGAAAAAATAATGTGGTTTTCTATTGTCAACCATTTCAAATCCCATCTTTTACACTTACGTCTTTAAATTCCCAGTCACTTACCCATCCTTACTTAATACAAGCATTTTTAAAAAAATTATCATACTTCTTTGCTTTTAGAATGGTGCTTCCTAGAAAAAAAAAAAATTATCTGTGGAATGAAACAAAATAAAAACCAAATCACAGTTCTTTCTTCTCAATCTGACAATTTTCACATATTTAGAAGAATTTTTAGAGTCGTCATGTAGACTTACCACCCTTTGGCACTCCTTCCATTGACAGTTGGAGTTAAGATTTCTTCCTCCTTGAGTCTTGGGGAGGCTTGTGACTGCTTCAACAAATAGAATATGTCAGAAGTGAGACTATGTGACTTCTGAGGTTGGATCAAAAGCTTTACAGGCTCTAGTGCCTTGTTCTGCTGGGATGCTCACTCCCTGGATGCTCTCTTATGAGAAATCCTCTCATGAAACCCAGCCCAGCCTCATGCGGTGAAAAGCACAAGCTATATAGAGAATGAATGTGCATGTGCTCAAGCAGGGAATTTCATGAGCCCAACCTAATGCATCATCTTATCTCAGGTACCAGACCTTGAGTAAACAAGCCTCCAGCTGATCGAGACCATCAACCATTTACTTTTCCCAGCCGAGGCTGCAGGCATTGTGGAACACAGTCCTGTCTAAAAGCCATGAGCATAAACACTGGTAGTATTTCACCACAAATTTTGGAGTGATTTGTTATGTCACAATAGAACAATAGTACAGTGGATATCAGAGTCGTGGGGTTGAGGCAGAACTATATACTACCAAAAAAAAAAAAAAGAATTGGGGTTTTGAGGGTATTGGAAAGCCATAATAAGAAATAGCCAATAATACTAGTTAATGAAGGAAAAGAGCAAAGAAAATGGATCCTCTGTTGTTGAAGGGCGCAGCTAGAGCACTGTGGGAGAGATTCCAAATTGAAAGATGGTTTTAGAGAGCTTTGTGCTTTGAAGTACATAATGTGAAAGTAACTTCTGGATTCGCTTGGAAAATATTCCAATCATCTTTTATTAGTTTTTGGAGAGAGTAGGTTTTGTGAGTAGGAGAGTGTTTTCTGATTTAAAATAAATAAGCTTAACAGACAACCTGGAATAATGGCTCTATGTCCTACTTCCGATAAAGGGTTAAGATCCGTAAGAAACCCTTACATAGCAGAGTTGCCATCATTGGACATTAACTCTTTGTTAGATTGACATAGGTGATAGAACTGAAACATCAAGCTATCTTTTTCCAAAAATTGGGAACTACTAACTAATCTTTGACTTGCTGCACACTTCTTATTTCTGTTTTTCTTCCACGTATCTCACGGACATGTTAAGTACCTATAACAGTACCAAGCCCGTTGCTAACCACCAAAAAGCAGGACCAGTCTCATTTTCAGCCTGAAATTGCTACTAGCATTAAATAAATTTTTCTTTTTCCTCATGATTTTCTTGAGGTATTACTCTAGAATCAATGATCTGACTGTTAACCCATTTACTTCCCTGTCAATCATGATGACCCATATTTCTCAAATGCTACAACATTCTTAATTCCCTCAGTGTCCTTTATTTAACTTACTATGAAAACTATGAGAATTCTTTTTGGCCAAACTTATTACCTACCACTTCAGTGGGTAGGGCAAGAATGTAATCCATTCCTTATCAGGATACTTAAACAGTCCAGAAGTTGATAATCATATTAATCACAGATAAAACAGTCGGGGATCCAAGAAGGAAATGGCACTTAGTATTGATGTTGGTTCTCTCTGGCTCAGATGGATATTAAACCTTCTGTCACTTTTCTCCCTTTGTGGCCTTATTTTAAGAAAACAGATTCTTCTCTCTATGACTTGCTGAATTGCATTTTTTATATACTCATGTCATACTCATTTACCACTTTGGTAATTACCTTCAAGATAAAAACTTTAAATTTAAATAGGCAGGGCAGATTTGGTAATTCTTATATCCTTAATTTAAGTGTTACAGATTCCCACTGGATAACTTTATCAAGGATATGAATAGAGAAAATCCAAACAGCAAAATGAATATTTAACAAGCCCATCTGAGTTTTATTTCCCAAGTAATGATGTTGTTGCCAAAGATAGTCAAGAAACCTCTTAGGAAGCTTAGTAAATACATGTGCGAAAACTTATATATTCCCTATAAGGAAATGAGACACTTAACTTGTAAAATCAAAATTATAATACCTTGTAATGAACTATTACACAGGTGTAATTCCTTATGACAACAAAATTATAATTCTAAGCAAACAGCTGGGTGCATTCTGATTTGGTTCATTGTTGTCATCTAAGAAATGTTTTAAGGCATAGAGGAGAAAACAACATTGCCTTTTTTTTCCTTTTACATCTTGCTGTGGCTTTTTTTTTTTTTACCTCTTTGATTTTATTTTATTTGTTGACATGCTCTACCTCTCCTATACTCTTTATTTAAATTCTATAATTCTCTCTCTCTCCATATATATTTGCTGAAAGAAAATTAATTGAGGTAGAGAAACTACAAGCTTGACTATATCAGTTAATAAGGCAAATATACAAAACATAACTCATCACTTTATTTAAGGCCAAATTGTTTTATTTGTCAAGCTTAGAAGAAAATATGAGGCTGTATCTTATTAAATTATTTTTGAGGCAAACTAAAAAATTTAATTCAATTTTTCAACATGGTTTTATAACTAAATAAAGGTTCTGAATTTTATGAGTAACTTTCTTGGTGTTATGGATTGAATTATTTCTCCCCATCCCAAATTTCCATAAGAATTTGAAGCCCTTACTCTCTAGGTGACTATACCCAAGATAGAGCTTTCTAGTAGGTAATTAAGGTTAAATGAGCTCATTTTGACTGGGGTTCTAAACCCATAGAAATTGGGAGCTTTATACAAAGAGCAAAAGAGAGAAACTTCTCTCTTCCTCTCCATGTGCGTGCATTAAAGAAAGGCCATATGAGAAGACAGTAAGAAGGCAGTTGTCTACAAGTCCAGAAGGGAGCTCTCACCAGAACCCAAACAGGCCAACACCCTAAGCTTGGAATTGTAGCCTCCAGAACTGTGAGAAAATTAATTTCTCTTTTTTTAAACCACCCAGTCTATGGTATTTGGTATGGCAGCCTAAGATGACTAATAACAGTGGACTTAACCAAAACGTATGGGATTATTGGAGTACTTGACCTATTTATATTCTCTGTCAGGTTGGTGGATGAATTCTGCTTCATTTCTTATCATCTCAGGCCCAATACATATTCTATTCCCGACACAAACCTACATAAAAAGAAATTTTCACAATAACCCTTTTCCTATATTACAAAATATGTCATAACATTCTTCTCTGAAAAACCTCACCATGCTGCTCTGTCCCAGGATTTAAAACCATACCAGACTATGAAATGGAGGGAAACATTTTAACATTCAATAAATGCACCATAATCAGGAATTATATCCTGGATTTCCCTAACTTATAGATACTGTGCTGTGGGTAAAGCAATCTGTGGAGTTTTCAATCTGATAAGTGGTAGACTGGGGTGGTTAGAGGGGGTACTGCATTGAGACTCCAGCTAGAGAGGCCCTTCTCATAGGTGGGCCTCTTGCTTTAGAGCAGTTTCTAAAATTTGAATATGTGTACATAACACTTAGGAATCTTATTAACATGGAAATTCTGATTTATGAATTCTGACTTGAAATTCCACATTTTTACCAAACTACCAGGAGAGGCAGATGTAGCTAGTCTGTGGAGCACACTTTGAACAGAATGGAGTTAGGATTCTTTGTTTACCTCAGGAAGCTACCCATAAGACATATTCCCCACTGGGAAACCAGAGAAAGAGTTGCTTTTGTTGAAAGTCATGTCTTCCAACTCAACCAAAGTGGAGGTCTAGACAGCCCAGCATCCTTAGATAATAGAGCTCTTGTGTTCTTTGATTTGGGTGATACAGATTTTTGAAGGGCTTAAAATTGATTAGAAATTCTGAGTCATTAAGAAGACAGGAACCTCCTTGCTCTGGATCACTAAGGAGCTCTCTAACTTAATCCACATTCTAGCTTCAGAAAGATCCAATCACGACCCAGGAGTCAGGGGGGCAAGCCCAGTTTCTACCCTCCCCTAGAGCTCTGCTACCACCCTGGTAGAGTGACTGCATGATATTCTAGGGGAGAAAAAGTATGCCTCAGCTTCTGGTCAGATCAGCAATCTCAGGGAACAGCCTGAGGATGCTCCATGAAAATGTGGGTAGGCAATAAATGTGGCTCAATTCATAACATGAATCAAGCAGAAATAAATACTATAGCTGATATCAAGAATACACTGGAAGGAATTAAAAGCAGTCTCAATGAAGCAAAGGATAGAATAAGTGACTTAGAAGTTAAGGTAAAAAAAAAAACAATCAGAGCAACAAAAAGAAAAAACACTTAAAAAGCATGAGGACAATCTAAGGGAGCTTTGGGACAACATGAAGCAAAACAACATTCACATCATAGGGATGCCAGAGGGGGTGGAAAGAGAGCAAGGAATAGAGAACTTGGTGGAGGAGATAATGACAGGAAAGTTCCCTCCGCTGGCAAAGGAGAGAGCCACACAAGTTCAGGAAGCACAGAGGGTTCCAAAAACAAGAGGGACCCAAAGACACATCATAATTAAAATGGCAACTGTCAAGAACAAAGAGAGAATATTAAGGGCTGCAAGAGAGAGACAAGCAGTGACCTGCAAGGAAACCCCCATAAGGCTGACATCAGATTTCCCAACAGAAACTCTTCAGGCCACAAGGGAGTGGCATGAAGTTCTCAAAGTAATGAAAAGCAGAAACATGCAACCAAGATTGCTTTATCCAGCAAGGCTATCATTTAAAAATGAAGGTGAAATAAAGAACTTCCCAGACAAAAGAAGGCTGAAGGAGTTCAGTACCACAAAACCAGCACTGCAGGAAATGTTGAAAAGAGTGCTTTAAGAAAAAATAAGAAATATTGAGAGAAATATTGAGAGGAAAGCATCAAGGGGGGAAATGGCATTAAATAGGTATATATCAATAGTAACCTTAAATGTAAATGGAACAAATGCTCTAATCAAAAGGCATAGGGTAGCTGAATAGACAAGAAAACAGGACCCAAATATATGCTGTCTACAAGAGACCCACCTGAGAGCAAAAGACTCACACAGGCTAAAAGTGAAGGGATGGGAAAAAATATTCCATGCAAATGGAAAGGAAAAGAAAGCTGGAGTAGCAATACTTGTTTCTTACAAAATAGACTTCAAAATAAAGACCATAGCAAGAGACAAAGATCATCGCTACATACTACTAAAGGGATCAATCCAACAGGAGGAAATAACCCTTAAAAACATATATGCATCCAATATAGGGCACCTAAATATATAAAAAATTTCTTGGTGAACTTTAAGGGGGAGATTGACAGCAACACAATCATAGTGGGGGACATTAACACCCCACTGTCAGCATTGGACAGATCATCAAAACAAAAAAATCAATAGGGAAACAAACCTTAAATGACTCACTAGATTTAATGAATTTAATTGACATTTATAGAACATTTCATCCCAAAGCAGCAGAATACACATTCTTCTCAACTGCACATGGGACATTCTCAAAAACAGGCCACATGTTAGGGCACAAAGCAAGTCGCTACCAATGCAAGAAGATTGAAATCATATCAAGCATCTTTTCTGATCACAATGCCATGAAACTAGAAATCAACCACTATAAAAAAAACTCAAAAATATTCAAACACATGGAGGTTAAAAATAGCATGTTATTAAACAATGAATAGGTTACCAATGAGATCAAGGAAGAAATCAAACACTACTTGGGAAAAAAAAGAAATAAACAGGCAGCAATCCAAAATCTATGGGGCACAGTGAAAGCAGTCCTGAGAGGAAAGTTCATAGCATTACAAGCCTATCTCAATAAACAAGAAAAAACTCTAATAGACCATCTAACAAAACAACTAAAAGAACTGGAAAGAGAACTGTAAGAAAAGCCCCGAGGAAGTAGAAGGAAGGAAATAATAAAGATCAGAGCAGAAATTAATGGCATAGAGACTAATAAAACAATACAAAAGTCAATGAAACCAAGAGCTGGTTCTTAGAAAAGATAAGTAAGATTGATGCACCTTTAGCCAGACTCACTAAGAAACAAAGAGAAAGGACCCAAATAAATAAAATCAGAAATGGAAGAGGCGATATAACAACCTACCCAACAGAAATACAAAGGATAGTAAGAAAATACTCTGAGCAGCTATATGCTAACAAACTGGACAACATGGGGGAAATGGAAAAATTCCTAGAAGCATACAACCTTCCAAAGCTAAATCAAAAAGAAGCAGAAAATCTGAATAGGCCAATAACAACCAGTAAAATTGAAGCAGTAATCAAGAAACTCCCAGCAAACAAAAGTCCTGATCCAGATGGAGTTACAGGCGAGTTTTACCAAACATTCAAAGAAGAATTAACACCTATTCTATTCAAACTATTCCAGAAAATTCAAGAGGAGGGAAAACTCCCAAACTCTTTTTATGAGGCCAGCATCATCCTAATCCCAAAACCAGATAAAGATACTACAAAGAAAGAAAATTATAGGCCAATGTCCCTGATGAATATAGATGCTAAAATCCTCACTAAAATACTAGCAAATAGGATCCAGCAATACATTAAAAATATCATGCATCATGACCAAGTGGGATTTATTCTGGGGATGCAAGGCTGGTACAACATCCACAAATCAATAAATGTGATACATCACATAAACAAAATGAAGTACAAAAATCATGATCATGTCAATAAATGCAGAAAAAGCATTTGACAAAATCCAGCACCCATTTCTGATAAAAACTCTCAGCAAAGTGGGAATAGAGGGATCATACCTCAACATAATAAAGGCCATATATGACAGACCTACAGCCAACATCATACTCTATGGCCAAAAACTAAAACCATTTCCCTTAAAAACAGGAACAAGACAGGGATGTCCACTTTCACCACTCTTATTCAACATAGTACTGGAAGTCCTTGCCATAGCCATCAGACAGGAAGAAAACATAAAAGGTATGCAAATTGGAAAGGAAGAAGTAAAACTGTCCTTATTTGCAGATGACATCATATCATACATAGAAAACCCTAAAGATTCCATCAAAGAACTACTAGATTTGATAAAAAATTTGGCAGGGTAGCTGGATACAAAATCAACATCCAGAAATCAATGGCATTCTTATACACCAACAATGAACTTTCAGAGAGAGAAACTAAAAAAGCAATACCATTTACCATTGCAACTAAAAAAATAAGATACCTAGGAATAAACTTAACCTAGGATGTAAAAGACTTGTACTTGGAAAACTAAGTGACACTGGAAAAAGAAATAGAGGAAGATTTAAACAAGTGGAAGAATATACCGTGCTCATGGATTGGAAGAATTAATATCATTAAAATTTCCATACTACCCAAAGCAATTTATAAATTCAATGCAATTCCTATTAAAATACCAACAGCATATTTCACAGATCTAGAATAAACATTTCAAAAATTTATATGGAACCAAAAAAGACCCCAAATAGCTGCAGCCATCTTGAGAAAAAAGAACAGAGTGGGAGGGATCATATTACCAGACTTCAAACTGTATTACAAAGCCACTGTAATCAAAACAGTCTGGTATTGGTACAACAACAGGCTTATAGATCAATGGAACAGAACAGAGACCCCAGAAATAGACCCATGCCATTATGGTCAGTTAATATTTGACAAAGGAGAAAAGAGTATCCAATGGAGTAAAGACAGTCTCTTCAATAAGTGGTGCTGGGAAAATTGGACAGATACATGCAAAAGAATGAAACTAGACCACCAACTTTCACCATACACAAAAGTAAACTCAAAATGGATAAAAGACTTAAATGTAAGTCACGAAACCATAAAAATTCTGGAAGAAAACATAGGCAGTAAAGTCACAGACATCCCACGTAGTGGACTTTTCACTGATACATCTCCTAGGGCAAGAGAAACAAAAGAAAAAATAAACATATGGGACTACATCAAACTCAAAAGCTTCTGCACAGCAAAAGAAAACAGCCTCAAAATACAAAGGAACCCCACAGTCTAGGAAAACATATTTGCCAAGGATGTATCTAATAAGGGGCTAATTTCCAAAGTGTACAAAGAATTCATGCTACTCAGTAAGAGGAAGACAAACAATCCAATTAAAAAATGGGCAAAGGACTTGAATAGACACTTCTCCAAAGAAGACATAGAGGTGGCCAAGAAACACTTGAGAAAATGCTCAACATTGCTAATCATCAGAGAGATGCAAATTAAAGCCACAATGAGTATCACTTCACACCTGTCAGAATGGCTACCATCAACAACAAATCAACAAATCACATGTGCTGGCGAGGGTGTAGAGAAAGGGGAACCCTGGTACACAGCTGGTGGGAATGCAGACAGGTACAGCCCCTGTGGAAAACAGTATGGAGGTGCCTCAAAAAATTAAAAATGGAGTTGCCTTTTGACCCAGTGATCCCACTTCTAGGAATATATCTTAAGAATCCTGAAACACTAATCAGAATATATGCACCCCTATGTTTGTAGCAGTGCAATTTACAATAGCTAAGATCTGGAAACAGTCCAAGTGCCCATCAATAGATGAGTGGATAAAAAAGCTGTGGGACATTTACACCATGGAATACAGCTGTAAAGAAGAAGGATCTTGTAGCCTTTGGGATAGTATGGATGGACGTGGAGAGTATTATGCTAAGTGAAATAAGCCAGGCAGAGAAAGATCTCACTTATATGTGGAATCTAAAGAACTTAATAAACTGATGAACAGAATACATTCAGTGACGTGGAAGCATGGATCAGACTGACGAATCTCAGAGGGATAGAGGGAGGAAGGAGAGTGGAGAGGGGGATGGGTGGAGGGGGAGAGATTAACCAAAGAACTTATATACATATATGCACAACCCAAGGACAGGGACAATGGTGTGGAGAGGGACTGGGGAGGAGGGTGGAAAGGGATGGAATGGGTCATTGGGTTGAAAAGTAACATCTGTAATATTTTGAACAAAAAATAAAAATAAAATAATTTGAAATAAAAAAAATATATTTTGGATTTGCTAAACTGTCAAAGGTACATGTAGAACTTAACTCTTATTTCCTTTATATTTGATTGAAAGCAAATATGACATCCATTAATAATAGTCTCTATATTTAGAGTTCCCGTACAGTTTGGATTGAACATATTGTTCTCATTTCTTTTCTCCTTAGAGGTGAATACACATGTTACAGTCTGGCCAACACACCACATGAAGATGGACTGGATCCACGCCAATGCTGCTTAAGACATGACATCACAAAGGTCAGCTCTGTTGATAGCTACCAGCTAGTTTTGTTTTGAGACTCCTAGATGAGAGTGGGCCCTAAGATTACATATAAATGTCTCACCCTATTGTAAAGAATCTGAAACCTTCTAATTAGTTCAGTTTGTAGTTTGTAGGTTAAAGATAGGTAATACCTTGGTGTGAAATGTGAGCACAGAATGGCCATCAACATTTAATCTTGTCTCAGGTGTGTCCTTTTCATCGAATGTTTCAGTTGTTTTATAAGCTAAATGGAAACAATGTTTTGGTAATGGATGGCATTACTTACTGTAAGCCTTCATTCATCATTCAGGAAGATCACAGAATGTACTGCACAGATAGATGTCCAACAGGCAAGCATTCTCAGAAATGACTAGAGAAGGAAAAGTTTAAAGGCAGATAAAATTTGACAAATCTTGTGCGTAGAGAATTATGTAAATATTTAAAATCCTACAAAATGTCACTATTTCCTATCTACCCCAAACTCAAATCCATCTTCCTCTGAACATTCTGATTGGTTCCACTGGATTATTATAGGAGAAGATTCATTTTATGCTCAGGACTTGCGTGGAAGAGATGTTCAATGTATTATGTATTCTATATATTAGACACCACTTAAATGACTTGAAAAACCTACCAAACATCCAAACCTCCCTAATGATTCATAGTGAAGTTCTTCATAATGATTCTCTAAGGATATCAGCAAATCAGCTTCACAACCCATTGGGTAGTTGTAATCTACAGGCCTGTTAGTTTCTTCTCAATGCCAATTCAATTTTTGTTCTCTTGACTCCTAATACTCATTACAAAACTGAACTAGTTATAACCCTGGCTCTTGATCCTACTATGCAACTTAGACTCAGACACATGGAGATAATAAATACTCTGTATTTATGATGAGTTTGCCAAATAGCCACTTTCTCTGCCCTATAACGCAGATCCTGCCTATCTTTCCCAACCTGCTAATTAAGGGACACTTTGCTCTAGTTTCAACCCTGTCTTTCCTGTTCATGTACCTCCCTTCTCTAACTACACTTTTGGCACTAAATACCAATGCAGGGTGGTTGAGCTACTGTACATCCACTATTTGGCGTCCCTATCTCTGTTGTACAAGAATCCCTGAGCCTCTAACATGGCTAGAATCTTTGTTAATGTTCTTTACAAGTCCTCTTGTCCTATAAACTAATTATGGGAATTAAAAACTCGTTTCACACTCATATGTCCATGCCTGGGCTAGAATTTTCAACTCCAAATGTAGATCCTATATTCTAATGTACAAATTTAACTTGAACTTTCACAACACCTGAATTTTTAGTTCTGCTATTCTGGGACTGATCCAACTCTCATTTCTTACACAAACTCACTTCATATAACTGCATATTTCGTATTCAGTTTAATAAACTTTTTAAGTTGTTTTGAAAGGGCTCAGTATATTTAGAATAATTAACAAAATTGCAATCATAAGAGTGATCTCAATTTCCCATTTTTTAAAAATTGTGACAGGACAACTTTATTAAATCAGAAACCAAAGATGTATTATAAATTCAAGTCACTCGATTTAATGTCCTTACTTTCTAAGGTCCCTTATCCAACCTTTTTGAATTCTCACATCATTTATTGATTCTATCACTCCTATGAAAGTATACATATAATTTTGTATGGCTACTCAATGTTAAAAGTTACTAACTAGTTTTATATTATGACTCCTATACCTATTATGGTTCCTTATGTAATGCTAAAGATATAGAATGTATTCAGTAGATATGTATTTAATGCACACCAGTTCTTTTGACTGCCAAACAATGTAAAGAAATTGAAAAAATCAGATAGAGTTTCTTTTTATATCAGGTTGAGTTTCAAGAGATAATTTGAATTATGAAATAGGGCCTTGGAACATTTAAATTATTTCAATCTCTGAAATAGATAGTTTAGCAATCCAAACATTAAGGTTAATCTTCCAAATGAACTCTATCACTAACAATAATTCTATAACTTTGTAATATTTTAAATAACAGAATATGCAGAGAATATGACAATTTGAATTATAGTCCAATTTTTACCCAAGCGGTAAAGCGTAGGATTTATTGTTTGCTATGTAAGTTCCTCGCTTGAATTTCGATATAACTATTTCACACTTTGAGGGACTATGCATGTTATTCAAATATTGAAGAGATAAAACTATTCTTCTGAAATATGATATATTTATTTTTTGTTTAGTTTACAAATATGTTTTGACTATTTATTGTTCTGAAACTATGCTGAGCTCTGGTGATAAATTAATTTTTTAAAGTTACAGTATAATAAAAAAGACGTATACAAAAGCAAAGAATCTACAATAAAACTTGGCAAGTATAATAGTGAACATATTTGCAATTCTGTATGGATTCACTGGAAAATATGTTTTTGACTGGATGAATCAATAAATTCAGACAGATGCTTTGAGTTTGGAGTAACAAATAAAAGTCTTTCAAAAATGGAATGACTTTAGAATGGACTTTAAAACATCGAAAAGAGCATGTGAAGTAGTAGTACATAGTCATGAAATGGTATGACATTTCAGGAACATTCCTTGTGATAAGAAATCTTGCATCACTAACTTCTTAACTGGCAGGAAATACGACTGGGATTATAGATTGAAATCAATTTGTGAAGAAATTGTACGTTGAAGCCAGGAGTTCAACTACTACACTCATTCATAGAGAGCCAACTACAGGTTTAAATAGGGATTGTGGTTCTTAAATTAGTTTTATTTCATTTGCAGTGTGTGTGTTTTTGTGTGTGTGATTTAATTTTGCATATATATAACAGATTTTTACTGTGTGTCTGAATAAAATAAGGATAACAGAATCAATGTAGTGGGATATGTCATTGTCTTTTCTCATCCAAGGATATTTTCCCATTGATTTTTTAAAAATTTATCTTTATTGTTGAAAGTTTTACAGATGTCTCCCCACCCCCCAATTGATCCTATTGATTTTTAGAGAGAGTGGAAGGGAAGGAGGAGAAAAAGAGAGAGAGGGAGAGAGAGAGAGAGAGAGAGGGAGGGAGGGAGAGAGAGAGAGAGAGAAAGAAATATGGATGTGAGAGAGACACATCCATTGGTTGCCTCCTGCATGCGCCCCAACAGAGCTGGGGATCAACATGCCCTTGCCCAGCAATCAAACCTGAGAGCCCTTGGTCTGTGGGCCGACTCTTTAACTACTGAGCCAAACTAGCCAGGGTAGGATTTCTTAATTATTTACATATCTTAAAATTCCTTGCCTTCTTTTTGTGTTTGGATAAAGTTTATTTGAATGGAAAGTATGGCTCTTGGAGGCTGTCAGAAGCCCTGTTTACAAAGATGTAGATGTGAATTGCTTGAATTGCGGTCCAACAGAATTCTGAGCTCATGGATCATCAGAAATGCTATTGCCCCTTGTTTTTTTCTCAATATTTTGCTTTGGAGATTTTTATTTGTAGATGTTTATGAGACTAGATCATTAATTTAAATGTTATAATTATAGAATTATATTAATATACATATATATTACTATTTTGATATTCAGTTCCTTCCATTTCTTTACTTTGCTCCTGCTAGCAGTGCTTCAAAAAATTGGCTTTAAGCATGTTACTCTTTAGACCTTTGTCATAGTTATTTTTAGGTTAAATAAACCTAGAAATGGAATTGCAGAGTGAGAATTTATTCTATCTAATGTATGTTCATTCTATTTAATGTATATTAATAAGTTGCTCTTCAAATTGTAGCAATTTATACTCATCTCAGGAAGGCATGAGTGTTTTTATTTCCACATTCTTGTCAAAATGTCTATATAGTGAAGTTTTCATTTTTTGGCCAGACTGATGTTGATCAATAGTACTTTGATTAATATACATGTCTCTCGTTTTTAGTGAGGATGGACAATTCTTCACATAGTTATTAACTATTTATTCGAAAGCTCTTCATGTCACATACATTTTTCTTTTCAGTGCTTTTCTTTTTATTGATGATATAGATAGTCTCTACTTGTATGTTACTAATCCTTTATCAGCTATGCCCATGGCACGTATCTCACTCAAGCCGTTGGTTTGTCCTTTATCTCTGATTATGCCATTATCCCAAAAAGAGTTTGGTTAATGTTAATGTAGTAAAATATTCACTTAAAATATTTTATAAGGTTGAGATTTTTAAAGCAAATCCATCTCTACCCTGATGTCTTCTTGGTAGTCACCTAGATTTTTCTCCTGAAGGAAAGAAGTCAGGATCACCCACCTTTCTATAAAGGACCAGGTAATTAATATTTTTAGCTTTGTTTGTTATGTTTTTGATATATCTATTAAATACATTGTGTTTAATGTGTTGTGTTTTAGCTATGCTTATTAAATGACTGCATTTGTTTTATTTTTATTCAATAACTTTTATCAGGGAAATGTAGGCAATTCTAATATTTTTTATTCTTGACATATTTGGACACATTTTTACCATTTTAGTTTGTGTTCAATTAAAAATTCTTTTATCTGCATCTTTCTTTCACCTAATCTGAACTTTTAAAATTTTATCTAGTTTTGCTAATTCATTTTTCTCCTCTTTCTCCTTCCTCATCTTCTTATATTATTATAAATATATGTAATATTTTAAAGGGCATAGCTAACCAAAAATCTGAATCAACCAGGAACTTTCTCTTGCTCCTGAAGAACATACAGGACTTAGACATTTTATTTTCCATAGACTCCTTCAGTATCTTCCACATTATGGTTCTGTAGTAATTTTATTTATTTCATGACATTTGAATCATCCCCAATTTAGTCATTAACTTTTTTTTATAGCCACATCTTTCTTAGATTTACTAAATATTAACTCACTTTTTATTTCAGCATTGCACTCTATAACCCACTTTTCTATATGTAATAAAATCCCTGTTGAAATCTGGTCACTAATAATTTTTTTCAGCTTAAAATTTGACTCAGTGTTTCTAATTTAAATTTCTCAAATTAACACCTAAGTTATGCCCAGCCAGGCGTGGTTCAGCAGTTGAGTGTCCACCTAGGATCCAGGAGATCGGGGTTTGATTCCCGGTGGGGGCACATGCCCAGGTTGTGGGCTCAATCAATGACTCTCATCATTGATGTTTCTCTCTCTCCCTCTCCTTTCCTCTCTCTGAAATCAATAAAGATATATTTTAAAAAACAACAACAACAAAAACCACCTAAGTTAAAGATATTTCTTATGAGCATCTATTTTGTTGGTAACACAACTGCTATCCATATAATTTAAGCCTATCTAGGTCATCTTCTTTCTCTTCTTGCTAATTAGAGTCCTTTTGTCTCTGATGCCATATAATTTTTTTTATGAACTGACTGAATATGAATTTTTTTCTTATCTTGCAGTGCAATGTTGTGGTTTTTGAAGACAAAAACGGATTATTTTTTTTTTCCATTTCTGCTAATAGCACTCTTATCTTTGTATGTGAAACACTTCTCCCTCTCCCTTTTCTTTATTTTCTTCTCTTCTGGAATTTCTATTAAATGTTATGTGTCTTCTCTCTATAGAGTATATATTTCAGTTTCTCTTTCCTATTGTATGTCTTCATACAGCTCTAAGAGTCTGCATAGTTGCCTGAAATCCATCACCTCTCTCCAGCTAAGTACATTCTACTTTTTTCTCTTATGTTCAATTATTAATATTAATGACATTTTTCCTCATCATACAAATTCAGTTTAGCTCTTTGGGTAATCTGCCAGTTATTTTATTTCATAATGATTTGCAGTTAGAATAAGACATCAGAGAAAAAATCCTACAGTAATAATAAATTTGATATAAAGTAAACATATTTGAGTGTCCCTGCCCTACCCTAACCACAGCTCTTCGAAGTATCTCTCCTTAAGCTCTGTGGTTTCTTTCTGCTTGTAAGGCTGCTATGGATAACCACATGGAGCTCCAAACAGACCACACCTTCCCAAGAAGTGCCCCAAGGTCATGAGAGAGATAAAGGGAGAATGGGAGCAGGAAATTGGATGAATCACTATAATAATCAGAATCACTGGAATTTAGCACTTGTTTGCCACTACGTTGATATCTACGCTGAATTGGAAGGTATCTTCTATCATTATAATTCTGTAACTGAAAGTTATTTCATAACTCAAATTCTGTGATGATTTACCTTCCCCATATTCTCATTCTCTCAAGGTGACATAGGTCCAGCTTCATGAGTAACAAGTATGGCCACACAGAAGGGCCTCTGAGCAGAAGGGCCCCACACTAACCTTACTGTTACGCTTTCAGCATCTTGATATTGTTTATCCTAGAGCTTGTGTTTTTTTGAGTGAAGTCCAATGGCACCGTAGAGCATGTGCATAGAGCAGAGATATGGGCAGAATCCATGCCCATCCTTCTTTGCCATCTGACTATATTGTTGTTTAAAACACATTTTTAAAAATGACTGAACAAAATAGTTTTTAAATCATCCAAAAAGTAACTGGCAACAGACAAGCTGGCAATGGATGAAGTCTTAGGCACTTTGAAAAGTGGTAGCCAAAGAGAGAAACAACAGATCATGGGGTGGTAACGTGGTGCCTGCATTTATCCTTGTGCCCTATGAGCAACACCTCCCATACTTGCACCACCAGAGGCACTAAGAAAGGAAGTCAAATGACAAAAATGCTGAAATTTTTACTTTTATCTTGTGTGTACATATTGAAGTAGACCATGGCAATACCAAGGAAACCTTAAAGATCTTCTCCATGCTGTGTAATGAGTGGGGCTGTCTAAACTATTATCGACCAGGCATATTAATGAGTGGGCCTATAAGCGAAACCTCATAGGCTGGAAACATACACTCTGTTTGTGGGATGCTTTTAGTACCAGAGATTTAATTGAGTGTCAGAAGAAGAAGCAGAACTTAAAATTTTCTTTAGTTGAAATGTTTATGCATTATAGGAATTACCAGCGTTAGAAGACCACATGTACATTGCCTACTGATTCTAGCAAAATGAAATATGAAGAAAAATATTAGTTTCCTAAGTATTATTTAAGTCTAAAATCAATTATACAGCATACCTTCTTTAAAAACCTAAATGATAAAATCCAGGAAACCAAGAGAGTAATTTGAAAAGAATTTCTTAAACTATTTAGAATGGAGAAATTATGAAATTATTGTTAATGATCATAGATGTCATATAATTATAGAAACAAGATTTAATAATTTAAGAAATAATAGTTAGAGAGTGAAGTATAGGTGTTCTAAACCTTCACCCAGCAAAAATCTTAACATAAAAATTTAGGAGGTAGAGTAAAAATTCTAAAAACTTTGTTCATTTAAGAAAAGCAGTTTGTTTTGCTTAATATTTTGTGCACAACTTTTTAAAATTACTACTTCAAAAGCTTAATGATTTTAAGAATGTCTTTTCTTAATTTAAAATGTTAATTTTAGACACCATTCCTTTCATGATAAATAAATAGCAAACTGAATTTTACTAATTCCTCCATTCCTGTCTTTTTTAAATAAGCAATAATAAATGCGGTACTCTTTTTTCTCAAATTATTGTTTAATTCTACTTATTAATCAACATAACTATCTACCTATTTTTTTATTTTTATGAAAGTATGGTGTAGTTTCTGAAGTGATATTCCACAATATGTTTATATAAACACTAGTGTACAGGAGCTGGATGATACCAGTTCACATAAGCTGGTTTTTCAACTATCGAGAGCTAGAAACTGGCCATGCTGGGAGAATTTCTACTACAGAAGTTGAAAAAGAGTAGAAAATAATTTTTTTTTTTTTTTTTTTTTTTGAGAAATGATTTCCTAGGACACCACTGAACAGGCTAATAGGAAATAAAGTTATCTGTTGACTATTTCTGAACTTGTTTTTTCTGATTGCCTATTTAATGATAAGCACATATCATGTTGATAAAAACAGAAAAATTATTATTTTTATAAAAGCAAACATGGGGTGACTGGATAAAGAAGTTGAAGGGATTCGCTAAAGAACATATATGCAGCCTGGCCCAGGTGGGGCTCAGCGGTTGAGCATCGACCTATGACCCAGATAGTGATTCGATTCCGGGTCAGGGCACATGCCCTGGTTGCGGGCTTGATCCCCAGTCAGGGGCGTGCAGGAGGCAGCCCATCAATGACTGTCATCATTGATGTTTCTCTCTCTCTCCCTCTCCCTTCCTCTCTCTGAAATCAATAAAGATATATTTAAAAAACAAACAAAAAGAACATAGATGCATATCCCATGGACACAGATAATAGTATGGTGAAGGCCAAAAGAGGGAGAGATGGGAGTAGGTGGGGGCAGTAATGGGGAAAGTATGAATTAATGCCAACAGTAAAAACTTTTAATAAACAAAATAAAACTCAAAAAAAAAAGCAAACAAAAACTACATTTTTAGTATTTTGTAAAATCCTGTTCCTTATAAGCCCCAGTTCCTTATAACCTATTAAAGTTGGTAATCTTTTTAATCCCTCAAAACAAGATTTTTCCTCACAAATATGATAGCATTTTCATAATTTGGAGGGAAATTTTCATCTGTTTACTTAAACCATTTCATATATTATGATCTCCAGATTTCATGAAAAAGGAGAGCAATTCCAATATTCAGAAAATCCAAGTAAAACACTTTCAATAAATTCTCTATTCTCAGCTACACTTGAAAGGAAGATAAAACAAGACCTTTACGAGACTAGATAAAATATGTTTGTTAGTGGTAGGGAGGAATCTTTAAAAGACTAGATAAAATATGTGTGTGGATGCTAGGGAGGAATCTTTACAAGACTAGGTAAAATATGTGTATTGGTGGTAGGGAGGGATTTACTTTAACTCCTGTGATGTCTAATTTTATTTCATGAAGTAGTAACACTAATGCATGTTACGCATTCTTTTGTCTTACCTAAACAAATCTTCCCTCTTTTAACTTGTCTTCACTAATCGCAGCAAAATTACCTAGTGTTGCTGCTCTTCACTTGTTTTCCTATATTGGATTCTGATTCTTCCTTGCATTCTTAAATAGATCTATTGGTCTCTTTTTTTCTTTAAATTTATCTTTATTGTTGAGAGTATTACAGGTGTCCAATTTTTTCCCAATTTACCCCCTCCACTTTGCTCCCACGCCCTACCCAGGCCTTCACCCCATTATTGACTGTGTCCATGGGTTATGCATATACGCATATAACTTCTTTGGTTAATCTCTTCCCACCTTCCACCCCCCTTCCCTCTTTCCTCTGAAATATGATCGTCTGTTGCATGCATCAATGTCTCTGAATCTATTTAGTTCGTCAGATTCTTTGTTCATTAGCTTCTTCTTAAAGAAGACCCTTCAACATTTCCTGTAGTGCTGGTCTGGTGGTGATGAACTCCTTAAGCTTTTTCTTATCTATGAAGCTCTTTATCTGACCTTCAATTCTAAATGATAGCTTTGCTGGGCTTTCTTCCCTGCCTCCCTGTAAGATAGTGGAGCTGTAACATTATCAGGGTGGGGCCTAAGATCACTGGCAACCTGCTGAGAAAAGAGGAGACAAATCTTACAAAGGAACAAGGCCACTGTATTCAGAATCAAATCCTCAGGGGCATTTTTCAAGTGCTTGGAGGCTGGTCTTAGGACAAGAACGCCTTTTGAGATGGTGTTCCAGTCCTACAGATGCTTCTCTGGATCTCAGCAGCAAACGATTGTAGTATGTTCTGCAGCTTTTACAAAATAAATATTTTTAACAACTTGGAGACAACAAATCCAGTCCTATTAGTGACAGAAAGAGAGACTGCAAAGGAAAGCTACAGTGAGAACTATGTTCTGTACTGATGGGGGGGGAACAGCAACTATGCAATGGAGATATTTTCTGAATATAATTTTCTGTTTACTTGGAGAGAAAAGTGCTAAATTCTGGCAAGAAATATATTCTATCTTTGGATTTAAAAGGTTTATAAATGGGACTCAACCATACATGAGAAATTGATATTTTTATACAGTTGCTGGGTGCGAGGCCTGCTTTATGAAAGTAAATGAAGTTCTGTCTTGAGATAATGAGACTATACTTGCCAAGAGAAGCTGTGAAATATTCCCTATAGAATTTTCCCGGACTTGATCCTATATTAAGTAATTATTTTTGGAAAACTTTCAAAGTGGTGATGATTTCAAAGCTATAAAATGAATAGAGGGAAAGGCCACAGTTCCCAGTTGAGACTGGAACAGTAATAAGAATGTAAAGACTATGAAGGTCCTTCCAGCTCAGTAAGTATTATATTTTGAGAAGCAAATACTGAAACTTTTTCTTTCAAATGCCAACAATTATCTACAGCTCCCATATGTAGCTTCCTTTCTTTAAAATTTAAAATAAAAATTTACTTAATACATGTAAAATGAACAAAGGTAAAAATAGTCTACCCTTGCACCTTGCAGCTCACATTCCTACTCTGGAAAGTATCTCCCAGGACAGTCTCGTGGTCTGCATGTCTTCCTTCTGGATGGATGTGTCTAGTGATAAATATTATGATAGTGATTTGCTTTTGAGCACTGAAGCATGAGTGCTTGTGGTCCCAGTGCCATAAGTTCTGGGTTTCTCAAATTTTTGTTGTTGTTGTTTCAGACAAAATTTTTAGAGCAGTTTAAGCAAAATAGAGGAGGTGGTACAGGGATTTCCCATATGTAGTTTCTTTTTAGTTTTTAGGGATTTTTTTTTTTTTTTTTTTTTTTGTCTGCTTGGTCTAGAATGTTTTATAGTCATCATATAAGGTATTCCCTTCTTGAACTTCTCTCTCCTCCTGTCTTCCTTACTACCATAGCATATGCTTTCACATTTACCTCTCTGACCACATTTGTGTCTTTTCCTAACTCCTATTCTATCTCTCGCTTCTTAGATATGGAAACATCCAGAGGTTCAGTCCTTAATTTTCTGTTATCTTTATTATTCATGGTCATTATCTATTCTCAGAGCATCATAAACTCTCTGTGTGTTTGGGTTCTCAAACTTTATCTCTAATCATTCAACTTATTCAAAAATTTTTGGATGGCATTACTTCCTTAGGGTTTATTCCTAGCTGAAGTGTTTCTATCTAAAGAAGCTTTACTGGTCCCTCCTGTTGCAAAAGAAGAGCTTCTATACAGCATTTTATGGCATATTTGCAATACGTTACAATCATTTGTTTGCAAGGCCCTGAGTGAGAAAAAGGTATATAAATGAGTAGTGGTATGTCATTTTGGATCTTGTAACTGTCTAAACACACATGTACACAAGGGAAAAAAGCATTCCTTTAGGGAATCATCATAGTCAAAATTCAGGCACTTGGTGTATGTTTAAATAATCTGATTTTGCTACAACAGGAGTTGATTGCCCCCATTGGTGTGCTTCGGTTTTGCAATATTGATAAAAGATAGAAATACAAAGTCGAAACATTAGTTTACAATAGCTAAATGTACAGTAAGTAACAAAATATTTATATTCCCTGCCTGGTCAGGGCATTCTTTTTTATGCAGGTAAATGCAGTTAGGAAGCCAAATTATACTCAGAAGTCTAATTGAGTAATATATAATTTCTATATTAAAACATATATGAGAGTCCTTAGCCATTAAGATCTCTGCCAATGTTTGTGTCTTTGATTTAACCTGTTTTATATTTCCACCTGCACTGCACATTTTCACTGTACTTATAAATGCTTTAAATAAGACTAATGCTAAATATCACCCTGGGATGCATCCTACCCTTAAAAAGAGCTTTGAATATGGATGATCTGGCTTTTCTAATGGTTGTTTTATGAGTTAAAACTTGGAGAAACATCTTATTTTTATATTTGGAAATACAGCCAGAAGAGGTAGCCAGAAGGGGGGAATTGGATTCAATGTACCTTCCTCGTGGCTATTTTTTCTTATATGCTAGGTAGCTCTTAATCATTTTTTGTATAATGCCTTAGTAAAAATATAACAGAAAATCAACATATAAGGTTGGAAATTCATAAAGAAAATGAAGAATGAAATGAATTACACCTTTTACTGTTAAACATGAAACTCTGGGGAACTGCAGCCATGAAAATTACTGGAAAATACACTAATGGCATAGATCATGGCTCCATTTCCGGAAATGGAGCCACTTTATGGAGATAATTATGTTCACATTATATATCTGAAAATTGAGAGTTGTATTTTTATGCTCAGATGGGGAGAAATGAAACAGAGAACCTGTAACCTACAGGTAAGTTTTCTTAAGGAAAGAGGGACAATGAACAATGAAGTACAGGAAGAATATCTGAAAGGTTTTCATTTGAATCCAGAATTTAAATAAATGGGACTTAAGCAACGGGAAAGTCTTATAGATTTGATTACTTTACTGCATTCTATTATTAAACTTAATTTAAGAAGGAGCTATAAGGGAGATGCGGAGTAAGAGACATGAATTTATATTTTCCTGCCCTGACCCCATTATATCAGCCTATCCTCACCCCATTAGTGCTGATAGAGTGAAATAATCCTAGTGGATCTCCGACACCCTGCAGAAACCCTATCACCTTGTTCCCCAAGAGACTGGCTTGCTTAGGTCTTATTTGAACAGCACGGGTCGTTCAGGCATTAGCACAACTGAATGTCATTCTGAGGATCCCCTTGGCCCAGAAACTATTTAGCACTGTTACAGTAGGCAGCTAATGATATATTAATGAAAGAGGAGGGAGGCAGACATCTAATTAAGTCAGATTAACTAGGAAGCTACAGCTTCACCAACACCCCAGGGGACAGCCATATTCTCCACCCAAGGGACTTAATCCCCCAGCAGGCAGGAAAGCCCAGCTTTCCGATCTCCCTGATGAACAACCAGCCCTTAACCTGGATAACATGGGGAGGAACAAAACAGTAAAAAGGGAATTCCTTTGCTGGGTAATGTGTATTAGAAGCCAGGATGGCGCAAGGAGAGGTCCTTCTAGTAAGTTCATGTGCATTAGAAGCCAGGTGATGAAGCAGAACTAAGAGGCATGCACAATGGGAGCCGAAATGGCAACCATAAAAGGGAGGAGGCTAGTCTGGGCAAATCTGGGTAAAAGACCAGACGGGTAAGTGCCCAAATTCTCAGAAAAGGGATTGGGTAGGGGGAGGCACCAGGACAAGCCTGCAAAAAACAAGGAAAGAGATTGGATAGTTTAAAAGAAAGCTTTCTCTCTCCCAAACCCAAGGAAATATAATTAAAGCTTAACAAAGGCCTCAGGGTGTTCTCTCTCCATAGTAGCTGTGCAGACCTGGGTGTGTCAGCCACAGGGGCCAAAGAGGAGTGCTGAAAGCGAGCTGGATGGGAACAGAGACTGTGATGGCTTAATAAAGTCTCAGATGCTGGGCTAAAAGCACGGAAGCTCTGGGTCCTGGCCCTCCTACTGGGGTTAGTGAGGACAAATGTGAGCCTTTGGCCCCAGAGGCTGGACTCCCTCAGCAGCAAGATGAAGCTGAGCTACCTGGTTCTGGATGAGACAGTGTGGCAGCACCTTCAGGGACGTCTGTGCCAGGCGCACCCTTCCACTACCAATAAATCTTGTCACTATACCTCCGCATGAGTCCCCCAAATTATTTTCTCTTGACTGCACAAGAACCCATTTCCAGACTTATCTGGCAGATCAGCCTTGGTCCTGGTCCATGTTGGACAACAACACTATTCCCTCAATTTAAGCATCTCTGAGATATCATTAAACCTATGTTCATGCTACCAAACACATATATTGCCGTAACTGGCAATCTTTCATAGGTCCATCATAGAAGGTAAATACATATCACTTTAGTCTGTCATATTTTAACTTCTTCCCATTGACCTTAAAAATGCCCCAATACACAGGACAGCTTCTACATGTCCACAAGAGATTGGCCCTTTTGATTATTTTGTGTAATTAGTTCTTGAATCATCCCAACTTCCCACCCCAAATAAAATGGAAAATAAAAACAGTTCTCTTGAGACCAAAAACTTCCATATTCAATACCATTTGTTATCTATATCTGGTCCTTGAATCAACAACATCACTATTACCCGTTAATTCATTCAAATGCAAATTCTCAGGTACCATTCCAGACCTAATAAATAGAAATGGCAGGGTAGGACCCAGCTATCTGTGTTCAAACAGAGCCCCAAGTGATTCTGATTCATGCAAACATTTTAGAATCACTGCTTTATACAGTTAAATGGTGGTGGACGATGCATTGAAAATGTATAAATAGCAGATGATAAACTATTGTTATGTGTATGTTATCATGTGTATGCAACTTCGAAGTATTAGTAAATCCAAAGACCTAGATCTGCAGAGATGACAAAGCCTAATATTTGAGAAAATTCAAGTAATTGCAAACAATAAAAAAGGTGAAGTAAGTTCATGCTCCACATTTCATATTCTGGTCATGATCACATTTGATACTATAAAACAAATCCAAGAGAAATTGAATTAATTTTCCTTAGAATGTTGAGAAACTACTTAAGTTTCAAAAACAAAATAAGATCAGACACAACATGTATCTAAAGGCACTGGTGTGGGATTCGAAATTAAGAGTTCCGACTTGACATTCAAAACCTGCCTCAGCTATTTAAGATACGGGTGCCCTTGGACAAGTTGAGAGATTTACAAGATTTTTGTAGGAGTGGCATGTGATAACCTGTGGGAGCTCATAACAGAAATCCTGAACAGAGTAAGTGCTCAATAGGTACTTCCAAAACCTAAATTTTGAGTGTTTTTCTTTCCCTTCGCTGGCATGAACCTAAATTATTTTCTGAGATCTCATTGCTCCAGCTCTCTACTTTAATCTGTATGGCATCCACAGCCATTTTACTGAAGCTGCAAAACACCCCTCTCTTAAATATTTACACTTATATTCTCAAGAGATTTATGCAAATACACAGGATGCCCTTGAGGATTTTGCATTTGGATCTGTAAGAGAAAATGAACAGAGCACATTTTGAGTGGCAGAACCCTTGTGGCAAAACATCCAAAGAAGCTAAAGAATTATCAGTGTTGTTATTTTCCTCAACCCTGGCACTGCATTACTTTTACTAAAGAGCCTTGAAAACTGCTACAGATAAAGAACATGTAAATAATTTTATTTAATCATGCAACCATATTATTAATCTTTCTAGAAGTAAGAGGTGATGGGAGGTCTAAAGCCCAGAAAGGATATATATGGTCTTTGCTTCCATTGTATGTGTTTCATAAATATTATAATGAGATGAGATATTAAAATACATTCAATTATTTTGAAATTGGCTGGGTGAATGGACTTTATTAACTCTTTATAAAGATCAAAGAGATATTAAGCAATTAATTTTCTGCTTATTTTATAAGTAATATTTGGAATAATATCTCTGGTGGTTTTTTATATGTGTGTGTGTTTGTATGTATATGTTAGAAATGATATTGGGACCTTTTTATGGGAAATCTAGCTAGCTAAGAAAAAGAGACAGAGGGATCTTCACAGATATATGAAACACTGTCATAAGGATCTAATACTTTCCTTTGATCTTAAAGTGGTAGAAGGATGGAGAAGAAACCTAAAATAATAAATTTACACTTGGGTAAGACATGAACAACTACAAAGAGTTCAATGGTCTAAATCATAAGTCTTGAGGAAGTTAGCCTTAGTATATATAAATAAGTTAAATAGAGATCACGTATTTAAAAGGAAGTAGGTAGACAGGTGGGATACCTAAAAATAAGAGATAGAATTAAAGTCACTGGCCTGCATATAGTTTAAGTTTCCAGTCCAACGAAATTCAATATTATTTAAGTTTTTTATGGGAGAGGAAACTGAGATTAAGGGAAGTAGTGTTACTTGGCTAAGGTCTTGCAAATAGAAGCAAAGTAGAGGAAATTTCTAGTACTTCTTAATGGCAATAAGAATGTTCTTGTCTCCTTTATTGCACTGCATAAGAACATAGGAAGAAGGTAAGGAATGACAGCGTGCCTAGTCTAAAGGAGGATTGAAATTTTAATAACTTGGTTGCGGTAAGGATCCCAATGGTTTGCCAGATTAATGGTCTAATTGTAATGAAATAGATGCCGAGTATTCATATCTAGCCCCTTGATCTTGGTTCAAGGAGCATGTTCTTTCTATTTCCCAATAGATGAAGTAGGTAGCTCCACGAATCTGTAGAGAAGAATATTACGGATTGTAAAAATACGATAAAATTTAGGAAACTATGCTGTCAAACTTGCTATTTCTTTTCATCTATGGTGTAGGGGAAAATTAACTCTTACATTCCCATATATTTCTCTTCACATGATTTATCTTACTACTCTACTCATATAACTGAACTCCCTGCAACATTTTTCCCTCTGCTCATCTTTGGTTTATTATCTGGGGACTTGCAAAATGGACTAACAAAAGACAGGCTAACAAAAGGAAAACAAACAGAAGTTAACTAACATGAGCATGATGCTCACTGGAAGCATTCAGTGATGAGTAAAGCAAAAGGGTGCATAGAATTTGGGTTTACATACCATTTTAACAAATAAACAATACAGTTCTAGAGAAATGAAAACACAACGAAAAAAGACTTTGAGGTGGGCAAATTCTGATAAGAGAAATATATGGGGAAATTAATGATAGATAAGAGCTAGTTTTAGCAAGGTTTATTATGTAGATTCCTTCGGTGCTGATTTTGGGCTGATAAGGGTCTAAAATTGTCTCTAGGAGTTAACTTCTGTCCTTACTGCTAGAGAGGAAGGGGGACGACATTACCAATCTGTATCCTGCTATTGAGCAAATAAGAGGAGAGCAGAAAGTTTTTCTTGTATTTACTTCTCAAATTCCTTCAGCTCAAAATAATCCATATGACAAAATTGTGTAGTTGGGGGTGGCATTTTATGCTACACTCACTATCCTCACCTTTGCCTTCCCTGGTCAACATTATTTTCTGTTATTACTCTAGAAATATTAAAGCAATTTCTACAAATTTTTTATTGAAATATATATCTTATGAAATCTGCTATATTCTACTAACAGAATTTTAAGAACAAATTCCTTGAAGTAATACACTACTTTAGTATTATCATACTCTTTGTAAGATTAATTTTGTTCATTAATTCCAACACTTTTATTTCTTCTGAATTTGTTACTATGAGCCATATTATTAGGATTAAAATTAAAAGGTGAATTTATGACTGCTATAAAGGAAATTCCATAAACAAGGGAAGGGGACATCTGGCAATAAAAGAAGAGAGAGAGCACATTAGTAGAGTAACATGTATATAATACACATGGTCTCTTAAAACACAGAAATCAATTTCATTCATGTGTATTTTCCATGTTTTTTAGATGGCTATCCATAATATCTATTCTTCCCCTTTAAAAAATTACACTGTAGTAGTAAAGACAAGAGTAACAAACATGTAAGGTTAAGAATTATGTAATTTCAGAAAGATCCCTGATTTGGTATCTATAGAAAATGGTACAGAATTTTAAAAATTTAGTAAGATGCAGTATTATAATCACACATCTTGATAAAAATCTGGCGGACATTACAATGCCCATTAGAATATTTGAAATATGCAAAGCATTTTAAAGGATATTATAGCAAATATCCATGTACACGTTGCCAGATTTGAAAACAAAATATTGCCACTATGTTTGAAAGCCTCTCAAGCCCATTTGCCAGTGGCACTCTCTTCCTTCTATCTCAGAGTTTATTACTGTTCTCGTAGCAGCGATTTTTATCCCCAAGTAAAACTTTATACTTTTTTAACAATTTTTCTGAAGTGGAGGACCCTGAGAGGGAGCGACAGGAGATTAAGAAACACACAGAGACATATAAGGCAGATTAAGCCGGGGCCAGGCGGGACACTGCTCTGGGATGGAGAGACAGTGACCCCAAGCAAGCTCAGCGCCTTTATTTTGTACAGTCAAGATTACATCTCTTCAAGGAAACTGTGGGCAGCAGAAAGGTCGAGAACAGTCCTTCGGCAAGCTTTCTCAGAACACACTGCTTTGCTTCGCCTGGATCAGCAGCCTGGTGGTTCTCTTTGTTACACGCTGAGCCCGCTGTGCCTGGAAGCTGGCACCTGACCACTGCTCAGCTGATGACATATCCTGGCCTCTGGCAGGACACGTGCACACAAGCATAGCTCTGCTCAAGCCAGCCTTTCAGCTCCCACAATGGACAGGGGAACCTGTACCCAGGCAAGGCTTTGCCTCTGCCCCAGGCCGGGTCCCTCAGGGTCCTCGGGGCACAGCCTTGCTCCTGCCCGAGTCCCAGCCAACCTCCAGGTTCAGCCTCTCTCCACAGTCATTTGAAACTAACTTGTTTCATTTAATATGATGTTTTCATAGTTTGTCAATATTATAACACATATCAGGACTTCATTTCTTTTTATTGAAATATATTTCAGTGTATGGATATTAACACACTTTATTTATTCATTAGTTCATGGACATTTTGGATCGTTCCCACTTTGTAGATATTTATTATGAATATTGTTTTTATGAATACTCATGAAACAGTTTTTACAAGGACGTGCCTTAATTTCCCTTGGGTATATATCTAGGAATGAAATTGCTGGATCATATGATGACCCTAGCCTTTTGAGAAACTGCTAGGCTATGTTCCAATGTGGCTAGGCCATTATACATTACTACCAGCAGAAATGGAGAATTTCATTTTCTCCATTTTTCTGTCAACACTTTTTATTATCTGTCTTTTTGAGAATAGCCATATTAGTTTGTGTGAAATGGTACCTTGTGGCTTTTATTTTCACTTTCCTCGGGGCTAATGATTACTTGTATTACATATTTTAGTGTCCTTAAAAGGGAAGGTAGTCTCTTACAATTTTTAAAATGTTATATAATTTTATCCCACTGTACTATTGCCACTAATACTTTTATTCAGTATTTTATTTTTGAAATTAAACATGTTTTTATTTTTGAAGTTCAACATGTTTTCATTTTTGAGTGTCATTTATATTTTTACTTCTGTGGATTATTTTATGAACATAATTTTGTTTATTCATTTTTTTAAATATGTTTTTATTGATTTTTATTTTGAGAGAGAGAAGAACAGAGAGAGAGAGAGAGAGAGAGAGTAAAACATCAATGTGAAAAAGAAACATTAATCAGTTGCCTCCCATATACACCCTGACCAGGGATAGAACCTGAAACCTGGGTATGCACCCTGATGGAGAGTCAAACCTGCCACATTTTGGTGCAGGGGACGATACCCAACCAACTGAACCACACCAGCCAGAGCTATCCATTCTTTTTTATTAATTAATAGTAATGTTGTTAACAATATTAGTTCTTATATACAATGCCTCTGTGGGCACACATATAGTTCATGCTTCCTTGTGCTCACATGTCAGAGCTTAGGGTAGTCAACTTGTCCCAGTTTTTTTTCTGATTTTAGCACTAAGAGACTCACATTTGGAAGGACCCTTAGTCCCAAGTAAATCAAGACCATTGGTCACTCTATCTCTGTTATATAATTAGATGTAGAATTGTGAGATCTTGAGCTTTTTGTGACACAGTTACAATCTTCTCCAACATGGTTTCACTAATTTATGTTCCCACCAGGGGTGTATAAGCATTATGGTTTCCCCATATTCTTATCAATTTTATTTTTATTCTTTTGGTGTTTTCAGTGATATGATAAAACCCCAGAGTAACACATTCCTTGATAACTTTAGGACAGATGTAACTAGTTTGATAATTATCACCCATTGTCTGTGCTGCCCTGGTTCTCAATGACTTGAAGTCTTATGCTCTGGTTGGGATGGGAGGGATAGTGACCAGCCACCCCACCCAAAAATGGGTCTCCACATCAGTAATATTCTCCAAACCCAATCTTACCAACTGGTGCTGATGAAAATGATTCCTGGAATCTGAGCAGGCAACCAACCCTAAAAATATCCCCTTTGAGATCTGAAAATGAATAATCTTCCATCAATTTATGGCAAACAGCAGCTGGGTCAGAATGATGTTGAGTCACACACTCTTACCTTAGCATTTCTTGGGGCTGGCTGATTA
This sequence comes from Miniopterus schreibersii, assembly GCF_964146895.1. Taxonomy (NCBI): domain Eukaryota; kingdom Metazoa; phylum Chordata; class Mammalia; order Chiroptera; family Miniopteridae; genus Miniopterus; species Miniopterus schreibersii. The sequence goes on from NC_138113.1 coordinate 47,756,898, forward strand.
GACTAGCCCGTGTCTAATCAGCTTCCCAAGCTTTCTCAAGCTTGTGCTGGGTCTGCCTTCTAACCAACCCATTTTTCTTCAGGCTAGCCTGGCAAGCCTCTATGGTTGCCAGTTGGGCTCCCCGGCTCCCCTGACAATCCAGTACAGGAGGGTGGACTGCTCCCTACATGGGGAAGGAGGGTTGTTTATCCTCTGGGGTGTGTGAAGCTGCAGCTTCCTAGTTAAACAGGCTTATGCTCCCCAGTTGATTATGCTTAATAACGTCTAATTCCCTTTTGCTCCCTTCCTTTATTAATACCTAGTTATCTACTATAACAGTTTCATTACATAATATTAATGAATATTTAAAGTTTGCACAATTGTACACAGTTGCTCTGGGGCAGGTTTTACTTTATATTATAATTGTAAGCACAACGTATATGTATATATGTCTATATTGTTATTTATTAATAGAAAATAATACATAAATGATTTTGTTTTATACGTTTGGCTTGCCGTTGTGTACTTTTAAACGTATATCGTACAAAACATACATCCTTAAATCTAACTGTTAAATCCACACCATCTGTTGCACCCCCTTCTCTTCATTCTTGCTTTTACCATTATGACCAATATGCTCTCTTACCTGAATTAGCGAAGTCAAACTCAACTGTGTTATAATTTCTGATATCACCACATTATATTTTAAACATGCACACACAAGCATCTAAACTCCTTCAAACTTGGTGGCCAAGGTAATTTGGTGAAATGTAAAATTCAAAATGCAATACCATCACCTCCCTGCAATTGCCAACCAGGCTGAATGCTATATCATTTTGAAATAAGATTAAAATATTTATGTTCACAGTAGAATGGCTTTATCATGGATCTTAACTTTACAAACTAGATCATTATCTTAGAAGACATGGGTGATGTTATCCAATGTGTCAGCTTAAAAGACGTTGTTTTCAAGTGATATAAATGTTTGGTCACTCTACATATAACCAAAATTCTTTAGTTATTTTTTAAGTGTTCAGATAAACAAATTCTTGTATTTCAGATCTAAATGTTTCCTATCTACAGTGTACATAAGAGGGAGAAAAGTCTCATTCCAACTATTATTGTGAGATAGTGAACATCCAGATAACAGACGTAATAATTCCAGCTGGAGCAAAAAAGAGTCTCAGAGTCAAGGACTCCCACTTTCAGTACCATGACATCACCGTCTCAATGACTAAAAAATTCCTAAGCACTTTGAACCTATAAAAGATTGTAAGAAGTGCAATAACTAGAGTAACACTATTAAAGGGATTATTTACATTTTATTCCATTGTGAAGGTACCTTTTATGAGTAAATCACCCATCAAACACTTGGTTTCATGCCCTTAGATGTTTAGTCCATTAAAATACAAACAAAAAGTTTTGATGAACCAGAAATTCAAGATCTATTCATTTTAATCCCTACACCAAATGTGTTCTATTTCCAAAAATGGTATATTTTGTAAAAATCCTATGTTCAATTTAGGAAACTGTCTAGGCATCTGGCACAGCAGTGATATACACCAGAGAGAGTTAACTTCTGGAATGTTTTGACTGACTGGTAAGTGTTTTAAAGAGCACCCATAAAATGCTAATGAAGAACCATCAGTCACCCTGTATTTCATGTAAAGGATTTGGCACACATTGCACGCTCTTTATGAGGCTCCTCCTTAAAAGCTAATCAAAGGTAGTATATTTCTTTTCAGGTTCAAAATGTTGGAGGAAGGAGATTGGCATAACTGAAGGTCAGCTGGCAGCCGGACGGCATGTCCCCTTAGGAAGCTGGCCTTGTTCTGCTGCATCCTAATCGAGTTCTGGCTGAGCGCTCTCAGCCTGGCTCGTCCCCAGGGCTGCAGCCATTCTGCTCCCTCAGCTTCCGCAGCGCTCGCTAGGCTCATGTCGCTGGGCAGGCCCTGCAGCGCTCATTACACAGGAAAGGAAGAGCCAAAAGGCAAAGAGCAATCAGCTATGAACTTTGCCTTCACAGATCTCATAGTTTGGGAGGTGAGCTAAGACAGGTATATCAATATTTGGGGTATAAAAACTAAAGAAAGAAGAGATTATATCTATGTGAGAAGAAAAGAAAAATCTACAATTTTATTTAAGCAGCATTTTTTAAATAAATATAATTTGGATTTTAAGATAGTATTCTTGCTAGGTCAGTCGGTTTAATAAATCCCTCTCCATCTTTAACCTTATGGAAAGCTTAAAAATTACACTTTTAGCTGAGCTCTGAGGCTTTCAGGATTTTTCCAGGCATTTCTTATGCACTCCTTTAAGATGGCTTATTTTCTTTCCATTATCTGTTTTTACTTTTTTATTTTTTTAAATTTATCTTTATTGTTGAAAATATTACAGATGTCCCCTTTTTTCCCCATTGACCCCTTCCACCCCACACCCACTCCCTGCCCCAGGCCTTCATCACATTGTTGTCAGTGTCCATGAGTTTGCATATATGCATGTAAATTCTTTGGTTAATCTCTCCCCACCCACCCACCTGCACCTTCCTTCTGAGATTCATCAGTCTGATCCATGCTTCTATGTCACTGAATCTATTTTGTTCATCAGTTTATTATGTTCTTTAGATTCCACATATAAGTGAGATCGTGTGACATGTGTCTTTCTTTGCCTGGCTTATTTCGCTTAGCATAATATTCTCCAAGTCCTTCCATATTGTCCCAAAGGGTACGAGATCCTTCGTCTTTACAGCTGCATAGTATTCCATAGCGTAAATGTCCCACAGCTTTTTTATCCACTCATCTACTGATGGGCACTATTAAAACCACAATGAGGTATCACTTCACACCTGTCAGAATGACTGCCATCAACAAATCGACAAATGACGCTTGCTGGTGAAGGTGCGGAGAAAGGGGAACCCTGGTACACTGCTGGTGGGAATGCAGACTGGTGCAGCCACCATGGAAAGCAGTATGGAGGTGCCTCAAAAAATTAAAAATAGAGCTGCCTTTTGACCCAGTGATCCCACTTCTAGGAATATACCCTAAGAATCCTGAAACACTAATCAGAAAAAATATATACACCCCTATGTTCATAGCAGCGCAATTTACAATTGCTAGGATCTGGAGACAGCTCATAATACTTTTTTAAATCTATTTGCCTGTTAGTTGATCACCCCATCTATACTTAGAACATTTGTATAAGCAACTTGCTAAAATGTCTGCTTTGCTTAACTTATTCTTTGATTCAATACAGTTAATCAAATGTAATAAGAATAGCTCACTGTAATAGAGACTAAGGTGAGAGACAAAAGAGACATAGTCCCTTCCTTCATGGAGTTTGCATCCTATGACATCCAAAGGTTTTGAAAGATGTCCTTCATTTTCAGGTATACTCATACTACTATCTGTAGAGTGGCATAACTTACTCCACTAATTAACAACCCAGGTGAAACTCTGTCAGTTTCCTATACACAGTCCAAACAGGTTATGCACCGATCTACAATACAGCTTATGTTGGAAAGGACTTATAAATATGGAGCTGCAGCCATAATGAAACAGGACCCTCAGCATGCAGGAGAGGACAAGGCAGAGGTGAAGGGACGTTGTTCAATTGTTTGGAGTATATGAACTTGAGTTGTGGAATGCTCAGGACACAGATCATTGATCACCATAATACTATGCCAGGCTAAGTGATTAAGGAAAATCCTTAAATACTTTAGGCTGTTAGAGAAGAACAGGCAAGAGAGATTTGAGGTAAAGTGGGAAATAATATTTCAATGGAAAATTTGCAAAAAGATTTGGATCGTCAGGCTAAAAAGATACTTTTTTTCAAGTGAATCATGCTAAAGTGACTTTATAAAAGAAGTGGAATCTTCATTTTAGTAATGATTTTAGGCCAAGACACTCTTGAAAATCAGGTCTCATTGCAGTCAAGGTCTCTAAAAGACCTAGAATAATAAATGAGCCATTGACCTTTATGTCCTATCCAATTAGCTAAAATCTTTTCAAACTGGGCCCTGGAGTCACCTCTGTATGTGAAGGCAGGTGTCATGTGTGCCAATTTATATGAGTAGGAAAGATTGCTAAAGAGGATTGAGGAGGAGAGGTCTGAAGATGTCAGACAAGAAACAACGTGTTCTTATAAAATTTCTTGAGTGTTGGAGATACAGGCCCGCAGTAGTATGAAAGGTTCGGAATATTCTTCACATTTGTCTTAAATTTCTACATTTCTAGCTGAAATATTGCTTTTTCCATATAACTTTCATCTAGTTCAGACTGGATCAAACAAAAATATTTTGTCCAAATCACACCATTTTGCACAAATCACACCATTTTGCTCTTTATTTTTCTACTTATATGTTTGCATCTTTCCCCTGACTATGCCGTTGAGTGGTTCTGTAGGGACAACTCATTCCATAATCTGCTCAGCAGCACTTAGAACCAGGCGAAACTACACACAGACAATAAGTTGAGAATTAACGATTCATAAGTTTGTGATCAGCTGTATAGCTAACTCTTAATACCTTATGTGCCGGTACCCTCAAAAGAGAAGAACCCACAGCAGGAGCAGAATTCGAGCCAGAAGCCCACGGAGCTTAGAGTCCAGTAAGAGCAGCTGACGGCAGCTGCCACAGGACTGACAGACTGTGATGCTGGCCTGGGGCCAACTGGAAGAAGGTGCTAGTCAAGGAAGAATGCGTTTCTCTATTCCTTTCTGAACACCTGCACTGGCCTAATTTAATATGGTTTATTCAGCAGAGTAGGCCACTTAGCAGGCCACAGCTATGGCCAGCATTCAATATCCACAACACCATCTAACCTTAATCAAGTAGGAAAGAATGAGAAAGAAAAGGACGGTGTCATTTATTTTTTTCCTTCTTGGCTCCTGGGATCAAAAGAAAAAGCATATTTGGGAAACAATACTAATAGAGGTCGAATTGTGCACGCAGATTAAACACTTAGCCCTGTGACAACCTATTTCATTTGATGTCGAATCCCTGGCAACCTCAAACCTCCGGAAGAAGACCAACTACATGAAAGGGTAAAAGCGACGGACCTGACATTTGTGTGGTTTATTGTAGTTCATGGAGGCCTGTCACATACATCGTCTTCCTTGAGAGACACAGAGTGATACGAAGTTATTAGACTGTCAACATATACTCTCTCCAAGAGAACACAAAGGTAAACATAATCACAGGAATAATATCAGCTACTTTTTGGCACATTTTATAACCACTCTATTAAACCTCATCAGTAAGATGGTCACTCAAACCAGCACATTTCGCTCCAAGCTTAGGGATCTTCTAAGGGCTGAACCTCTTATCATGTCCAAGATTCTAACCTGTATATTCCAAATCCCACTTCTGAGAAAGCTAATTCCATGGCCAAATAGGATAGAAGATAATAGCATAAAAAATGCACATCTGGTTTATTTATTTACTGTAGGGTTTATAAACATTTCATATCTTCTTCTAAAACCTTAAGATGTTAAAATAATTTTTTAAAAAATCAAGGTAAAGAGTGCCAATAAACCAGACATAGCAGCAACCAAAAGCTATAGTTTATGAGTGAGGAAACTAAAATGAAGAAGAATTGTGCACACTTGTGCAAACACAGACATAAATGTAAATACTACCATGAGGAGACGCTGTCTTCTCAGGCTATAAACAAGCTGTTTTACATGCTGTAATAATGTGTACCCAGTCTTACCACACATTGTAATAACTTGTTCAAAATAACGACCCCAAGGCAACGATAAAAAATTGAAATTGAGTTTGGAGTGTTCCACCTTCAAAAAGCAGGTGATTGTATTAGATAGTTGAGGCTTTTACCTGAAAGAGAACAGCCACCGTAGCAACAAGATCATTATACTTTTGATGGGATGAGCTCCAGTTCTTTGGAAAAAGTATTAATAAGCCAGGTAAATGATGTGCAGTTCATTTCAGATTAATGTTTTGAGAGCCAGCAAAACAAATTACAATCAAGCATATACTGAAACAATGGCGTATCCATTTTCTATAAAAATAATGAACCTTAAGAACATAATGAAAACGTAAGCGCTTATCAGGAAGCAGGATGAGCCGTCTCTGACGTTCCCATTGAAAACTGCACAGTGCAAGGGGTCCGAGCCTGTCCAGCTGGGAGAGGAGGGCGCCCAGTGCCAGGTCCCAGCAACCAGTGGTCCTGATTATGATGGTCTCTTTCAGAGGAAAGGCCCTCGCTTCTGTTGCGTATGGTAGATTCCATATATCCGCTCTGGGCTGGTATCATTTGTTAACTCAAATATATTTTTCGAGCCCCTGGTACATGTTGGGAGATGTGACAAGGGCAGTGTGGTAAAAAGAGAAATAGGACCTGAACCCTTTCTATGTATGTCTTCTGGATTCAAAGCAAATGTATTCATTTAAACCCACTGAAACTACCCCTAAAAATAAAAGGCAGGAGGTATGTGCATTATTTTCTGTTATGAACTTTCTTAGGATAAAATCAAAATAAGAAGAAGAATGAAACATCTGCATAAAGACTCTTCAGGGGTTGTTTTCATACGTATAATGCATAACATTTGGATGAAAGGGCAGGAACAGCAGGACTTTCTGGGTAACCAAGAGGGGAGGGATGCGAGCAAGCAGGAAGGGACCTAGACGCATACAAAGGAGGCACATTAGCAAGAAACGAGGTGTAGAGGGCCCCAGAGATATACTCTCTTGGCTTTATTTTCTCAGGTAACTTGAACACTAGATTTATGTGCAGCTGTGACTTTTGCTTCACACTTGACTAGGAATTCCAAGAAATGTTGACAATGGGTGCACTGTAGTTCTATGCACATATCAACCTTAGAAGCTTCGTGGAATACCAGAAAGAATGTAAGCTCAGGAAACAAACCTAAAATTAAATACTGGTTGCTCTACTTTCTAAACTACTAAATCTGGGCAAAGTATTTCATTCTTTTCTTGTCTCAGAAATAGCTACACCATGTCACTGATTACAGTTACCATTCACGGAGATTAGGACATGCTGAGCACTGTTGTAAGCACGCTAAGCGTATCGGTTCATTCTTTCTTGCATAACCCTACGCAATAGGTGCTATCATTAACCTTTTTACAGGGAGGAAACTGAGTCACAATGTTTTTAAGCAGTTCACCTAAGATCACACAGCTAGGAAGTATCAGAGACAAAATTCAATCCTAGGACTTCTGATGCTTTTAAAGCCCTTATTTTTAACTAGCTTAGTAGTTTTTAAAAAAAAATTTACCTGAAAACTAACATCATTACTCATGCATTAGAGTGGCCAAAATCCAAAACACTAGCAACACCAAATGACAATGATGAGAGCAACGGGCATTCTCATTTATCACCAGGGCAAATGCAAAATGGTAGAGCCATTTCGGAAGGAAGGTTGGCAGTTTCTGACAGTGCAAAACAGGTGTACAATAGCATCTAGCAATTGCATTCCTAGGTGTTTATTTATCCAAATGAGTTGAAACTTATGTGCACACCAAATTCTACAAATGAGTGTTTAAATTAGCTTTATTCGTAATTGTCACAGATCGGAAGCAATTAAAATATCCTTCAAAAAGCAAATGGGTAAACAAACTGTGGGACCTCCATTCAATGAAATATTATTCAGTGATTAAAAGGAATGAGCTGTCATGCCATGAAGCAAAAAACATAGAAGTTAAACTGCATATTGTTAAGTAGAAGAATCCAATTTGAAAAAGCTATGAACTGTATGAGTTCAACTATGTAATACACTAAAAAGGCAAAACTATGGCGAAAGCAGAAAAATCAGGTGTTGTCTGGAGCGTGGGGATAGGAGTATGAATCGGCAGAGCTCAGAGCATTTTTAGTGTAGTGAAATTATTTTAAATGATCCTATAATGATGAAAACATGATATTATTCATTTGGTGAAACCCATAGAAAGTGCAACACAAAATGTTAATCCTAATGTAAAATAGGGGCTCATCAATTGTTACAAATGCACTATACTAATGCAAAATGTTAATAATAGGATAAACTTTCTGGCTAGAGTAGAGAGGAAGTATATGACAACTCTCAATACCTGCTGTGCAATATTTTTCTAAGCTTAAAACTGCTGAAAAATAAAACATTATTTTAAAAAATTATTTCAAAAGTCTACATTGTACTGTTTTGAGGAGTAAATGAAATAAAATTGTGTAAAATACTGAATATGATGCCCTGTAACTATTTAAGGAAAGAAATCCTACAAAAGTCTCTCTAAGTTTTTATCGTTACCATAGAGGATAATGTCAGACTCGGAAAATCTTTCTAAAATGCAGTTACCCAGTGCCTACAACTCAATGAAGCTGATTCTTCTACCTGTAAAAGAAAATTAAAGGCAATCCCCTAAAAGCGTTCTGATTATCAGATATAAAGCAAACTTCAAATGTTAAAAGCTGAAAGCTCAGATTCCCCCCCCCCCCCAAGGTTGTATTTATCTTTATGATGAATTCTCACTAATTGTTTCCTTAGTAGCCCTGCTGTGCTTACTTGGACTCTCTGATCTTTTCTAAAGCTAACAGTGCTTTACAAAAAACAAAACAAAACCAAAACAACAAACAAGAGTTTATTTTGCACTTAAGGTCTTTTTCCCAACAATAGTGTAATCCTAGGGGGGAAAAAAGCATTCAAGACAGTCATCAAATGAACTCCCCTATCTTCAAATACAATTGTACATGAATTGGATATATTATCTGTCAATCATATCTTTACAGTGTTATGATGGTCACTGAAATTATCCATGTTTAGTGGTTTGAAATATTGGTAAGATGTATTTAAAAGAGAGTGAATTTAGACTCTTTGGTAATAACTCAATGTTGCAATTAGTATGTACTCCACAAATCCATTTACCGGTATGAGAATGTAATAATTTCTCACTAAAAATTTAAAATTAAATTACCCATTACATGTTTAAATACTAGCAGGATTAGGAAAAGGAAAGAAAGAAGAGAAAAAAAATGTTTTCTCCAAATGCCAGGGTTTAAAGAGCTCAGTAGGCAGAAAGCAATCGGAAGCTTTAAGATCCTGCTTCCCTTGTCTCCTAGGTGAAGAACTTGCTCTATATTGAATTTCTTTGTCTTCGCCCCATATGTATGGTAGTAAGTATGGGCGCACCTCCCTGCTACAGGTGGAATTAGCTAACTTATGGGCTCAGAGGCAGCCTGGCACTCAGCAGGGGGGCCCAGCTCGCACAGGCCTTCATAGGAGCAGCTTCGAAAGTGCCTGCTGAATACCTGGGTGGCCGGCTCACCCCTATCAGTTTTCTCACGTGCCAACTCTGACCTTCTACTCCACTTTTCTACCTGGGGTGAGCTCTGTTTTCTGCAGGAAGTGCTCTAGGGATGTTGAAACGAAAACGAAAAAACGATCGCCTGTAAAATGTACAGTATCCTAAAAGAATAAACAATCCGGGTCCTCAGGAGGAACAAAAAATAGCACAATTTCTGACACTCAGAGCACAGAGAAAATTTCTGCAAGGATCCCAATAACAGTGTACATGATTTAATTGAGTGAAACTCATTTTCAGTAAACAAAGAGAAATAATTTTAGAGCTATTTCTCTATGGCACCATACCAAAAAAAAAAAAAATTGAGTCTAAGCAATTATTCCTGGAACTAGAATTGTGTCTTCCTGGTGCAGTTTTCTCATGGTCAGAGTTAGATTTTAAAATGAAAAGTATCTCACATGTCAGTTTTCTTTTTTTTCTTTCTTTATTGATTTGGAGTTTATTTGGGTGAGGTAAGTGGGGGACAAAGGTAGTGTGGGCTCTTGGGCATTTTAGAATTTAACTATATGTAAATACATAACTCGGGTGTATTTAAGTACAATTTCAGGGAGTTCAGAGAGCTCTGCAATGTATCCACGAAAGCTTAAGGAGACCATAAACCCAAGTGGATGACTATATAGCACATTCTTCAAGGATTTTTATATGAAAACTGTTATCTCCTAGTTGGGATGGTAGGAGTAAGGGTTTTCCGTGAGTTCTGGGTAACTGTGGGTCACAAATACCTAGTCTGCCCTGAATGCTTAACGCTGAACTTGAACCTGCAGCCTCAGGCTGCAGCTGAACACCTGTGAGAGGCTCTGATGAGTAACTTAGGGCCTGGGAAGAAGTACAAGGTAAACTGCCCCTCAGGAATATGAACTGCAAGATGACTTAGACCTGCTCAATTAAGAAAAGAAACTCCTCCACAGGCTAATTGGTAGCATCTGCCATCCCTCGCACAGTGGGGGGGACGTCACCGTTGTCAGTCTGCTCACCTGCTGGGGTGTGCCAGTTGTTTCTCTTCAATCTCCTCAGACTGTGAATACATTTCCCTACATGGTCGTCTGCAAACCAGCCAAGGTAGTTCTCAAACAGCCTACAGATTGGAATTACCTAAAGAGCTTTAACAAATGGATCTTGCACCTAGAAGACCTGATGTGGTTGGTCTGGACTGCGGCCTAAGCATGGGAATTACTAGTAAAATTTCTAAGGTATTCTAATGTATAGACACACTTGACATCCACTCCTATTGTTACAGGAGTATTGTATGTGTCCTACCCAAGGAGCCGTGTGAAACCCCAAGGGCTGTCTCGCTAATGTTAACTATCCCCTTCAGCTTTGTTAAGAGGTAGGGAAAAATTTGGGTCTGAATGTGTTCTTGTTGCTGTTGGCATATGTTTTCTAAATTTATAGAATTACAAAATGATAAACGGGCGTTGTTTTAAGCCACTAAGTTGGTGGCAATTTGTAGCAGCAGCAGCAGCAGCAATAGCAAAACTAATACAAACAAGGACAGATTTTATTGTTGTTTCTTTGGTATTTTAAACACTCTTGGATTTCCCAGAATCTATGAAAGAGCAGTTTAAAATGGGTGATTCTTTGAAGGTATCTTTACTTTTTAGTTGAGCTAGAGAACATGTCCAAGTCCAGGTTCAGATGTTATTAGAGCTTGTCTGAATTGATATGTTTCCAACAATGTGCTGGAAAACATAGGTGAGAGCTGGCAGCAATACCTTAGCATCTGGAAAATGCTACACATTGTGATAATCTAATAAACAGGATAGATGGTAAAGTTTTAAAGAAATGAAAACATAATCTTATAATCTTAAAACTCTAACATCTAAAAGAGTTCTTGGCATCTGGTGGCCAAAAAATGAGTATTGAATAAACGTGTAATTGAATCACCTGCTCTTCCCAGAAACATCATGTTGCTTGTTACCTTCAAGCATTTTCATCTGGTACCTGTCAGAATTGGCCTCCTTTCCCCAGACCACTCCTTTCACTGGCTTACTGACAAGTATCCTTTACATGACACCAGATGTCACATCCCTGGAATCTTTTCCCACTGCCCTTTGCATAACCATAATATTTTGTGTATGTTTTTAATAATAATATTAAAAATAGTTTTTATTAATATTATCTGTTCCTATGTTTATTTCCTACAACACAATCTGATTTGCGCTTGGTGATCCATCACCATATTTAGGCCTATATCCTTAGCATCTTTGCACAGCAGATAGAATGCAGAGCTTATGAATGCATATAAAAATGAATGAGTTAATATGTGAATAAAAGTGTGATAAACATATTAACACTTGTATATATGAGGGAAGGTAGTTTTGAGGTCCTTCCCCTATTTGTTTCTTGTTTATTGTCATAGCTCCTTAAATTATTCTAATGACTTATTCTCTTTTTTAAAAATTGAGATAACCCTGCCGGGCGTGGCTCAGCAGTTGAGTGTCAGCCTAGGATCCAGGAGATCAGGGTTCAATTCCCGGTCAGGGCACATGACGGGGTTGTGGGCTCGATCCCCAGTCGGCGGTGTGCAGGAGGCAGCCGATCAATGGCTCTCTCATCATTGATGTTTCTATCTCTCCCTCTCCCTTCCTCTCTCTGAAATCAATAAAGATATATTTTTTAAAAAATAAATAAATAAATAATAAAAATAAATAAATAAAATAAATTTTAAAAAAATAAAAATAAATAAAAAATAATAATTACCATACAGCATTTTGTAAATTTAAGGTGTACAGTGTGTTGATTTATACATTTGTGTATGGCAATATAATTACCACTATAGTGTTAGATAACATCTCTCCATCATGTCACAGAATTATTATTTTTTTTGTGGTGGAAATATTTAAGATCTAGTTTCATAGCAACTTTGAGGTATATGATACAATATTATTAACTATAATTACATGCTGTGTAGTAGATCTGCAGAACTTATTTATCTTGCCAGTGAAAAACTGCAAGTTTATATGCTTGTACTCTCTTGAAAATAGAATGGCCTTGGTAAGTCAGAAAAGTTAGTTCTCACACTTCCTTTGGAAAAATTTACCTTACCTACTAAAATTTGCCTTTTTTATACGGAAAAAATAAAGTCAAGTTCGGAGAGGGTAATTTTAAATGTCATTCCAAATTTTATGCCCAAATTCTTGATTTGTGTAAGTCATGTCCCCCGGAACTAACCCTGAAATCATGACTAACCCACTGCCTTGGTGACGGAAGCTTACTGAAACTGATAAAAATTCAGCACTGACAGGATTAAAAGGCGAGCTAAGCAGTGATGCTGCCGTCGCTAGATCACGCACTAGAAATCCTCAGCTCAGCTACTGGTAAGATTTGCGTGAACGAAGATCATAATTCCTCAGCACGTGTCCAGCCTGCACTCTAACGACTCTGAAGTTCTGTTGCCCTGTGTTTGGAGCACAGTCAGAAACTCACAGATCCCCCGGCGGCAGTTATCCGGTTCCCAACCACCCGCTGTTCTCTTTCTCCAATGTACCCACATCCTTTATTCTCTGCTATAGACTAGTGGTTTGTCATGTGAATTATTTAATGTAAATACAATCTTACTAACGTATATTATTATAAAGCAAGGAAGATTTTGCTGCATTTTATTAAAAATAGATATTATTTTAAAAGATATGAAAAAGGATTTCTTAAATTACTAAAGTAATACAGTGGTGCCTCAGTTTTCGAACATCTCCATTGACGAACATTTCGGTTTATGAATGCCGTAAACCTGGAAGGAAATGCTTCGGTTTTCGAACTCGCCTCGGAAGTCGAACATGCCACATGGTTTCTGCTTAGGGCAAGATCCTGAGGCCTAGCTGTTGGCTGTGGATCCCTCGGTTTTTGAACGTTTCAGAACTCGAATGGTCTTCCAGAACGGATTGCATTCAAAAACCAAGGTGCCACTGTATTTTGAATTTGATAAAATAGTTAAGTTCTTTATTTAATCTTTTGCTCCAAGTCTAGAAAAACAACTGATGCGAAGATCCAGCACCTTTCCTCAATCCCCAGCTGGGGTTCAGGCTTCCTGGGAGTTTTCACGTTATTCTATCAGTTTTTGAAATCCTGCAGCACTGAAGACAGATTGGTTATTTAACATATGTTATCTAGTATCATTAGAATTATAATAATTATAGTTATAATAATCATTATAATTATTATTATTTTGAAGGTCCAACACAATTTGAAGGACCAATTATATTATTTTATCTATATTTACAACCATTAGATAAGGTAGACATTATCACTGGTGATTTTTAAAATATTTAACATCAGTAACCATATGGCACCAACTGATCAGTAAGCATGGATCACTGAGAGGAGGTACAACTGATGCTGGTACAATTCAGCTGAAGGTCAATTCTGTTTTCTACTTTCATTTTATAGGTGATGAAAGGAAGAGTAAGAGAAGTATTATGATTTACAACCCTCAGCCAAATTCTGATCCAAATGCCTCTGCTCTCTCCACTAAATACAGCCACATAGAAAATATTTGCCTTTTAATAGAAAATAATATATACTGTTCTTTTTTTGATCATATTTAAAAGCTTATCTGTAGATTTAGGTACAGAATAGATGTCGATATAGATATGCATATAGATTCATAATAAAAAATACTAAATTAATTTATCACATAAATTTTAGAGAAAATGGCTGCTAGCAATTTTTTATATTGTTTTAAATATTTTCATGAATTTTATTAATTTCTACAATTGTTTCCTTTTAAGTGGTTCTTTTACAAATTGTTTAAATGATATAAATATATATCTTGCCAATCACAGATTTTGAGTATTTTTATATGTTATTTTATTAAAACATTAATTCAAATGGCTTCCTAATCTCCCAGCATAGGGAAAATATCATATTTTTTCCATTTGTAGGTAACATAAATGAAATTTGAGCATTCATGTACATGATTTTCTGTCTATACTTCAGATTATTTCTTAGAACTGTTTTACAGATCATAATAATATGTTAAATAATAGGAATATTTTAAGGTTCTTAATCTATATTTCCAAAAGGATATACAGAGAATCTGAGTCAGTTTCCATGCCTTCCCACATTGTATTGTTGCATCTTAATTTTATGCATATTACATACTTATTGTATATGCTACAGATCATCTAATTCTGTAAGAATATAATGCAAACTACAAATGTGATCTACATGTGCAATTTGAAAAATTTTGCTAGTCATGTTTAAAAAGTAAAGAGAAATGGACAAAATTAATTTTAACGTTTTTTATTTAATCCAATATATAAAATCATTATTCACCATCCAAATAATATAAAATTATTAATGAAATATTTTACATTGTTTTTTCATAGTAACATACAAAAAATGTAATGATATTTCTCAGACACGTGGATAGCAATTTTGATTAGTACACAGAAGCCACCAAACAAAATTCTGAATAAAAAATGACTTCACTCAAAATGCCTTTGTCCAAAACTAACAAACATTTTGACAAAATTAAGCAGCAACAAACCTGACCCATCTACGTAGTCAATCCTTCTTTCTGTTCTCCAGCTGTCTCCCTGTATAAATTCCTCCCTCTTGCACTGTACTTTCAATGTCTCTTCTTCTGTACTTCCTCTTATTTCTCCCTACTCTTCCTTTATTCAGACTCCCTTCATTCAAACAGGCTCTTAAGACCCCCAAATGTCAGTTGCCTCTAAATATTCATCTCTTATGTAAGCCAGGTGTGAAGTCAACTACAGATTTTAAATCCTGAACCTGAGCTGAATTAACTGCTGTACTTAAGGAATTCTACAAAAGTACATAAGACCAGCAATTCTTTGAATGCATATAGCTCAGGTTTAACTGCCCTGTTTCAAATTGTGCACTTGTTGGTTGGAACCTCAGATGCTAACTCCTGAATGGCAAAAGCTAATTGGAATGACACAAAAAGGGACCTACCTAATTATTTTCCCCTCAGTAAACCTGAAAGTCAAAACAGGACCCCAAAGTAAAATAAAGCTTCCTCAAAAATATATCTGAAAGATTTCCAATAAGAATCAATTAGATCCTAAATTACTCATGTAAGCATAGAAATGTTTTTGATAGACTAGAGAATCCTCAATACCATCTGAGAGTTAAAGAAGGTTCTGATATAAAAAGAGTTATTTCATGTCATTTAGCCAATGAAGTTAAAACTACAATTTTAGACCTAATTCAAGACAGAAATTACAATGGAAAATAATCCTCTTACCTGAATTATAACTCCTAAGAGAAGATTCTGGGGAAAAATTAGAGAGAACCAAAAATAAATTTATGGCCCGAGTTCCAACAACCAAGTGGCCATTTCTCTACTGCCCACTTATTGACAAGAACATAGTTCAGTATTGTAAGTAGAAGGGAAACTGGAGGAAAGATTGTACCATCACATGAAAGAAAACCCAAGATAAATAAAAATCAGTTTTGATTAATGAGGCTACTCTGGGAAAGGAAAACACACCTCACCCTTAAATTCCCAAGGTGAATTAACTATAAATATAAATGGACAATCTCATCAATTCCTGCTAGTTACAGGGGCTACTTTCTACATATCAAACCCTGCCACCTTCACTCTGCCACTTTAGCTAAACCTCTCCCTCTGACTACACATACTACAGAGGCTTTCCCTATCTCCCATCCTTTAAATCTAACCTTTGCGATCTTACTGAAAAAAAATATTGAAACAATTTTCTCTTCTGTGATAACACCCTTGCAAATTTAATAGGGAGAGATTTACTTTGCAAATGGAATGTGAACATCACAGCACATCAGATGGACCATTCCTTGACATTCCCGAAGACTCCTCTATTCTTAATTAAGTTGTATCTTCCCTGGATATACTTTCGCCTTGTTCACTATATTTGGTGTATTCCTCGGGTAAATATCTTGATACCTTATCTGACATTCTATGGACTAAAAATTCCCCTGACATAGGAATGATCATTGGAGCAGAACCAGAGAAAGTCAAATGTGCTATACAAACCAATCCCATAAAATGCCAATGACAGCTCCTAAGTACACCTGATACTCCCCTTAATTTCACTGTGAAGTTTTCCCAATACTTGGCCAACTAACTTCATTGCAAAAGAAAGCTCTAAATACATAGCTTCTATTTGTTCTCATCTGAGTGACCTTGGTTTATTTCAGCCCTACTGAGGGTGCAGTGGGTGGAAAGGGATCTTCAATGAGAAGCTATAATTAGAAAACTTAGTTCAAATTCTGTAAAAGAGAGCCCGGAGAAAGGCACACTCTATCTTTCTGCTAGACTGGGTGCTTGGAAAGAAAAGTTGTGCAAATAACAAGTAGGATGGGAATCCCAAGGATTTTCTATGAAAGAGAAAGAAGCTGGTATAAGGAATGTTCAGGAGAAAGAAAAAAGGAGGTCTATTTTCAAACCCATGGCAATATACTTAAGGAACTCATTATGCAAAAGAGTGCTTTTATATTTAAATAGCTCATGCAACTTTAAGAAGAATTTAATCAAAGAACTTACATGCATGTATGCATAACCCAGGAACACTGACAATAATGTGGAAAAGGCCTGGGGGAAGGGTGAATGTGGGGTGGGGGCGGGGTAGAAGGAATCAATGGGAAAGAAAGGGGACATCTGTAATACTTTCAACAATAAAGATCAATTTTTAAAAAAAGAATGCCAGTTAAATAGGGGAAAACTGGGTTTTTCTTTATCCCTAAGATCCATGCCAAGAGTACACTACAAACAACAGAGGAAATAAGTAGTCAGAATACTTGCAGAACTTACAGAATGAGCTTCACTTCTCTCACAATTTCTATAGCTTTAGCAGTAGCATACCTTCTCTGGACCCAGATTTCTCATTTGTGAAATAAGGAGATGAACCAGATTGCTCTGAGTACCCTCTCCAAATGGAAAAGAAACTTGCGATAAAATGTGCATGGTACTCTGTTCCTCCAAATTGAGGAGAACCCACAGCACAACATTCAGTGAGGTACGAGTTTCGGAAGATGCTGTTCTTTCAAGGAAATATTTACAACCTTTAGTAACGTCAGCCTGGGACAGTCACACTTTGCTTTAAATGAATGCACATATCGGACAGAAAAAAAAAATAGTGCAATTGTTCTATAGTTCCTGTCCTAACTCAGAAAGAAAAGTAATTTAGCAGTTCAATCACTTTAATATTGAGAGTTCGAGGTGGCATAAAAAATCCTCCCTAGAATTTCTAAATTCATTGCAGCTCAACTCTGTTCTCCAACCCCACTCCCTCGCTCAGTGACAGGTATTGATTTTCTACCCTCTCTGAATTCTCTATTCAAATGTTAAGTACAGCCATCAAGTCAGATAAAGCACTGAGAATGTAGTCTTACAGGATGCAGTATTCCCTAAATGTGAAGCTCCGTACGCGTAATGCTGCCTGAAGTGCAGAGTAAGAAGCACAAATTTGCCAGATAAACTTCTCATTGTTGAGCGTCGCTCACAGTCAGGGCTCTCCAGGGTAGGAGTCTGTGTACCTCAACCTTTCCTTTACGGACGACTCTGAATCAAGTGCCAGTTTCTTCAGTTCCATTTGGAAATAGTACACAATAGATTTAGAATAGTTTGGCTTGTTTAGTTCCTATTAGCAACATACTGCAAAACCGATGTTCTCCGTGTTTGAATGCAGAACCCTTTCTAGCCAACTCAGGACAATAGGACAAGATCAGGTTTTCCAACTGCAAAGCAAACACTGCATGCCCGTGAATGCTCATGTGTAGCCCTGGGCGTCCTAACTTGATTTTTTATTTCTTAATTCTTCTTTTTTAGCTCTCTCCGGCTCAGTCTTAAAATTGTTTACTGACTGCTGCTTACAATTACAATCACAGTGTAGTTTAATGACATAATGTAGAAGCAAAATAGACATTCCCCAAGGTTTGGATTTATGTCAGAACATGCCAGAAGGTTCATAGTTCACTGGGATACAGTGAAAGGATTCCGGAGGAAGGATGTATTCGGGGTGGAGGGAATCAATGGGGGGCGGGGAAGGGACATCTGTAATACTTTCAACAGTAAAGATTCATTTAAAAAAAAAAAAGAATTTCATTTCTTAACTGCTTCTCTGTTCTCTCTCCTTCCCCCTAAGCATGCCCCCCATCAGACTGAGCGCCAAATGCAGAAGCGGGCCTAGCCTAGGCCCTTGGGTGGAGTGTCAGGTGAGGAGTCCATGCCCTGTTATGTTACAGGACACCAAAGGCATAAAGTGACTTAGCCAAAATCAAATCCAGTACAGTCTTCTTTTATTGAATATATGTTAACTCCTGGATACTCAGGAGCAGGCGCAACGGATGTTAAATGAAGTTTAGATTCTAGTGGGGGAAACAGAAGTCAAAGTCTCTCGCCTTTAAATACATATACTTTCCCCTGGTTCTAGTCAATCATCATCCGATCAATCTGCTCCCATTTACAGCAAAATTATGTAGTTATTATTGATAACCTTTATTTTCATTTCCTACTCTCCCCACTCCAATCAGACTCTTATTCCTACCACTGTTAATAGTATGATCAATTTTGTTAATGATTTCCACATCACCAGATACAAGGAATATTTTTCTCATCTTTATCTTACCTATGAGCAACAGTTGACCAATATATTCTTTCCTCTTCCTTTGAATATGATCTTTACTTGAGCACCAGGATGAGTCCACCTATAATTTATCATCTATCTATCATCTATCTATCTATCTATCTATCTATCTATCTATCTATCTATCTATCATCTATCATCTATCTATCTATCTATCATCTATCATCTATCTATCTAACATCTATCATCATCATCTATCTATCTATATCTATCTATCATCTATCATCTATCATCTATCTATCTATCATCTATCTATATCTATCTATCTATCTATCTATCTATCTATCTATCATCTATCATCTATCTATCTATCATCTATCTGTCATCTATCATCTATCTATCATCTATATATCATCTATCATCTATATCTATCTATCATCTATCTATAGTCTCTCATCTATCTATCTAGCATCTATCTATATTCATCATCTATCTATATATCTACCATACCTATCTGTCTGTATGTCTGTCTATGCATCTGTTATCTATCTCTCCCATCACCCTTTCTCTGTGTTCTTATTTCTCACTGGGAACTTCTCAGTCGCCTTTGCTGTTTCCTTCTCACTTGCCTTGTCTCTAAACACGAGATTGTCCCAGGATTCAGTCCTTGCCCAACATTCATTTTATGCTCACTTCTCATGAGGTCTTATCCAGCATCATTTTAAATACTGTGTGCAAAGGATAAACAAATTTTTTTATTTATATCTGACCACTCTCCTAAAGTAAATTTAAGAAGTATTTCAAACTAAATATTTCTACAATCAAACTTTTGAGTTTTATTTCCCATATACAAATCTTCTAAAAATAGTAATAATAAAAGCTGCTACTTCTGGTCTGTCTCAGCTCAGCAAGTGCAGCATCACTCGCCTGTCTCTTGCGGTGTGCCTCTAATTCGTTACGATAATGCTGTTGGGCTGCTTCAGTATAAATCCAGAATCTGACCCCTTCTCCTCTACTGTTCTTGGTCAGTGCCTAATGACCTCGAATCAGGCCCATTCTGTTTGTTCTCCTGAATAGTCTCCTGATTGTTCCCTTGACTCCACCATGTAATTTCTATATAGGGACAAGAATAATGTCCTAAAACATAAGTCAAATTCTATCACTCTTCTGATCATAACCTTCTATTCACTTCCAAACTCACTCTAAGATTAAAAAAGAAAAGCCTCAATAGAGCCTATATTATTACCTTTTGTGTTCTGGATGCACACTAGCTCCTTTGCCTCATTCCTCAGCCTTCCCACCAGGTGTCCTTCTCACCAGCCACATAGGCTTCCTTTTACTTTTTGAAATATTAAGTACATCCTAACCTTAGGAAATTTGTATTTGATATACTTCCTCCCTAAAAAAAAAGTATCCCTGAATACTCATATGGCCCCTTCCTGATGCCTTGCAGGTCTTGGCTCATATATAACATAGGTGACATGCTGTGATAAAAGAATATTGTCACTAACCATCACTTTCTCCTCTTTTATTCTGCTTCCTCTGGGGGAATTTCTAAGAAACACAGTACAGGGTAACTTTAACCAAATGCACACTCAATGTAGATGACTGGTCTTCTTTTCTAAAACTCTCTTTTACGTGTATTCTGTTGATGTGGTTTTGGAGAAATGAAACTTTAAGAACCAGGTTTTAGTTCCTTCCTTGAAAGTCCCTAAGCAACATCACTCAAGTTCTAGTTTCTTTTGGCCAACTCACATTGTGCTCTTTATCAGATCTCTAGTACCCCCCCCATGATGAAAAAAACCCTCTCTCAAGTAAAAGATACCTCCAACCTTCTGCCTTCAAAGCACAAAGGGAGAAGAAAAGGTAACTAAAGAGAAGAAGGAGAATTTTGTCATTTCTTCAATTCCCTTAAAATTTGGTTCTATGGTGACTCTCATACATTATTGAAACTTAGAAGAATCTAACCCTCAATGTATTGGCCTGAGGGACAAAGAAGATTGCATGTGCATCAGAAGAACTGTTGTTCTATCTCCCAAGGTTTTGTGATAGAGAACTAAAGGATGTTGGAAATAGAATTGCTCATAGACAGAAGGATCTGCTTAGTTTCCTAACTAAGTCTGTATAGAATTAAGGGAACTGCTGTGTTGAAAAATAAGTGCAACACATTTGAAGCAATGTGCACCCATCTCCCAAACCTTCCAAGTACATGTTACATGATAGCCCTCTGCTCTTCATAACTATAACTAACTATAACTAACTATAACTATAACTAATTAAGCATAACTATAACTATACTACAACTATAATGGACAAATTAAATCCATTTATCTAAGTTACAAACAAATATTTGAAAGACAAGTGAATTGTTCATCTGAACTTACTGTTTTTTGTTTGTTTGTTTGTTTGTTTTAAAAATATATCTTTATTGATTTCAGAGAGAGGAAAGGAGAGGGAGAGAGATAGAAACTTCAATGATGAGAGAGTCATTGATCGGCTGCCTCCTGCATGCCCCCGACTGGGGATCTAGCCCTCAACCCAGGCATGTGCCCTGACGGGAATCGAACCCCAATCGCCTGGATCCTAGGTGGACGCTCAACCCCTGAGCCATGCCCGGCTGTGCAACTCTGTTTTATTGGATATAATAGATATATTAGTTTCAGGTGTATAATATTATGATTAGACATTTGCATATATTGTGAAATCATCACCACAATAAGTCTATTTACATCCATCACCATATATAGTTACATTTTTTTCTTGTGATAAGAACTTTTAAGATCTACTCTCTTAGAAACCTTACAAATAACAAAAGAGTAATATTAACTATAGTCGCCATGCTGTACATCACATCCCCATGACTTATTTTATTTTATAACTGGGAGGTGGTACCTTATGATTCTCTTCACTCATTTCTCCTGCCCCTTACCTCATGCCTCTGGCAACCACCAATGTGTTCTCTGTGTGCATGGGCTCCTTTTGTTGTTGTTGTTGCTGTTTTTAATATTCTCCATAAAAGTGAGATCATATAGTATTTGTCTTCACCTTATTCCGCTCAGTATAATGGTCCTCAACGTCCATCCATTTGTCAAAATGGCAAGATTTCCGTCTTATTTAAGTCCGAATAACATTTCATTATATTTTGTTTATCCATTCATCCATCAATGGACACTTAGATTGTTTTCCTATCTGGGCTACTGCAAATAATGCTGCAATAATATGTGGAGCTGCATATGTCTTTTCAAGTTGGTGTTATTGTTTCCTTTGCATATATTCTCATAAGTGGGACTGCTAGATCCCATGGTAGTTCTGTTTTTAATTTTTTGAGAAACCACCATACCGTTTTCTATAGTGG
Organism: Miniopterus schreibersii; assembly: GCF_964146895.1. Taxonomy (NCBI): domain Eukaryota; kingdom Metazoa; phylum Chordata; class Mammalia; order Chiroptera; family Miniopteridae; genus Miniopterus; species Miniopterus schreibersii. The sequence goes on from NC_138113.1 coordinate 47,779,063, forward strand.
TTGCACCAATTTACAGTCCCACCAGGAGTGCACAATGCACAAGGATCCCCTTCTCTTCACATCCTTCCCAACACTTGTGTTTCCTTTTTCTTCTTCCCTTTTTCCTTTTTGAAAACAGCCGTTCTCACAGGCCAGGCATGAGGTGATATCTCGTGGTTTAGAGTTGCATTTCTCCAATAATTAATGATGTTGAGCACCTTGTAATGTACCTCTTGGCCATCTGGACGTCTTAGTTGGGAAAATGTCTATTCAGATTATTTGCCCATTTTTTAATTGGATTGTTTGTTTTTGCTTTTGCTACTGAGCTATTGCATGAATCTGCACTTACTCTCGACAAATTAATTCTATAAGTGCATCTGTGCTATGGGTCTCATTTTAGGTTATAAGAAGAACCCTCGGAATCTGACAAATCATTAAGCTTTAAAAACTGGAAAAATCTTAAAGACCATCCAATACAGCTATTGAAATCTTGCTGTTGAAGGTTTTATGCTGTCGGATTGTTTACATAATCTGAAGAAACTGCCAATTGGGTGTCTGTACATGATATTAGGGAAGAAACACATAGACACTCAACCTAATGATCCCTTTGAGATTAATGATTCTACAATTTTTTATCTCTTTATTTTGTTTCCTAATGTTTGAACACATGGAAAATATTACTTGTGATAAACTTCATTTCAAAGTTCGAAATCTGACAGCTTTTGACAGTTCTCTTTAAATGCTTTTAAACCATTAAAGATGAAGATACAATAGAAATAACTGAAATTAATAGGACTGATTGAATCCATAGTTCACAATGAATTCACACAGTCATCGCAAAATGCAGGAACTTCCAACCCCAGTAGGAAATAGCTAACAGATATTTGTTGATTTCTTGAAGTATGTTTACTGTGGAAAAGCTATTTTTTTTCTTTCATTTTAACATAGATGAAGAACAAGTTCCCCAGTCAGTTCATTTTGGCATAAATGTTTTATTCTTCAGCTTTCTCTTTAAAACATTAAAACTGTTCATCTAGTAAGCAGTAGCACCTAATTAAAGCCTCCAAATGTTACACAACTTTATGATTCAAAAAAATCAACTGGGGCATGAGTAATAGATTATGTGCAACCTGGGATTTTTAGTCTAATGGAAACATATGTAAGAGAGTAAAAGGGGAAATGCAGCTTCGCTCAGTTAGGCTCTACAGCAGTTAGCAAGGAACGTATGTCCAAAGCTGATCTACCTGCTCATTTCATTGTCACTTACACATTCAAATATTCAAACAGTACCAAAGAAATATTGGTTCCAGAGTTTTTAATATGATACCTTTGGACAGTTTTCCTTAAATGTTTTCAAGCAGTAAAAGATGAAGTCATAGAAACACTTCAATCAACAGGGCCAACTGAATCCATTATTCACAATGAGCTCTCAGGGTCTTCATCAAAATTAGAATGATTTGAAAAGGGCGCAGTGTTACGGAAGGTTCAAGTAAACCTTTTCAAATGTCGATCACTTAAAAAAATTATATATATTTTTTTCAGTGAGAAGCCATAGGTCTCCTTAAAGAAGAACACTTTCTCTCTTTTTCTTTTTTTATATGATTTTTTCTAATTTACTTTTCAGTTACAATTGACATACAATATTATATTTGCTTCAGGTGGGATACTATATGTTTTTCCAATGAATGAATTTTTTATTAAATATATTGGGGTGATATTGGTTAATAAATTTATGTAAGTTTCAAGTGTACAATTCTATCTTACATCATCTGATATTGATTGTATTGTGTGTCCACTACCCAAAGTCAAATCTACTTTCTTCACCACATATCTGATTGCCTTTACCCTTTACTACTTCACCCTCCCTTTTTCCTCTGGTAACCACCATACTGTTGTGTATATCTATCAGTTTTTGTTTCTTTGTTTGTCTTCTTTGTTCATTTGTTGCTTTGAAAGACAAGAACCATATGATTTCACTCATATGTGGGCTATAAAACAGAAAACCCTCTTCTTTTAACAGTGGTATTTTAGATTCCTTATTAGTTAGTGTATATGTTTATGAATTAGAAATAGTGAAATTTTCAGTTATAACACTAATTTTTGTAATAATGCAAGAAATAACTCTTCGCAAAACTCTAATATGTTTTAAAATCTACTTTGTGCTCTAAAAATTTTAGAAGACTAGAAACTGAAATTTCCAAAAGCAATATGTGCTGTAATAAGGATAGTGTTTGAAATCTAACAGCTCCAGATTCATGTATCTGCTTGAAGTCTTTGAGTCTATGTGACCATGGAAACACTGTTCATCTACTATGAGACTTAATCTGTCTCATAAATAAAGCAGCAATTATAATACCAACTTTAAATACTTATGCTGCAGAATAAATATGATTATATATATAAAGTTTCTAGCTAATGCCTTTCACAAAGCAAACACTCCAAACTTGCCTTATTGTTGATGTCGTTGTTACTGTTTTTGTTGTTTTTCCCATTCACCCTCCCTGTGAAAAGCCTCAGTGATTACATGGGACAAGTCTGCAGCCAGTCACCTCTGCAACATCGCCACCAAGTGGTGTCTGTCTTTAGCATCTGATACAATTTCTCCAGTATGAGGGAATCCTCTGGTGCATGAAACAGTATTGAAATAAGATATAGTAAAAGGTAATTTCTACATGGGCCAAGATACATATTATCTAGACCACAGCATAAGGAATAATCTGAAAATGTGCCAGAATTTTCTGACCTTTAGCAAATAATCCACTTTAAGTTTCCAAAATTTGGCAGAGGAAGACAAGTTGTCCTTGGGAGGAAGTCCTCTGCATCTGAATGAGCTTATAAAATACTGAGAACAGGACTGTTTCCTTGGTCATTTATCAGGGAATAGTGAAAATAACAGAGTGGGCCACATGCAAATATAATAACATAGTTTCTTCTACATTATGGCTGACTATTGCCTCTGAAATAGAAAAGGAATACCTCTTGAACATGCTTCAGTTCTCTCCCTGGAGTCCGTACATTTCTCCTCTTTGCTGCACAGTTTCTCAAAAGTGCCAGGTAAGATACTGACTTTCACTGGATGAAGTGTTAATCATTGCCCATGTGGGGAGTGAATCCAAGGTTATAAATTAGAGCAGGCTATCAGCTATGGTTGACTTGTAATGCTGAGCTGGGAGGTAAAAACCTACATGCAAAAATAACCTTGAATATATTGGATATGAAATAAACTTGGAAACCAGATGAAGTGGCCTCAAAGTGTAAAGCCTGATTTAAAAAGTCACAACGGAGATGGCTAATGAAAAGAAAGTGAAGAGCTTGGTACAAAAAACAAAAAATCTGAAAATCAATTATACTGAATTGTTATTTTTTAATTTGCATCTCAAAGATTTATTATTTGTCTTGAGCAATATGTATATATATATGTATGTATACACACACACACATACACACACACATATATATATATAAACATTAAAATATTGCCTTTTTTTCAAACAATAAGTTCATGAGGGAAACACATACAAGCAAAGATCACAGTAGAATACATTAATTGCTATAACTTAAATATGACCAAGCTGATACAGGAAGTAACACTACATGAATAAATCATTTACAGTTTTAAGGATAAGGAATGGGAAACAGATATAAAAAGGGTCCATCATACACCAAGTGTCAAGGAGTCACTCCATGGTGATAGAAGTGCATATGAAAATGCTTGGAGGTGTGCTCACTGAGCCATCTCCACATACCTGCAGAATGCAGAAGCCTTGTCAGGGCCAAGTAGGTTGGCGCATGATTGGAAGAAGGTTATATGTAATGAAACATAAATTGCAAGTAAATAAAAGATTAAAGAAAAGTAAAATAAATCAAGATATTTTTGGAAGCTTCTAAAAAGAGAAACGGTAGACCGCCTTACTTTGGGAAGTCTGATCTACTCTTCTCAATGTGTAGGTTGCTACTTGTCAGTAAGTAAATGGACAGATAAATTATAAAGACCAAGCCAAGCATGAAACAAGGCATGAATAGCTCCAAGTGGCAAAATAGAAAAGGAATCACAACTTAAAAGTGGGAGTGTTAATGCCTCATAGGACAGCAATAAAAGCTGCAGTGCTGGCATGGAAGTTGACACCCAGACTAAAGCTGAAGCCTGGGAAATAAGAGTTTCATCTGAAAAATTTGTACGACAGCATGTAAGATACACATTGGATATACTTTGTTCTACATTGTTTGATCATTGCTTCCAAAGTAGAAAATGAATTCCTTTTGGACAGCCTTTAGATTTTTTTCCCCTTGGAGTACATATATTTCTCTTCTTTAGGTACAGGAAGGATCATGGAAGGAAATCAAACCAAGAAATCAAAGTCAGTCTACAGCACATAAAATTATGTGCCCTGATTTTCTCAGGACTTGAAAAATGAAATTCTTAAAGAATGCTATTAAAGTCAAAAGTAAAGTACAAACCACTACCAGCACAATGAATACCTCAGAGCCCAGAAAATTTAGACATCGAGTATTACCCTCCTAACATCACTTGTGTTACCTCTACAACCCAGGGATTCTATGGGACTTCTGAAGGAAGGCTTCATGTAAGTAAATAAATAATCACAAAATAATGTTAGAGAAAAACAACAATGAACTAATAAATGTCCAACACAATAAAAATAAGTCAGCAATAAACTTTATGAGATATATATATACCCTAGGAACTAAGATACCCATAAATTATAAAATTGACCCAAAATTGTTGAAAACCCAGATGAAATAGATAATTACTATGAAAAGGAATAACCTTGATTTAAGAATAAATAAAAAAACTGAATTGAGCAAAATAATTAAAGTATATAAGTTTTATACCAAAAAAAGGCTTCCATCAGAACAGATATCAGGCCCAGACATTTTTAGAGGCAAGTTATATAAAACTTTTAAGGAATGGATAAATGGCAATTTATATAATCCAGAGACATAACAATACTCAAATCATTCTGTGAAACTACAATAACCATAATATGGAAACAGAAATGAGATAGTAAGAGACAAGTTAAATAAGGCTAATCTCACTAATGCAAAGACATACATGCACAAATTCTATGACAATATTATTAATTTTACCCATAAATTATAAAATTTCTCAGTATATTAAAAACCATGGCAAATTAGGGTTATCTCAGAAATACACAGACACTGGGAAATATAAGGAGTTACCCAATATGTGTCAATAATTACCAAGTTTAAAAAATATAAAGAACATAGAATCTAATGGAAAAGACAACTAGTAAAATGCAACATAACACTGAATTCAGAAACAAACATATGTGAATGTGGAAAATGCTTTGTGGAGAACTTGTCCAAAATCCATAAAGCTATGTGTGTGCTCCACCAAGTTTCAATTATATGTCAAGTTTAATATGAACACGAGTAATCTACATTCACATATGCAATGTTCTTCTTTTCCCCACTGCTTATAACAACAATAAATAACAATCTAAAGTTCTGTTCAAAGGAAAAAGAAAAATACATTGTAATATTTTATCTTTGAATAGTTAACAATGAGCTTGAAGTACATTGATAAATCTGAAAACTGCATTGACAAGTAAAAAAATAATAATTGTAAATCCTTGCATATAGTATTTTAACTGATAACACTTTTAAATTCCCAGACCCTAATATTTTATAATGGTTTCACATATGTGGTAAATATACAAACATATAGACTAGAACTACATACAAAATATTCATACGTGGCCTTTATGTAGGAAGAAATGGAAAAAGAATCACAGATGTTTATAAAAAAGAAGTCAATCTTAATCACCTTTATATTTTTTACAAAAAATGAGTAAATACAATAAAACAATCTCTGTATATTTGGCAGCTGAAGTTTCTTAAAATTAAAATAAAATGAGAAACAAAACTTTTGAATATAAAGTGCTATAACCTCCACGTTGGAGGTTATAGCAATGATTAAGGTGAAGACTTGAAGGAACCAAGCGGTTTAGGATGTGTAAGTAAGGGGATGATCTGAAAACACTTTGTGAGAATATTAAGAGGGTGTAGTGATTGATTGGATGTAGAAGTTCAGGCGGAATAAGGCAATTTGAATGGATAGTGAGAAAATTGAAAAGCAAAGGTTAAGTGAAAGTCAAACTATTGCAACAGGTCAGATGTAATCTTTGAATCCAAATTAATATGTGACAGCGTCTAGAGTACAGAAGAACCTTAGGAGAGATCTACTTCAAGTCCTGTGGGGTGCCTGAGAGACAAACACACTAACCGGTGGGGCGCAGGAAGAGGGATAGCAGGTGTGTGGAGGAAAGATAGGCATCTAATGTATGAAAAATCGTGTGTGTGTGTGTGTGTGTGTGTGTGTAAGCATCTAAGATTTTTTATGTGAAGTAAAATTTGCAAGACAGAATTAACCACCTTAAAGGGTAAAATTAGCAGCATTTAGTACATTCACAATGTTGTACAGCAGTCACCTCTACCCATCCCCAAGCAACCAATCTATTTTCTTCCCTATGGGTTGACCTAATCTGATTATTTCACATAAATGGTGTTATCTGACATGTGACCTTATATGCTTGGCTTCCTTCACCGAGCATAATGGTTTTGATGTTCATCCAAGTTGATGTAAGTGCCTCAATTCCTTCTTACGGCCCCACAGTATTTCATTGTACGAATGTGTCATGTTCTGTCTATCCGCTCATCAGTCAGTGGGCATTTGGATTGTTTCCACCTTTTGGCTATTATAAATAGTGCTGCTGTAAACATTTGTGCGTAAGGTTTGCACAGTTGTGTTTAATTCTTTGGGTATGTCTTAGTCCACCCCTTCCACTTGGTCTGGGTCCCTCATCTCTGCCTATTTCTGTCCCTTGCATGTTCTAATTTTTTCTCCCTGTCCCTAGATTTTGTGTTAAGTGCACTCATTTCCTCATTTAAATAGCACTGTATAGTAATGCCCACATTGAAGATTATGTTAAAGATTTGGAATATTGATTATCACTCTCCTGGCTTATTCATGACACGTGGTGCACGCTTGGTACCTAGCAAATCTATCACATTGCAAGTCTTCCTTCTCCCCTCCCCCTCCTTTTTCATTCTCTCTAAATATTCTCATTTTAAACTGTGTTTAGCTTTTTTAATTGATTTTAGAGAGAATGAAGAAGGGGGGAGAAAGAGAGAGAAAGAGAGAGAAAATCGATATGTTGTTCCACTGATTTCTGCGCTCATTGGTTGATTCTTGTATGTGTCCTGACCAGAGATCAAACCGGAAACCCAGACATATAGGGACAATGCTCTAACCAACTGAGATACCCGGCCAGGGCCTGCCTTTGTTGTTTTATATGAAATAGACTGCTTCTAACTTAAAGTAATAAAAATTCAGCTAAACACACTTAACGCTAGTAAAGCTTTTATTTTTGTCCACATCATTGGAAACACTGTGTTATATTAGGTTTCAAGTCACTGGCTCCATACCTCCATAGTTCTCTCTGTGTTGGCGCTTTCCACAGTTTTTCTTATAGTTGTAAGATACTTGCCAGCAAATATAATGTCAGTGTTTCCTTGATCATATCTGGGCACGTATTTTGTGTGGGGGGAGGAAAAAAAAAGTCTCCTCTGACTTTTACCTAAAAACAAACCACTTTGCTTCCTAAATGTTTCCAGTCAAACTCTTCTCGTGTCTCAGTGGCTCACATTAGCTTTACTTTCCTGATAATGGAAAAGACGATACAATGAGTAGCTAAGCTAATTAGGACTCAGCTCTGGAGCTGGTTTCAGATAACTTAAGTGCTGGTTCCACTGGTCCCCAAATTACAAGACAGCCATCACCTGATGACTGCTGTTGCAATGTCAGAACCATTCATAGCCAATCCTCCCAGACCTGCAACCAGATTACGTCAGCTTCAGCTACCCCCTTACCCACATTGCAGCACACCCGAGATGGGTGTGGGCTGGTCTTGGTGAGCCATCCATAATGCCCCTTCTAGTCCACTTCCAAAGTCCATATTCCAATGTGTTATCATAGAGGCATAAAAGGAAGCTCTCAAATTGCTCAGAATGAAGTCTACGTACATACCCACAGACTTAATAATGCCCCTTCTTCCCATATAATAATAATAGTAATCATAATAACAATAATAATGATACTGAAGAATTGATGTGTTTCATCTGTATCCTGTCCCCACATCTTCATCTGTCATTCAGCCTTCCTGGTACTCAGGCCTAGTCCTTCAGATGTGTGTTAAGCTTTGTAGCCTAATACAGGATCATACTCTAATCTAAAGACATGTAGGTTCTGAACCTTTCAGAACAATGAAGTCACTGAAAAATTATGAAGAAAAAAAAAATGCCTTTTCTATTTTGATGCAAATTAAATCCTATAAAAAGTAATTTAATTATCCGGTAGGGGAAAGACTGGCTTGTGACTTGACCTTCATTCCTGCTTATTTTTCTATTGTTTAACCATAAGTCTTGGCCTTTGTTATCTGTGATAATCAATGTGGATCAACAGTAAGTCAAAGCAACCTTAAATAGTTTTTAAAAGGTAAGTCCAAAATAGCACTCAGAAAACAATTCCTTGCCCACTGTAATTTCTTGCTTGGCTGCACAACAATTTTCTATCAACAATTGAACTGGTAGGGGAGCTAAAATATTTCTGGAGTTGGTGGTACACCTAAATTAATCTCTCTTTTTTTTAAAGTTACTTTTACACTATCCATAGAATTGTCATTTTCCTTTCTTTGGAGTTATTTATTTATTTATTTATTTTTGACACTTCACTTTCTCTAAGTAGTAAATTTTAAAAAAAAACACAAAGCAGAGAGAAGCCTACATTCAGGAAAAAATGCGTTTAATATCAACTGTAGACAATGACATTAAAAATACACCTCAGTTCACAATAAATTGTTACAACCTATGCATGTAAGATTTCTCTTTGTTTTATTTTTTATTTCATTCTCTACCCTCATCTATCTACCTCCTCTCTCATTGTCATCAATTCTAATATTTTTAATTTTTTCTTCTTCATTTATTCACTTCTTTCACACTATATTGTGTATTTTATGATCTGAAAATATACCTAGATTCCGGCTTCTATCTGTTGCAGATAAGACGTCCCATGGACCACATCACTGCGTCTCATATCCATTGCCCCCCTCGAATGGAAGCATAGGTCTTCCCACTTCCACAGCCAGTGCCACATGGGCATTTTCTTAATGATCTATGTGGAAATACAGGTGAGATCACTTTGCATATGATTTAACATTTAATTTCACTAAGTATAGCCAAGTTGCTTTTCAGAATTATTTTTTTTCCATTTTTTAAAATTTATTGGGGCTACATTGGTTAACAAAATTATACAGGTTTCAGGTGCACGATTTCATAACACATCATCTGTACTCTGTACCAAGATGCTCTAAAATGCAAACCCCCTTCATGCTAGTATTTGTTATTACATACTTTTCTGCTTTTGTCTTTTGGGTGAGTGTAAAATTCAGAAACATGCAACTTTCAACAGTTGTTTGAAATATATCTAATAACAGTATCATCTCATGAATTCCATATTAACTTTCAAGAGTGAGGATCAGTGCTTCCTACCATGTGAAAATGAAGTGATTTCCAAAAGAAACGGGAAAGCTGAGACACTGAGATTTCAAATGGTTCAGTGGAAAGAGAAAAGAGCTGTAACTATAAATATCTATTTTTTTGTTTCTCCCAATTATTTTATACTGATATTGCCATTTGTTATGCTGTGAGTTAATATACTTAGTATCAAGCATCAGTGTCCACCACCAAGGACACAAGGGTCCTGGTGGTGATGGTTTCACCCACATCAGCCCTGTCAATGCTTGTGGCAGAAGCACGACTTGAATACCAACCAGTGTTATGACCTGCACAGCCAGCATTAGTGCCATGCATGACTGTCATACCCACTGTCACAAGTGGCTCACGCCCAATGTTCCTCCTGTCAACAGTACCATCATCAGCATCAACAGCACTGCCAATATCAGTCAGGCACGAGTCATGCTTGCCTCTACCATCCCTGAAGCCACTGCTCAAATCATCTATCACCTAATCACTGTACAACCTAATGCCCTCCAGATTCATAGAAAAACTTTTAAATTAATTTTTAATTTAGGTTTTAATTTCTTTCTTAAGCTAAGAGACTTTTTGAGCATAGGTTTGTAATATATTCAGAATTAATTTGGTCTTGGAATAAACTTGTTTTTCAAGTTTCTTGGTCCCATAGGGAAAAAATAACTCCCATCATGCTCCTTACTTTGTTACATAAGTAGTTGTGAAGTTGATAAATGCCAAGATAGGCTTGGTTAATAGAGCAAACAAAACTGTTTCTCAGAGGGGCCTTTGCTACAGCAGGTGGTAAGAATTAATAAATACTATAGAAGTGCAGATGAAAGTATTCTTCAGAAGGCAGAAAGTGTTTTAAGTATTTTTTTATCTTTAGAAAGCTGTAAAATTTTTAATATTTCATAGATAAAGTGAAAAAACAGTAGTGACTTTAATATAAAATATTAATAATATACCAAATAAGTCATACAAATTTAAATTGATGTGACTAAGGTTATATTTTTATTTGGAATATTAGGTAAGAGATGAAATAGAAATAGAAAGGTGAAAATAACATAATTAAATATAACACAATACAATCTCCAGTAAGAGAGTTAGGTCTTACAGAGTTTGGACCTTGTTATTTAATGCTGTTGAAACATTTGACTTTGGAGATAAAGATGACAGTCTAAGACACTGTTTCTTCAATATGATTTTAATATATTAAAAGGGAAATAGTCTCTGCCTTCCAACATTGAGTTAAATTATTTTGATCGCAATGTTACTTAAATATGTATAAACATAAAGCAAAGTGTAAACTTCTAATGTTATAGCTGATATACAATCATAAAACTAAAACAAATGCATACAACAAATAGAAGGAAAAATGCAATAACATTCAAATTAACGTTTATTTAAAGTGTCAGTGGAGGGCTTTTCTGAACTGAATTGCCACTCACTATAGAAATATGCTGCTGACTACTGTGGTGCAGATTCTTCTGTGTCAAAATTTCTCTACTTCCCTGGGCCCTTGGAGGACTCAATTTCTCACCACATTTCTCTACTCAAGGGAGTATAGAAACTTTATTTGTAAAGCATGCTATGAATTAAATGGACATCACTTGGCAAAAGCCATCTTTTACTTATTTGGTTAACTTCTTTCTAATTACCCTGAGTGATCCTTTTGGTGTGAGCATAATGTCAAACACACACACACACACACACACACACACACACACACACACACACACAAATGATTCTGATAGAGTATGGCCACTGGTAAGTTGGCCATACAAATAATCTGTTTATATCTTTGAAATAAATACACCTTCCCCCCAACACACACATCTACTTAAATCTCAAGATTACTCCATTACTTATTTTGATTTAGGTGAGAGGAAGGATACGCAAAATGTTAATATGCACAAAAAACTAGAGCACTAATACTAAATAATCACAGAAGCGAGGGAGAAATGTTAGCATATGAAGCTGGAAAAGATTATTAAAGGTATTCTATTGTTTTCTGTTTGTTAGAAAATATCTTTATTGAGCATCAATCCTTTATTGCATATAGTCCTACAGGAACTGACATGTAAAAATAAATGATTCATTTTGTGTACACTCAAGAAAACAAACCTTGCCCTCAGAACTATTTTCAACATTGTGTTGATTAGAATACAAAAATCAAAGATCTCTCACTATGTAGAGAGAACTAAAGAACCCCTAACCCCAATAAAGTTGCAACTATTTTCTGTCCTTGCCTTGCTCTACTCAATAGTCACATTACTGGGAGAGTTAGTCTAAATTTCCTCACTTGAATCTGAAGTCGTCTTCTCTGCCTAGAGGTCAATATTATCATAAGCTGTTTATGTGTTTTTGATCTGAATCCCATGTTAGAATGTAAGTGCAATAAGGAATCTTTTTTCTATTTTAAAATGTATCTTTATTGTTGAAAGTATTACAGATGTCCCCTCTTTCCCCTCACTGACCCCCTCTACCCAGCTCCCCTCCTTCACCAGGCCTTCACACTATTGTCCTTGTCTATGGATTATGCATATATGCATATAAGTTCTTTGATTAATCTCTCCCCACCCACTCCCCCACCCATGCCTTCTCTCTGAGATTCATCAGTCTATTCTATGCTTCCATGTCTCTGGATCTAATTTGTTCATCAGTTTATTTTGTTCATTAGATTCCACATATAAGTGAGATCATGTGATACTTGTCTTTCTCTGACTGGCTTATATCAATTAGCATAATACTCTCCATGTTCCTCCATGCTGTCCAAAAGGGTAAGAGACCCTTCTTCTTTATGGCTGCATAATATTCCATGGTATAAATGTAACACATCTTTTAAAGGAAAGGCTCTTTTATGTTTGATTTACTACTGGATCTCCAGTGCCTGTATCAGTGTCTAGGATATAGTTTCAGCTTAATAAGGAGTGGTTGGGTACAGTAATGAGGAAATGCCCCGTCCTCTCCACTAAGGAAAGAGTGCCATAACTGACAGTCTTATGAACTGATTCTCCAAGGTAAAATCAGGGGACTGATACCAGGGGTAGGAGAAATTGATTCTGGAAAAGACGGGGGAAAACAAATATTTATTAAAAACTACAGATTAATGTAGAGGTAAAAGTGATATTTTTAAGACTATTGCCTCACAGCATGACTCAGTGGTTGAGCGTGGACCCATGAACCTGGCTCAGGGCACATGCTTGGGTTGTGGGCTCAATCCCTAGTAGTGGGTGTGCAACAGCCAGTCGATGTTGATGTTTCTCTCATGGATGTTTGTATCTCTCTATCCCTCTCCCTTCCTCTATATCTAAAAATCAATAAAAAAACATATTGTTTAAAAAGACTTTACTGCTCTCTTATGTGTAGTTTTTAAGCATATTTTCCGGTTTCCTCAGCATTAAAGATGATATTTTAAAAGATGTAAGAATTCAAATCAATGATATAAGTCTCCAACTCAAGAAATTAGGGGGGAAAATAACATTTTTTAATAAGCAAGTAAAATAAAGTAATAAAGAGCAAAAATAAATAAAAATTAGAATAGAAAAAATGTGAACAAAATCTGGTTCTTTAAAAAGACAAATAAAAGTGATATATCTCTGTCTTTTGGTTAGATCACTGGAAACTAAAAGAGTTCCCAGAAATAGACACACAAGACACATACACATAGAGTTAACCGATTTTTTTAAAAATATGTTTTTATTGATTTCAGAGAGAGGAAGAGAGAGAGGGAAACCCCAATGAGCCCGCAACCATGTGCCCTGATTGGGAATCGAACCAAGACCTCCTGGTTCATAGGTCGACTCTCCCATTGATCCACCCCAGCCAGGCATAGTTAACTGGTTTTTAACAAAGGAGCAAAGGTAATGCAATGGAGAAAGAATAGTCTTTCAACAAATGATGATGTAACAATTGGATGTCTACATGTAAAAAAAATAAAATTAGTACAAAATGGATCTTAGCTCTAAATGTAATATGCAAAATTATAAAACTTCTCAAGGATAGTATAGGAGAAAATGTAGGTGATCATTGGCTTGATGGTAAGTATTGCAATACAACATGGAAAGCATAATTCATGAAAAACATTGATAGGTTAAACATGAAAAATAAAAACTTTTGCCCCAGTCCTATAAAATACAGAACTCTTAAAATTCAATAATAATAAAAAAAACAAATAATCTAAATTAAAATGGGCTATATCTTCATCAAAGAAGATATTACAATGGCAAATAAACATAAAAAGATGTTCAACATCATATACATTAGAAAATTGCAAATTAAAATAACAATGAGATGCTATTACATACCTACTAAAATGGCTAAAATTCAAAACTCTGATACACTAAGACCTGGTGAGAATGTAGAACAACAGTTACTCTTATTTACTGCTGGTGAAAATTAGAAAAGACACAGCCATTATGGGTGACAGTTTGTCAGTCTGTTAGAAAACTAAGCACAGTCTCAGCATATGTTTCAACAACAGTGTCCCAGGTATTTAACGAATTAGTTGAAAATTCTCACACAAAACCCAGCACACAAATGTTTGTAGCAACTTTTTATATTACTTCCCAAACTTAAAGAAACCAAGATGTCCTTCAATAGGTGAATGGATTAAACAACAACAACAACAAAAAAAAAAACTGTGGTACATCCCTACAATAAAATATTATTCAGCTAAAAAAGAAATGAGCTATCAAGCCATAAAAAGACATGGAGGAAATTTAAATAGATTTTGCTAAATGAAAGAGGCCAGTCTTAAATGGCTACATATTATATGATTCCATTTATTTTAAATAGGGGAAAAGGCAAAACTATAGACAGCAAAATATTTAGTGGCATTCGGAGGTTTGGGTGTGAGTGGGTGGGGATGTCTAGGGAGAGCACAAGGCATTTTCAGGGTAGTAGAACTATTCTGCATGATATTGTAATTAGTCAAAACTACAACACAAGGTGAGCCCCAGTGTAAAGTATAGACTTTAGTTAATGATACATATGAATATTGGTCTGTCTGGTAACAAGTCTACCATGCTAATTCAACATGTTAGTTAATAATAGTAAACTGTGCCAGAGGGAAAGCAGGCATATAGAAACTTTATACTCTCTATTCAATTTTTCTATAAACTTAAATTTGTTTTTATTGATTTACTTGTTTTATATTTTTTCATTAAATTTATTGAAGTGATATTCGTTCATAAAATTTTATAGGTTTCAAGTGTACAATTTTATGTTGCATCTGTATATGGCATTGTGTACTTACTATCCAAAATCAAACCTTTTTCTGTCACCCTTTATTTGACCCCTTTACCCTTTCCTATATCCCCACCCCCAAAATTAAGTATATTAATTAAAAGATAATCTATAATTGATACTGAGCTTCTGAAATGAGACTAAATTTTAAAAGTTACAGTTAGATGGCACTTGGTTAGATGCATTAATTTTAATGCTTCAATATGAGTTTAAAATATTTCATAGATAAAATAGCACTAGAGATTTCAGAATTGTGACTGAAAACACACTGTCTATTTCTTAAAAAATATTCTATGGCAATTTTGTTTCTCTATATAAGGAATGCTAGTAGATTTTAAGATATCTGGCTTTGCCCAATGCACTTTTCTCCTCTCATTGCCGCTTCCATTTGGTAGATACACCAGACTGCATGCAGTAATCCACTTCAGTACTATAGGCATTATCACCTGTCTTCCAAAGTGTATTAATATAGTTGAGCTTTTTTATTGGTAGAATCTCATCAAGGCTTGAAACTTCATGATTGGTTAATTTAAGAAAAAAAATATTCTGAGAGATATATTATCAAGCTTGGTAAAAATCACCTACGTAATTATAAGGCCTCCCTTGTGGTTTATCTACATTGGTAATTTAATTACTTCAAGGAAAGACAATCCAATATTGTATTCCTAGCAGACTCATTAATGATATGCTACAACAGAACTGGACATCCATTAAGAGCCTCAGTGGGTAAAAAGTGATTCTCTGTGATTTTTCACAGTAATTCTGATGCCAAGCACTTCCTCTTTCAAAGGTAATTTCTGATGTAAGTTTCCTACTCAGCTCCAAAGCACCTAGAAAAATGAAAGTAGGTCATTCTTGAAATTCATGGCCCATGCTTCACTGACTCTTCCTCAAAACTCACTTTAATATGAACACCTATATTCTCAGAAGTTAATTAATATCACAGGCCATCAGAGTATGGGTGACTGATATCACACTGAGATTACCATCAATTGGTCTCAGATTAAAGTTTCTTTAACCTCTGTTGTGGGTCAGGCAATTTTCAAACTGAGGATGCTTCTTTTTCTCTTTTTCCATTTGTTCTCTCTCTCCCGATAAATATACATTATTAAGTGTAGTTTCATCTTTTTTTAGTAAACTTCTTAACTTTTACCTGATAGCTCATTTAACTAATTGTTGAAAATCACTCCGGTGATCATATTTCTTGGGTGCCAAAATGTGTTTTAGGATATTGAAGGATATGCAAGGAAACAAAATTAATTACCTGTGCAACCCACTTGCATTTTATGAAACAAACTGCAGTGCAAAGGCTCAACATAAATTTAATCCAAATGCTCCAAACTGTACCTCTTTCAATTTTGCACATGACCATCAATAGTGGTAAAACCATTACATTAGATTAGAAACTGATATTCAAAGAGCCTAATACATTTTTTCCTACATCTTCATTGTTTTGAAGAGAAGAGAGTGTGGGTCCAAAGTGAAAAAGGGTAGTTATTTCAGGAGGAATAAGAGAGTGTTTCTACACTCTAATCATCCTCAGAATATTTACTTGTCCCTCAGTATCACACACAAAAAATCAATGAAGCCTTTTTTGGAGTTGGGAACCTATTAGACATTGTTATTCTTGGTTGTGAAGATTAAGCTTTTAATCAGTAAGCATTACAAGTCTTCCAAGACATTTGAGCAGAGAAATATCCCCTTTATGTCCTGTATTTCATATGAGTGATCAATAGAAAGAGAAAGAGAAATTAGGAAAATAACAAGCAATAAAGTAGACATAGTTGGACTCATAATTGATTAGGAAACTCTTCTCTTTCAAGATTGTATAGTGCAAAAGCAGAGGGCACTTTTTGGACACTTTGACAATCCATTATGGAGTCAGTGTCAGCCACGACAGCTATGCCAAATGCTATGTCAAGACTGAGATAATAGGGTGTAATGGGAATACTTTTAGGAGGTAACTGGAATATCCAAAACCACAAGTCTGGACACTTAAATAACGACTCCATCTAGACACCCATATGGTAAGGCCCCCACCCAGTGTGGGCTTTAAGAACTCAGACCTCCCACCCCTGGATGGTTAGCTCAGTTGGTTAGAGTATCATCCCAATATGCCAAGGTTGAGGGTTTGATCCCTGGTCAGGCCACATACAAAAATCAACCAATGAATGCATAAATAAGTGGAACAATATATTGATATTTCCCTCTCTCTCTCACCCTTCCTCTTTTTCTATTAATTAAAAAAAAAAAAAGAAGAAGAGGAACTCAGAGCTCCGACCACCCAGTGTACTCCAACTACCCAACATGCTCGTGTACCTTAGGTCACACACAGAGTCCTGGCAGACTTCCACCAAACTGGACCCATGCTCACACTGTAGCTGACTGGCTTGAGACCTACACTCCCCTCTCCATCTACAGATGCCTCCAGTGACCAGGACTTTGCACTGGATGGTAGCTCTGCTCACTTCTAGCACATAAGTTCCCCCCTCTGTGTGTAACCTGCATGTGACTCTGTTGGCTAATTGAAGCGGACTCCCCTAATAAACCTGGAATCATGGAAAGACACAAATGTGTGAGTCACTCCTTTCAGGTATGCTCCTTTGCTCATCACAAAACTCACCTACATCACACATACACATATACACATACAAATACATAGGTAGATATACACACATACATATGTGGGAGTGCACATGTTCTATGTATGACAGACACACTGCAGAGGATGAAAAACAAAAATATCGTAAGCCTTGTTTTTAAGAAGGCAAGAATCTATTAAGGGACACATGCAATTAAACTAAAATTACAACAAAACGCCCAATAGAAGACTTCCAGAATAGGTTCAAAAGTAGCACAGGGTGCCCTAGCCGGTTTTGCTCAGTGGTTAGAGCGTCAGTTAAGCTTCAGGGTTCTTCACTTTCGTGGGTTCCTGTGTTTTCTAGGAATTGTTGTGAATTATAGTGTTTGAGGTGGACAAGAGAAGCAGGTGGAACCAGTAAGATTTCTGGTACATTCCCAAGAGATCTCCGAAGAAGAAGGACCTCAGAACTATCTATAGCAAAACTGGATCCATTTCTTAACATTCCTGTCAACATCTCTTATTTCACACTCTGATGTTCGGGAGAGGGTCTGAGGGAATGTGGCTGAGAATTATGGTTTTTACGGCAAGATATCAGAGTCAGAAGACTCTGAAAGGGGCCCAAATTTGGCAGTAGTTGGTAATTGGATAGATCATAAAACAAACTGGGTAAAAATAGAATATTTAGAGTGTGTGGAATATAAGGAAAGCATATACTAAAGTAAAACTATAGAAACTTTGAAATAGTTTTGATTAATACAGTTACATTTGCTAATAGTCCATGTGCACTTTAGTATTTTCAATTTAGGAGAGTTTTATAGCCATAGCATTGAAATTTTATTTTATAACTGTGGAAAATACTCTTGGCTAAAACTTCCTAATAAACTTTTTATTCTTGCTTTCAGTTGCCCAATATCAGATTCAAAAGGTAAATTACAGTATAAGCCTTTAATAACAAATAGCTTTGCACAGGTAATTTCTCTTAAGTTTTCCTTTTTTAATAAAAGAAATTCTGTTATGGAAATATTAATTTTCATATAAAAATAATCTGGACAACAAGAGACATCATTACCATAACATGAAATATGGACTTTATTTAGGAAGCTTACCAAAACACCTTTACTCTCAAAGGAATGTGACAGACCAATAAGTAGTTGTCTCCTCATGGATCTTGAGCTTTGATAATAAAATTATTTTCATAATATTCTTCCATTATATCTCTTGATCTGTTAATACTAACTGGACACATAGTGACTGTCAGTGACTATTTGCCTTTCTTGCTATTGTCACTGAGGCGTCAGTCTGCCTTTGCTCTAGTGACACTGTACGTGGCCTGTGCAGTGTCAGAAACGTGGTCCCACATCTGAGTGCCAGCACTAACCTGTCCAGGGAAATGCGTGTGAAAGGAGATGGGGAGGGAGTCTGCTACGGAGGCCTCAGCACTCAAGGGCAAGACCCGGAGGAGCAGGAGTGAACCAGGCCGCATCATTTCCCGCCAGCCAGCTGTGGGCTCTAAGTTTTGTCTCTTCTCTCATAGAAGACGCATTTCACTTGACAGCTAGAAAGGAGAGTGAGAAAATTATCCGTGAAGAACAGAGAGGTTGGGACCTGAAGATTCTGCAGAGCTCAACATTTCCTTAAGAGCCCTTAATGATCCTGTGAAATGTGGGTTTCATGACTAGCTTTCTGTTCCTTTCCCTGTTTTTTTTTTTTGCAACTGTCCAGCTGCTGGTCATCTGACAGAGTGGCCTGACAGCCTGGGGCAGGGGCACAGCAGGAGGGAGTTTGAGGAAACCAAATTGCTTCACATGTAGGGGAATCTTGACTTCAGCCCAGATCTGAGGGGTGAGCAGTGCGAACGCCCTGGGCCCAACCCCAGTTGCAGGTGCAGAGGTGATGGGCATGGACCCCAACCCCTCACAACAGATGGGTGTGTGAGTGTGAGTGTGTGCATGTGTGTGCGCTCATGCGCTTGTGTGAGAATGGATGTGACTGCCTGTGAAAGTATGAATGTGTGTGACTGTGAATGTGAATGCGTGTGCAAGCATGTGTGAAGGGGAGTGTGTGTGTGCATGTGCATGTGTGTGTGACTGTGTGAATGTCAATGTCAGTGTGTATGAATGATTGTGAATGGGTGTGTATGAAGGCATGTGTGTCTGTTTCAGTGCCCCAAGAAGGGAGATTTTTCATTATAACCAATTCTCTGTATTTTGCCACTGTCTCCTTTTTCTGTTCTGACGTCCCTTCTCTCCCATTTATCTTTGCCTAGGAGGAAACCTTAGGCAAACTGGACATCTTAGTAAGTTCTGGATATGGAAGAATTATTGAAAAATACACAAAAATTATAATTGATATAGAAAAAACAATGAATTTAATTACACTTACACTAAAATGTAATTTCAACAAAAGGCAAGAGATACCATGAAGTGTTTGATTGTAAGATTTGAAAAAAAGGGGAGAATATTTTTCACATGAAAATTACAAGAGATATGAATCCAGGATATATAATGAAATCTTTAAGCCCTATTAGAAGAGAAGAAATGTGGCAAAAAGACACGAGTGATATTTCACAGAAGAGGAAAAGCAAACGTCCAATAAGAGATAATAATGGAACAAATGTCTACATCAGGTAAGAAAGATCCATCAAACAGCTTTAAAATTTTTCTGCAGTCAAACTCTCTGAACGTTTCCTGGCATTTTCTCAAAGATACATAGCTCATAGGAAATCAGAATGTCTCCTGGTAAGGGCACAATTAAGTCATCATATCTTTGAAATCTAAAAAAATAATGGACGTTTCAAAAAGAACTACATTTTTTTCATTGGAAAACTTCAGTTTTCTATAATATTGATAAAAGAAAGAACAGTTTTAGGATTTAGAAAACACTAGCTCTTTACATTTTGTCTTCCGGTGAAATCTGAGGTGACGGCCTATTAAAACAACAGCCTGTGTAACCTGAAGTTACTCATTCACATTCTCTAACAACCTGTTCTCCACTAATGTTCCATTAGCCCTTTTATTTTCTACTTTGATTAGCATGAAATTTAATCCTCTCTGTTTGTTTTCTACTTGCCTAAAAATAAAATCCTAGCTTGGAATCTTTTCTCAGGATCTATACATCACAACATCCTGGCAGAACCCAAACCCTCAGAGCCACTGTCCCTGAAGGGCCACCACCTCTCTCTTAATTCACTCAACTTCTGTTCCCCACACCAGCCAGACCCCTTGCCTCCACTTGACACACCTTCTTCTTGGAAATAAAGGTGTGCACTTTCTCATTTGTTTGACAGTCTCTTATTCCATGCAAATCGCAATTTCTTTGTCATCTGTCTTATAAACACACTGGACCTGTTATCATATATAGTAAAATTAGCTTGTTGACAAAAACAATCCAATGACAATAAAAACTAAAATAGCTGAAATGAGCATATGAAATGCTTGAAATTCTAGATTGCCAGTACAGTGACATGCTTATTTCTTGTATATTTGATTTCTTTTCAAAATTTAAAACAAATAAAAGACCCAAAGTAAAAGATCATAGCAATATTATTGTCCAAAATAACCACTGATAACAGTTTGGGTATTTTTTTCCTTTAAGTATCCTGGAAGGATTTTATTCCTAAGAAAATTGATCTTGGTGGCTTCTAATGTTGTCTAATGCTGCCATTGACCAAAGTCAAAGGATAATTTGTGCAAAATTAAAAAGAAAAAAAAAAGCATTTTATATATTTTACCAGGAAAATCTATGAAAATTAAGTGTTTAAGATAAAAATTATTTAACTCTTATAATGCAAGCCTATGCTCAACACAACCAGTGGGGGTGCCTACAATCATCTTTTTAGGAATTTTTATCTCTTTGAAATTATAGATCAAAAGCTACCTGCTCACAATCTTTGACGAGCACAAATACACATATTGATCACTATCTTCTTCCTTTGACTTTCACACTAATAGGCATCTGTCTGTGTTCTTGTTTCTAAATGTGTTTCCTAATCATATAATTAAAAATTAAATTAGTTGAAGAGTTAGATGAGATCCTTGCAAATTTCACAGTGACATTTGTCGTACATCTAATTTGGTATTATTAACATCATTTTCCAGTTGAGGATGGAACTATTTAAGGTTTGTATTCACCAGAGTTTAATTGTAAAAGGATTTGAGATGAATATGCTTTTGTTCCCTTGCAAGAAATGCTTATAAAGGCAAGGGGGTGGGAATATAGCTGCTCCATATCTAATATGAAAATAAATGGAGATCACAGCATACATAAAAAAGTAAAAGGTGTTGCTGTATATTTTCAAAATATAACCCTGTTTATTAGAGTGAAGAATCCCACTTGCCACACAACCATAAATGCTGTGGAGATTATCTCCTAAATTTATCTGCATAGGGTGCACATGCAGAATTTGTTTTTCAGTTTGTTATTGGATTGTGCTGTCAGACATATATGAAAATTCAAATCCTCAGCTGGTCATCCAAAAATTTCACAAACCCTGGTATCAGGATGCTTTGTCATTAGATCGCTCAATAGATTCTCTTCCCAGTACAAGTGGATTTATAAATTAAAATGACAAGAATCAATAACATACTATTTCCCTGATCAGATTACAGTCTTTTTAAAGAATCTAAATTATAAGAGCAGTTCTTAGTATATGTAATCATGTAACATCCTTTTAAAAAAGTTATATTAATTCAAAATGCAAATCAGAAGTAATAAATTCCAACATTTGAAACCCTTTTTATATTGATTATTACAAGTACTTTCAGTATTTGCAAGGCTGAGATGGTAAGTTCTGCTATCTGTTTTTAATTTATGACTTTTCAGTAGTGGAAAAAAATCACAAAATCTACCTCTCATTTTAAATTAATTACCCAAACCTCAAATGGTCCCTCAACAGTGATCAGATATCCTGAAATGTTTCCTTAGTCAGTATAGTCCCCATTCTGACAAGTTCTATCTTCTCACTCTCTACCAAGACCAAGCTCATGGCCTTGCCTCACAATTCACTGAGAAAATGGGAGCAGACAAGAAATCTTTCTTTTTATTATACTTGCCAACCTACCTCATTTCTAACCATGTTTTTTTCTCTCATCTCTTTTGTATCAATAAAAGCATATGTATCATTCAGGGTATGATCAGAGACCCAGAAAAACAACAAGCGATAAATAATTAAAGAATTTATTAAATAGATTACATCTTATGTGATTAGTGGAGCTGGAGAAGACTATGCAAAACTATTGTCCTGTGCCTGGGACCCAGACTAAGTCACTATGCAGGTCAGCTAGGTGAGCAGCTGGGAAGGAAAGCTTAAATGGACAAGAGCAAGGACAAAGAGAATACATGAGGCTCACTGGGACCTTTGAAAACAACCTGCACTCACAAATGCCTCTACCACCTCCATTCACGTTGCTATGAGAGACTTTCGGGAGGCACCGATGCCCTTTGGAGCTAGACACCCAGGATTCAGTGAAGCTGAAGAAAGAAATGTGACCAGAACCATCGCAGTAAATGGTACAAGCTTCCACCGAATTGCTTAGGAAAAAGATGTGTTGTCCTTGATTTCTGTCATTTCTCTAACCACATCTAACTGCTTGGGTTCTGTTATCACTCCTCTTACAATAGGCTTCGAATCTGTCCCTCTGTAGCCCTACTATTGGCACCTGATTGCAAGTTGCGATCATGTTTCAAGTATGGACATGTCTTTCTGCGTGCATTTTGAGTGATCTCAGCTCAGCAGCATGAACTCCACACGGCAGCCTTACCCCAGCCTCAAATCCTGACACTGAGAACAAAATCCAAAGTCCTCCCCTGAGCTCCAAATTGCTGTCCCCAGCGCTTTAATCCAAGAGTCTATCTAGTCAACCCCACTTCCTTCAACATTTTCTCTCACTTTACTTCACATCTGCCACATCTCTATCTGATTATGAAATAGTCTAAGCACTGTATCACATTTCAGTTATTTTACCCTAAGCCAAGATCATCTTCTTCCTGTAGCTCTTTACATGCTGGCTTCTTATCTTATCTTTCAAGTTCCATTTCAAATAGAATCTCCTTGAAAATGAATTTTTCGTTACCATATCAATAGTGCAGCTCCTCACCCCTCACCCCTCTGCACAGGCCACACACATTACTCTATTTTCTTAACTTCTTCCTGGTCCTTTAAATAATGAAGGGTGTTTTTGCATAAAAAAGTCTTTTAGAAAAGCAGAATGTGACACAGCATAGTTCAAAAATATTTGTTGAAAGACAAAACTTATTTTCATTTGTACTCATTTTATTCATGGAAATACTGAAAGTTATTTTAAAGGTCATTTGCAATTTGTGTCTTTTGTATGTGGACTGTCAAATTGTATCATTTATTTTCTTTTTCTCTTGCCCTTTGTCTTATTCAAGGTGCCTTATTTATCGGTGTAGGCTAACTACATATTAAACATGTTTAGCTTACATCTCTTATGTGAGTATTATATTTTTCACTTTAATTTTTAAAATGTAATAGCTTGTCATAGAGATATTTTATATCTAGAATTAAGCTATCTTTTGCTTTGACCTTTCTGACATAATTATGCCAATGAAATTATTTTTCACAGCAATATTAAAAATTGACTAAAATTATATTTATCATAAATAAATTTGTATTTAAACTTTGAATTTACATTATTAAATCATCTGTGATATATTTTGTTGTATGATATGATATGGGACTCTTGCATTTATTTATTTGTTTGTTTGTTTATGTCATAACCAGTAAATTTCTTTCTGTTTTACTTCCTATCTCATGTAAAGACCTAAGGTTTTAGTAAATATAACTTCAAAATGAACTCTCACATGTGAAACTTCTTTCTCTAGAACTTTCCAGATTAGTGTCATACATATTTTGTCAGGTGAAATTTTTATAATTGGAAATCATTTTATAAATACAAAATCACATTTCTAAGCATGAATTAATTATGTAGATACTGATTTTTTGTTGTGGATTTCAAAAAACAATATACTTTTGTTAACTTATGAAAGATTTGAGTTTTATTATGACCTATCTAGAACTGGGTAAATAACTCTTCCTATATTTTCTTTCAAATGACAATATGAGAAAAGTTTATAACCAAAACTATTTTCATATGTCTCAAATTAGATTTACATTTTTATTTTCTAGATAAGGTGCTTATCATAAACTCAGAGCAGAATTAAAATAAGTTTAAAATAAAAACTGCCATTTAGTCTAACATTAATATTTTTAAATGATTGCAAAATAATGTAGGGTTTATACCTTCTAATTATAGATATCAGGTTATGTCACTTCTTACATTTTTATTGCACCATTTTCTCTCTTTTATAGCATTATAGAATGTAAATCAAGTAACTAATTCCATATTCAATATTTGATCTTTCATTATATTAGTCATTATCAGAAAGTAGGAGCTTACTAGGTCTATTCTGTGTCATTTAGTGCTGCATCCATAATACTGATCTTGATAAGCAGTAAGTCCTCAACTAATATCTGCTGAACATGTGAATTCATGCTTAGGATGAAATGTTTCTGAATGAAAATAAAGTGCTTCAGAAGCTTCATGCAAATATAGTTTTAATGTCTGCCAAAGGATCGTGTGTTTTTTGGAAATTAAAGGTATTTTTTAATATTTTGGTAGAACAACCAGGATATATTAAAGTACATTTATAGGTAATTTTTTAAATATGTTTTTACTGATTTCAGAGAGAGAAAGGGAGAGGGAGAGAGAGATAGAAACATCAATGATGAGAAAGTCATTGATCAACTGCCTCCCACACGCCCTCTACCGGGGATCGAGCTCCCAACCTGGGCATGTGCCCTGACCCGGAATAGAACCGTGACCTCCTGGATCATGGGTTGACATTCAACCACTGAGCCACTCAGGGCGGGCTATATAGATAATTTATTTCTATTTAAAACATGTTATATTTTTCCATGTGAATATAAAATACACAGAAATCTGAAATATCTCTGAAATACATTCTTAAATACAAATTGGTGGAAAAAAGAGAAAGCATCATTAATTAGGTCTTTCTCTAATTCTTTCCTTAGTCACATTTTACATTTTGAAAGAAAGTGCATGCAAATCAATTCAATAAACATTTTTAATATTTTGACCCATCAAAGCTGGTCCTACAACATTTGCAAGTCATAAAACTCTGCAGACATGGGTATGTTCGAAATGCACTAGAAGGGAATGTATGCAAGTTTCAAATCAGTGGGTAAATTTGATAATTATCTTAGAGACTGTTCAGGTGTATAGTTGGAGATCCATTATGCAAAATACCCTAATTCTTCTTTTAAGCTCCTCTCCCTTCTCCTAAAAACACAATTAATTTTGTGAAAAATGACAATATTCAATGATCAATAATTTCCAATCACTTATCAACCATTTATCTAGAATATTTGGTTCAATTGATCATTATGGTACTTGCAAGAACAAGATAAAATAATAGCCTGTGTCAAATTAGCTCTTGAAATGGTCAAATGAAACAAAAATCAATAAATAAAGATTTTTGAGAGCCACTTTGTCTAGTCTTTCCTTCCCAGTAACATAATAAACCATTAAAATTCAATTCCCCTTAATTATCCTTGACTTCATTTTCTCTTTAACTTACTGAATATTTAGCTGAAACATCTTTCTGACCCCAAATTTATCTTTTGGATCAGCTTACAGGTTTAATAAAGGTTAAAACCTGTTTAATGGTTTAATAAAGGTTAAAATGTATATATTATTTAATAAACATTTAATAAAGGTTAAAATGTATAAATATATTACGTTTAGAGTTTTTATTTCATTCAGAGTTATTGTTTTATTTTAATTCCAAACTATTTTTATTTTAGGTTGGAAACATTTGTGCATTCAATGGTGACTGGGCAAGTGGGATTTTTGTTTTTATTTTAAACCCACCTAGATGAAAATAGTATGTATGAAGCTCATAAAAAGTAATCCCTGCCCCAGATTGATCTTGGATTTCCTTCAATTCATGATTTCAAATGGCTTTCCATTCCTATTGATTTTTTTCTCCCTAAGCTAGCTAATCAAATCTCTTTGTCCTGGCCCTCAAATGCCCTGGCTGGTGTTTATCCCACTACATTCTCGACTATTGCTTTGTCTCTTTTAAAGTATTCTTGCTATTTCTTTCTTTACCTTCTAGTGCCACTTCAAAGTTTTTATCATTTTTTTCAACAGGAAAACTTCAATCTGATATTGAACCCACATTCAGCTGCCTGAGGCTTCGAAAGCCAATACTCAAGAGATAGGTGTTAGTATAAGGAAAAATGGTTCTTTCAAGAGTCAGTAGCCTGAGAAGATGGGAGACTCTTGGCCCAAATACCATGTTAACATCTCAGTGCAGGCAGAGTTATTTATAAGGAAGGAGAGGGAAAACAGGACGAAGAGACCAAGTGGAAGGGGTTGAGTATAGAAGGACTGTATCTCAATATAATAAAGATCATATATGACAAGCCCACAGCTGACATTATTCTGAGTGGAATTGGAAGTCCTAGCTAGAGCAATCAGCAAGAAAAAGAAATAAAAAGCATCTAAATTGCAAGAGACAAAATAAAATTCTCTCTGTTTGCATATGAATTAATTTTATATATTGAAAACCCAAAAGACTCCACCAAAAAATGTTAGAGCTAATAAAATGAATTCAGGCAAGTTGGAAGATATAAAATAAACTTACAAAAGTCGGTTGTGTTGTCCGGCCGGGCATGGCTCAGCAGTTGAGCATCGACCTAGGATCTAGGTGATTGGGGTTGAATTCTCGGTCAGGGCACATGCCCAGGTTGTGGCTCGATTCCTGGTCGGGGGCTTGCAGGAGGCAGCCGATGAATGACTCTCTCATCATTGATGTTTCTATCTCTCTCTCTCCCTCTCCCTTCCTCTCTCTGAAATCAATAAAGATATATTTTTAAAAATTGGTTGTGTTTATAAAAACAAATTATCTAAAAAATAAATGAACCAATCAATTCTGTTCACAATAGCATCAAAAACAATAAATATTTAAGAAAGATTTAATAATCAAGGATGTAAAAATGTGTATGCTGAAAATTACGACTTTGATCAAAGAAATTTAAGAAGACACAAATAAATAGATTTACCATATTCATTGATCAGTAAAATAATATTGTTAAACAGTTCATACTACCCAAATCCATCTACAGATTCAATGCAATCCATATCAAAATTCCAATGACATTTTTACCAAAATAAAAGAAAACAATTTTAAATTCATATGGATCCATTATAAACTTTGAACAGGTGGAACAATCTTAAAAAGAAGAACAAAGCAGGAGTAATGACACTTCCTGATTTCAAACTACACTACAAAACTATAATAATCAAAATAGTATGGAACTGGCATAAAAAAGAGACATAGATCAACAAAAGAGAATTGAAAGCCCAGAAATTAGCCAATGCATATGCAGCCAACCAATATTTGACAAAAAAGCCAAGGATACTAAATGGGGAAAGGAAAGCCTGTTCAATAAATTGTGTTGGGAAAACTGGATATTCACAAGCAAAAATAAAATAAAACTGGACTCCTATCTTACATCACTGATAAAAGCCAACTCAGAATGGTTTATAGACATAAATGGAAGACCTGAAACCATAAAACTCCTAGAAGAATACATAAGGAAAAATTTCTTGACATTAGTCTTAGCAATAAATTTTTGGATATGATACCAAAAGAACAAGAAACAAATGCAAAAATAAACAAGCAGAACTGCATCAAACTAAAAAGCTTCTGCAAAGCAAAGTATACCATCAACTAAATGAAAAGGCAACCTATAGAATAGGAGCAAGTATTTGTAAATCATGTATAAGAGGTTAATATCTAAAATAGAGAAGAACCTCAACTCAATATAAAAAATCCATTTAAACCACAAGCAAAGCAAATAGATAAATATTTTTTCAAAAAATATATGTGCAAATGGATAATAGGTACATGAAAATGTGCTCAATATCACTAATCATCAAGGAAACAAAAATTAAAACCACAATGAGAGATTATTTCACATCTTTTAGGTGGTTATTATAAAAAAGATAAAAGAAAACAAATGTTAGCAAGGGTGTGAAGAAAAGGTAACCCTTGTACACTTTGATAGAAATGTAAATTAGTGTAGCCAATGTGAAAAGCAGATTCTTAAAAAAATTTTAAATAGAACTATCATATGATCCAGACATCTCACTTCGGTTATTTGTCCAGAGGAAATGAAGTCACCATCTGGAAAGATATCTACATCTCTTTGCTCATTACTTCTATTTACAATAACCAAGACATGAAAACAACCCAAATATCTGTCAATGGATGAGTGAATAAAGAAATGTGGTACATAAATCAAAATAGAATATTATTTAGCCATAAAAAAGAAGAAAATCCTGCTGTTTCCAATAATATGCATGAACCAGGATGACATTATCCTCAGTGAAGCAGATTGAAAGAAAAAGACAAATACTCTATGTAGAATTTTTTTAAAAATCAACTCAGAGTAAACTGGAGGTTGCCAGGGGTAAAAGCGACAGGGGAGAGATGGAAAATGGATGCAGGTGATTAAAGGACACAAGTTCTAATTATAAGATGAACAAGTTCTGGACATGTAATATACAGCATTGTGACTATAGTTAACAATACTGTGCTGTGCTCTTGAGAGCTGCTAAAAGAGGTGACCTTAAAAGTTCTCGCACACACCCTAAATCATGGTAACTATAAGATGATGGATATTTAACTAACCTTCGTGTGGTAATAATTTCACAATATATACATATTTCATATCATCACATTGTACACTTAAACTTGCACAGTGTTGTACGTCAATTATATCTCAGTAAAGCTGGGGGGGGGAGGATACAAGTTCCTGACCTACAAAATCTATGAACACAGTAAAATTACTGCTTTAACGCACTGCTTTTTGAGTGTGGTTATGCAGCAATAATAATCAGAACACCTTAATATAGTGCAAACTTTTGTCGAGGACGGTAGACCACCTTTCTCCTCTATCATAGTGCCTTTTAGTAAAAGTTAGGAAGGAGTCACACAAGCCCGGCCTCCCTTCTTTCTTTTCCATTAGTTCTCTGGAGGAGTATATTGAGAAGTAAATGTGGGGGATTTGAATGTGCAGAGACATTACCTAAAAAACACCAAAAGACATTTTCCTGTAAACAATTAAGAAGGGAGAAGCCTATAATCGAAGCCTCAGGCAACTCATTTACCTTGGAATCAGAACTTCCCACCTGCGTTTCTTTGCATTTTAAAAATCTTTGCACTTCAGTCCTTTGGCCATGTTTCAAGCAGCATTATATGCCACACACGCTTTAAGTAGATATTAATAAAACATTCCATGTGCTCACCCTGCACCTTAATCACTGCTGCTGCTCTAGTTTTCTGTGACCAAAATGCTGAATTGATGGCATTTGTAAACCCAAGGTCAAGTTCGGACTTTTTCCTGGGCTTGAAAATAAGCGAGAGCCTACCTTGGTTAGATAGGAATGTGCGTGAGGTTTGAAAGGTGACACTCTCCACTGATTCCTTACCTCATCCCGTAAACAAGGACCCTCCTCGATCCAGTCTTTGTTTTAACACACACAGATACTGTCCTGATAATCTGTTTTTGAATAAGATATTTACTTGGGAATTGAGAGATAAGAATTCTACTTGTGGCTTTGTTACAAGGTGACTTTGAGGAGCAAAACAAAACATGTTTGTTTTGGCCTTAGAGTCCTTTTGTTTGCTAAATGAGAGTTTGGTTTAGATCAGTGGTAGACAAAACAGGGCAGCTGTGGAAATGCTTTTCTACATATACATATTAAAAAAGTGAATCAGTTGTGCTTGATGCTTCCTGACATGTGATTGTCTTTATTATATAGTATACATTGAAGACACACAGATACACACACCTTCTTTTAATTGTTTTTAATTCAATGAACTATTTATTTATTTTATTTTTTAGGGTAAAATTCACATAAAATAAAATTAACCATTTGGTTTTTTAATTTTTAATTTTTTAAATTTATTTTTATTGTTGGAAGTATTACAAATGTCTCCTTTTTGTGGACAATTCAAGACCATTTAGTACATTCACAAGTTGGTGCAACCACCAACTCTGTCTAGTTCTAAAATATTTCATATTTATTATTTTTAAATAGCTGTTTTCCTGTTCAAAAAATAATAAACTTTAATTTTATTTATTTAACTTTTTATTGATTTTACAGAGAGGAAGGGAAGGAGAGAGAATGAGAGAGAGACATGGATGTGAGGGAGAAGCATCTATTGGTTGCCTCCCACATGAGCCCAGACCAGTGATGAGATTCCCCAACCTAGGTATATGCCCCGACAGGGAACCCAACCCACCACCTTTATGGTGTATGGGATGAAGCTGCCAATCAGCCTGGGCAAAATAATAAATTTTTAGACATTGTAAGAAGGTAAGCCAAGATAAAAATTTAAATTAAATCTACCTTAATGCCATAAAATAAAGCTAGAATTAAAATTTTGTAGCAGACATGTATGCACACCTCCACACACACACACACACACACGCACACACACACTCATTAACATCACCCATTATTGGGATGTAGTCTAACCAGAAGCAGAGCTGACGACATAACCTCCTTGGATGTTCAAATTCAAAGATATGACTATTTCAGAGGTATGAATACATTCCCGCTATCACAATACCTATTATTTTGCAGAAGCAGGGACAGCATTTAAAAGGCAGGGAAAACACCCAGGTGACCTTAACGGTCACAGATGTCAATAAGAGGCAACACAATATACAGTTTTATCTAAACCCAACATGAGTTTCCAAATTTCTTATAAAAAAATTAATGTATTACTTCAAAGAATGTCCTTTGCGGATGCTGCCCATGGATTCCATGCTGCTTCCCGTATTTAAGAGCATGACAGGAATATACATAATAGTAACTTTCATCCAAGATAGACAGAATCTTACAGGAGTGCCTGGCCATCAGCCACGATGGAGTCAAAAGAGAATGAAGGAAGAAAAGGTTTTCCTCTTTTTTTATAAACAAGAATATCATAGCCTACGTGTTTAAGAATTTGCGAAGCACCCCAAGCTTTTGTTTCTTCAGCAGTCCAAGCACTGAGTGAGGAGTGGTGTGATATGAAGTCGCATGTCTATATTGGCCCTCCCGTTTCGGTGTTCAACATGGTTACACAGAGAAAGTCGTGAATCAGAAAGAGGTTCTCCTAGTACAGTAGCCCTGCCCCTTCTCCATGGTTTCATCTTCTGCAGTCCACCGAAGCCAGAAAATATTAAATAGAATTTTACATATGGAAACAATTCATACGTTTTAAAATTGTGCATCTTCTGAGTGCTGTGATGAAATCTCGCAGTCCCACTCTGTCCCTCCTGGGACATGATCACTCCCCCCCAGTCCAGGGCCTCCACTCTGTGGAGGGTTCCTGCCTGTTCGTTACTCGGCAGGCCTCTTAGCTATTGAATCGAGTATCACAGCATCACAGCGCTTGTGTTGGAGTAACTCTTATTTTACCCAACAATGGCCTCACAGTGCAAGAACAGGATGCTGACAATTAGGATATGCCAAAAGAGAAGCTGTACTTTCCTTAAACGAAAAGGTAAATGTTCTCAACTTACTAAAAAAAGACAAAAAACAAATCTTGTGCTGAGACTGCTAAGTCTATGGTAAGGGCAGATCTGCCCTTAAAATTGCCTAATGGTTTAACTTTATCATAGGTATGTAAGTCTAGGAGAAAAAACATAGTATATAGAGGATTTGGTACTATCTGCAGTTTTAGGCCTCTACTGGGGATCTCGAATCATATTCCCTGTGGATATGGGGGAACCACCACCCTGTTTCAGGGTGAGGAACAATTGACCAATCTGTTTCCAAAGCAGCCAAACTGTTCCTCTCCCTGCACACACCTAATAGACCCCCGTTCTCCCCCAAGGAGGCTGTCCCAGAGCATCCATACCATTGGGAACCATAACTTTCGCCACTTACTAGTACTCTGCAAAGATGTTCTATGACATCAAACATTCTACTACGAAATCATTTTAATGACTAACTTATTTTCTATCATATGGCTGTTACCATAATTTACTTAATGATATTGAAGACTCTGAACTGGCATTTTATGAAAAAAAAAAAAAAAAGTCACCTTCATAGACAGAGTGAATGACAGGAAAAACTACTTTGAATTAGCAGAAATTTAGACCTTAGTATGTTTGCTTGGCTTTCCTGTAAAAGTATCGAGTTTTCTTTAATATGCTCTGCATCGACCGCTTTCAGCTGCAGGTGATTTTCCGCCACAGGACTTGTGGGGATGTCTGGAGGCATCTTAGTCATCACAAGTAGGGGAGGGAGAAGACAGGATAGCAGCCCACCACCAACCACCACCAGAGAATTGTCTGGCCCAAAATGTCAATAGTGCTGAAACTGAGAAACCTGCTCAACATGCAGCACAAAGTAGAGGAAGGTGGCAATTTCAGACAGCTCGCTTCCCATGCTGGCTCCCGCCTGGACACACCTTTGACTTGTGTTAAAGTTAAAGACTATAGCCCGGCCAGGCGTGGCTCAGCGGTTGAGCATCGACCTAGGACCCAGGAGATCACGATTTGATTCCCGGTCAGGGCACATACCTGGGTTGCAGGCTCAGTCCCCAGTTGGGGGCCTGCGGGAGGCAGCTGAGCAATGACGCCTCTCTCATCGTTGATGTTTCTACCTCCCTCTTTCTCTCCCTTCCTCTCTCTGAAATCAATAAAAGATATATTTTTTTTAAAAAAAGTTAAAGACTATTGGCATAGTGTGTTGTGTGGAGACCATTTTGATTGTTTTAATACAGGAGTGTGTACTCCCAGACTCCTGTTTTTCTGAATGGGCTTCCAAGAGTGTGGGCTACACCTTCTCTCCCTTTAAACCACAAACCCAGCTTTCCTACTTGATGCCAGGCCTTCCAAGTACTGAGCATGACTGCTCTACACATAAGGAAAGGATTTTATGTTCTTTAATTGTTCTGTTAGCTAATTGTCTCCTACTGAATACTGCTGGGCCTGTTCTGCTTATGTTTTATTATTTAGGTTGTTTTTTTAAAATTTGTTTTTTGTTTTTGTTTTAATTTTTACTCCCAATGTTACCTGGGCTCTGCCTTAAAGTCAAGATTTTATACCCATGTTTTCAAGTTGCTCCATTTTATTTATAAATCTGGATCTTTTACCTTCCTCAGTGGAAGCCCTTGGAGTATTTTAACGCCTTTCCACACTACACTCCTGGGTCTATAACTGAAACAAATCCCCAGTATACCAGGGTTACTTGTATAACCTGCTTGATTTACATGAACAACTACCCTCTCCTTGCCTACTCTTGCTCTGGTATGTCTAATTTTTGTGGACATATACTTGACACAAATATTGAGGGTTCACCATGCTGTACCTTAAAGCAGACTCATCATAGGATATTTTCATAAGTGAACAATGTAGAGAAAATTTTTTCTACCCTGTTTTAACATACACATCTCAGACAGACTATATATGCACAACTCCCATGGCCTTAGACATAAAACATTAGAACAGTGTTTAATTCCTGGCCTATGTAGGTCAATTAGAATTTCTTTTTAGTGCATTTCAAATTGAAGCTAAGAGACTCTAGTTCAGAAACCAGTCAGATAAAGTACTTTAGTGAAAAAGCAAGAGGTAGTAGTGGGAATAGTGGCAAATTAAAGAAGATACATCTGGTGGGAACTGATATTCAGCTTCTATGGATGGTTGCTCTCTGAAAATCATTCCATAGCCTTCCACATTTTCTAATCTAATTGTTAAAGAAGCTAGATGTCAGGTTTCCTTAGGAATTCCCTTAATCATTAATTTTTTACTTAAATTTTTTTTAAATATTCTATATAACCAAGAAAGAAAATTGGTCCTTATTACCCTGGACACAAGTTTGCAGCCTTAGTTCTACTTGTCTTATGTGGCCTTTCATTCCATGCATGATAATTTTATAGTGTATATTTACAAATTAAGTGACAGAATAACCACAGTCAATGAACATTACTAGGTTAAAAGTCCCTTTTTAAAATTTTTTTTATTGATTTTTAGAGAGAGAGGAAGAGAGAAAGAGAGAGAGAAACATCAATGAGAGAGAACCATCAATCTGCTGCCTCCTGCAAACGCCCTACTGATAATCAAGCCCCAACCCAGGCATGTGCCCTGACCAAGAATCAAACCAGCAACCTCTTGGTTCATGGGACTAAGCTCAACCCACTGAGCAACACTGGCTAGGGCAAAAGTTCCATTTTTTGGTGGACTGGAATAGCTATTGAATTATTGCTTCCAAACTGTAAGATTATATTTTAAAATAAAACTTTTGACATTTTAACCCAAGGGAGAAAATGCTGGAGAAATATAAGTGCTATAAGAGGACAGTGAGTCCTTACTGTGTGGGAGATGAATGATTTCAGCTCCTCTAACTAATAATTAGCATCTGCCTAGTGATTTACAGTTACTACTCCATGCCACATTAAATGAATTTGATACACAAAATAATCCAGGTAAAGCAGCTCCTAATAATCCAGGTAAAGCAGCTCCTAACAAATTTTAAAAATGCACTCAAAAACTTGTTAAATACAGATTTTGTTTGTTTAGATTTTTCAAATTTTTGCAATTACCATTTACATTCAATATTATTTTGTATTAGTTTTAAGTGTACAGAAGCTGTGGTACATATATACAATACACTCGACCATTAAAAAGAACGAAATATTACCATTTGCAGCAGCCTGGGTTGACTTAGAGGGTTATGCTAAGTCAAATAGAGATTTTAAGCAAAACAGTAAACTCAAATATTGATGATCTGACTTCAAGTTTCAGGCTTCACCCATTGTACAAGGCCAGTTATATTTGAAAAACAGAGTCTGCATATCCATCTCCATAAGCCCGTCCAAGGGGATGAGTTAAAAATGTACTGATGCAATGACTTTGAAACAGAATTTTATTACACCTGATTTTAGTGCTGCTGATATCAACTACAGATGAAGGTATCCTGTGCACGATCATCTAACACTTCAGTATTCAGGGAACTCTACAAAAGGGAACCACAGAGTGGCTTGACAGTTGCCCCTAGCTTTTCAGTTAAAACAATATTAAATTTTGAAAAAATGCAGTGCTTACAACTGTACTATCCTGACATCTAAAATAACAATGACCAAGGGCAATCTTTTTTATTGTGTAGCTTATGTGAGTGTGATTATATGACTTCCTCAGGACAGAATGTAAATAGGAAGCTTTTCTTTCTTTCTTTCTTTCTTTCTTTCTTTCTTTCTTTCTTTCTTTCTTTCTTTCTTTCTTTCTTTCTTTCTTTCTTTCTTTCTTTTTCTTTCTTTCTTTCTTTCTTTCTTTCTTTCTCTCTCTCTCTCTCTCTCTCTCTCTCTCTCTCTCTCTCTCTTTCTTTCTTTCTTTCTTTCTTTCATTTTACAGAATTGGTAGGATATTTTAAAAGCTTTCTAAAAGAAACATTAAATTGTATTTGCCCCTCAATTGATCAAATTTGCTTGTTTGTTTGTTTGTTTGTTTAACGTACTCTCCAATCTGAAATAGGGATGTGGCTTTTCCAAATTTTCCCAGTCTTTATTAATGGATTAGAGAATTTTCTAGTTTACTGGGTCCAAAATGATCTGTGTTGGCCTTTAGGGAAATGAGAAACTTCTGCTTTGTTTTCCCTCTTTAACCCTTGCAGGAAGAAACTGGTGTTTTACTCCCCGGTGAAGCTGTGACTTTACAGTGGGGTAAAAGTTGCTTTATTCTCCTATTAGATTCTCCAACGTTGAAAACTAATTTTTCTCAATGAATGTGGCTTCTACAAAGGGCTTCTTTCTTTTGGGGGTGGGCCTGAAGCCTAAGAGACCCAGGCAGAAATTTAGGAGAAAAATATGAATGGAGCAAATGACTTAGCGTCTGCTTCATATGATAAAGAGCTGTTATGAATTTGTTAAATTAACATTTATTAAATGAAGTACAAGGTGTTGGATGGTAAATCATGACCCAACACAAGACTACATGAGTAACTGAAATAAAGAAGCTCATTACTTATAGGCCCTGGAAGAAGTACACTGCGTGCTTCGAGGGGCCACACTGGGAGGCAGAGGCTGGGTACAGGCAGAGAGAGGCAGGACCAGGGGGCACATGGGCGGAGTGCTTTCAGGTTCTTAGGCCAAGGCCAAATTGATCAACTCAAAAAACAAACCAAAAAGTGGGGTTTTGGTAAACTCTACAGGGGTCTTATCAAAGGAGTGCCTGAGGTTTTTCCATTCTCAAATATATTCTTAACCATACCCTTGAACACTGTGCAGCTACTACCAGTTCTAATCACCAGACATTCTTAACCTTCAGTTTTGAGGACTCCTCAACTCTACCTCATATCTGCGGCCTGTACAGAGATGTTGACATAAACCAGAAAGGCTCTCTGTTCCCCAGGGGTCCAGATTCCTGAAATACGTTAATCAAGATCAGAGATGACATTTGAGATGTCAAGTTTAAGGATAAGATTATTGTCCAGCCCGGATTAAGATAGTTTAATATATAGTCAAAGCAAAAACTTTAAGGGATGTCAGAGAGAAAATGTATCACAAAGAGTAATACAGATATCAAAGAGACTTTTAAACACAGCTGAAAAGGGTGAGGTAGAAAGGAATAGGTTTTTGTCTGGTAGACAATCCATGGGTACTGAGCAGGATGCTATCACTTCTTTGATCTATCCAGCACTGCTTATAATGTGACTGAGAGGAAGACGGTGACTTCAGAAAATTTGGGAATAGGGCTATCTGTATGCATCTATTGGCTATTTGGAAGGAAGAGCTAGAAATATGTTTATTAATTTTTTAAGTTTGGCTTTACTGTAACATCATCCTTACATAATTGGTTGTCATGGGAGAACAGAAAGAGCAGTAGCAAAAAATGTATAATAAATAAACAAATATACAAAATGAAGATGTTTTCTTTTGTTTCAATAATGTTTTTATACCTCAAAGGGATAGGGAAGTTGTGGGTGCTATTAATAGTTCTTTCACCTAATCAGCAGAGTTATGAAGCTATTGTTCAAATTCTTTTTTTTTTTTAATTTGCTGTGTTGTTGTTTTTTAAATATATCTTTATTGATTTCAGAGAGGAAGGGAGAGGGAGAGAGAGGGATAGAAACATCAATGATGAGAGAGTCATTGATCGACTGTGAGCCCAAAACCCGGGCATGTGCCCTGACCAGGAATCGAACCCCGATCGCCTGGATCCTAGGTCAACACTCAACCGCTGAGCCACACCTGGCCAGGCTTAAATTCCTTTTCATTACAGTATCCTGAAATTCAGTTATTTGAGAAAAAAATATTTAATTACACTACCATTTAACTAATTTATCATTAATAACTGCAATTTTGTCACTTATCAAACTTTGAAAGGTAAGTGTTATTAGTTTATTGATGATGAAGCCTTAGCTCTGAAACCTACAGAAACTTGCCCAGAGCTGGGTGTATCTGATTCTAAAGATAATGCTCTTTCCATGGGACCCAACTTGCTCTCCTCAGGCCTCTTCCACCTGCCGAGTTCCTTTCACTTTGAGTGATTACCAACTTCAAAAATCTGGCCAAGTCTTTTTAGGGAATGATATACTTTTGCAGTTCTGTTGCAATTTAGAAGCTTTCTAGACCAAAATCCCATCCAATTTAAGAATAACACCTTTCATCCACAAAATAGGAAGTATAGTATTTCACATTATTTCATTAACCATTACCCTTTCTTCCTGGCTCTGCTTTGTGGAACAGTTTAGAAAAAAAACAATCCTAATTGTACCTATCCTGTAAAACATTAAGCAATGGCTACTTTATTTTCTGGGCTAAACAGTTTTAATCTCTCAATCCACTTGGGTGCCAGGAGACTCCTAGGGAATCTTCTATTCAGGCCACAGGGTGGATTAGTCATTTGCCAAGTAAAAATTTTTCCTTAATGTTTGCTTAAAACGTTATAAAAGCAATTTAACAAAATTAAGACAAATGAAGGAAGGAAATAAAAGCATGCTAATGTTAGCTTAAATCTCAAGGTCATTTTTTGTTACTTAGCAAGCTTTACAGCAATTAGTCAAAGGGTTCATTCGTTGGCCTATTGATGTTCATCAAGAATTCTCTCTCCCTCCCTCTCTCTCAAGAGCTGAATCAAACATCTAGTCCTTAATCAATCACCACTCCAGGGGAGCTAGGTTGCCATCATTAACTTGGACCCATCCTGATATATCTATCCCCTGAGGCCAAGAATGTGACCACTCAAGCTAAATTGGTACTGTTTGCAAGGACAGAGGGAGTGAATTAGTGAACTGGTGACTTGCTTTAGAATGCGAACAAGCACATGCCACTAATAACAATGAAGTTCATAAATTTAAGCATTATCTTAAATTTAGCACATACAATGAAGCGATATCTGGGTAAAAAGTAATTTTTCTTCACTTGAACTTTTTAGGTTCTTAAGAAATAAGTACAATTTGGATGTGGGCTTTAATTAGCTAATATGCTTATTCAAGTGTGTTTAATAATTGTGCACCAAATAACTATTTTTTCATGTGTATAATATTTATTATGTATATCATTGCATACATTTTTTTCCTCAGAAAATATTGTCATAATAAAGTCAGGGAGAGGGAATCATGACTAAGCTTTATTTAAGTATAAGAAAGCAGACATAAGTGAGTGCTATGTGTAGGACTGAGGGTGGAATTTCTTAACCTAACCCAGTGAGTGCTTTTCCACTACCCACTGATGCCTCCTCCTCTTCTTGTGATTTGTCCATTTTTATTTTTTAAATGTTTTTTTAATTTTTTTATTTGTCGACTTGAGAGAGAGAGAAACATCGATTTGTTGTTCCACTTATTTATGCATTCAGTGGTTACTTCTTGTATATGCCCTGACCAGAGATCATACCCATAACCTTGGCGTGTCAGGACAATACTCTGACCAACTGAGCTACGGGGCCAGGCCCCATTTTTATAATAATACTTTCAAGAATAATATTTTCAAGAATATAATAATATTTATAATATTTGTAATAATATTTTCAAGAATAAAACCCATGGGACCAATTAAATAGTGCATATGGTTAATAATTAGACTTCATTTGAGCCAAAGCACAACTAAATTACAGACTACTATTTTGGAAATAATTGAAATTTCAAGGAAATAAATATCAAATATCTTTTGTGTTTCACATAAGAAGGTAAGATTGGATATCAAATAGTAATATAAGAAGATGTTAAAATATGTCTGATTTTATAAGATTTTATATTGAAAATTCTACTCTTTATAAAAAACATATTCATATGTGTAGAAGTGCTGATGTGACTAGCCCCGAAGCCATCATCATAAAGAGCTTCAACATTTTCTTTAGAAATGCCATGGTTATCACAGTCACTCAGGGGTGACTCCACACATTTTGATTGTTCAGAATCGCAACAAAAACCACTCAAAGTGCAATAGGATTTTATCATGCTGAGGCATCTCAAGGCATTTTGAAGCCATATTAAAAATAAAATGTGAGTCAAACTTGAAATTTTTGTAATTCATGAAAGGTTGATGAGCAGGTCTCAGCACCAGCATCATGATCAACGTTAAGTGCTTGCCTCTGGGGATTGTGCAGTTATCGCTGGGTAGCCTGCACAGCCGTGTCATACAAAACAGACAGCGTGTGTTCCCGCCTGACAGATGCTGATAAAATGGTGACAAGAATAACAAGTGACTGAAG
This sequence comes from Miniopterus schreibersii, assembly GCF_964146895.1. Taxonomy (NCBI): domain Eukaryota; kingdom Metazoa; phylum Chordata; class Mammalia; order Chiroptera; family Miniopteridae; genus Miniopterus; species Miniopterus schreibersii. The sequence goes on from NC_138113.1 coordinate 47,819,202, forward strand.
AGATTGTTATGCCAAAATCCTCTCCGGGATGACACAAAGTGGTATAAACATCAGCTGTAGTTGCTTGGGATGCCCTGCCTCACCCCCCCAAACCAAAAGACCCAGTCAGGCCCTGCAGATACAGACTAGGTATATTGAAGGGCAGGAATTTCAGACCCTACCAAAAAGAGAAGACGTGTGATGGGGGGAAGTGTTAATGGCATCAGGGCCAATATATAGGAACAGCATCAAAAAGGCTGTGTTTGAGCTAGAGAAGCTGATTAGAATTAGGAATAAAGATCCTGGCAGTTGTCAGCTAAGTGTTGACAGTAAATGAGAGGCAAGTCAAGGAACTCAATGTCTGCCATGAATTGTGCAACCTACTTAAAATGTGTCATCTAGTGTGTCCCTAAGTTTTTAATAACTGCCTTACTCACAGTAAATCCTAAATAATTACATGTTGAATGAAAAGTTGGTTTTAAGAAAACCCTCAATTATGTTAAATTACATTGCAATGAAAGAGTTTATGACTATATTTCTTGCTTTTCTTTCCTTTCTTACTATTGTTTTGTTTGTTTGTTTGTGTTTGTTTTTGGCTTTTATCCTGTTCTTGCTCACTGAACTATGAAGAAATGAAGGAGAAAAGAAGCCGTGTTTTAGTGGCTGAGTTCTCATTACAAAGACCAGTGACTTTCACACAGAGCAAAACCAGAGGGCATGAGTAGAATTTGTTGTTGTTGTTAATCAATAAACCATATTTACTAAAAGGAAGGAAGGAGCCTTGCTGAGTGACAAGAATGAAGATAGTGACCATGGACTTTGCCAGCTGCATCCTTAGATGGAGTGTGGAGGGACAATAGGTAATTAATGATTTACATATTCTGTAGCTCTGGGTATGTGGCATCTTTCACCCCACGGCCACCTACTGAGGACCATTGGAGAGATCCTGGCTGCTAACACTGGATGTTTCTCCCCATGAGAGCTCTGCAGGTTTGGCCTTGCCACCTTGAGCCCTCTGATCTTTCTCTCACTTTATTGATTTTTTTCTTTCTTTTTTTCTTTTTCACCCTCAATTACTGAGGAAGTTTTCTACTCTCTCCAGGGCCAGACGATTATTCTTATCTATCAAAATTTCATCACCTTGTAGCCTTGGCTTTTGAAAGTAAAACTTATACTCTGTATTTCTGCTTTATCATTTTTTTCTCTCTAGAGATCAGATATCTCAGAATCTACCTATTTTAAGACGGGGCGTGGGTCAGGGTAAAAAAATTCAAATATCTGCCTTCTTTCACAGCTTGTCTCTCAGGTTTATCATATTCCAAAACATTGTCTTATTCTCATTTTCTTCAATATTTCAACCCCTAGAATTTCAACACCTTCATACATTCTGTTCTCGCTTGCTTGACCTCTTTTCTCTCCTCCCACACAACTGATACTTCTCTTTCAAATCTCAGCTGTAATGTCATCCCTTTAAAATAGTCTTTCCAGATCACACAACTTGAAGTGGATGATGCCTCCTTCCCTGAAGCTCAAATACTCTTTTTCATAGATTTTTTTCTTCTTTTATAACATTTATCACAAAATACTATAAATTTTTCCCATTACCATAAGTTCCATGAGGTTAGGGACTAGGGGCTATGTTGGTTTTCTTCAACACTTTATAATCTGAGCCTAAAACAAATGGATGCTTAAGAAATATTTGTTGGAAAAAAACATGCAGTAAACGCACACATATCCAATATCCAATTTTCCTTCTTCACTTACTGGCAGTGCCCCAGTTTGTTTGTTTTTGAGATTTTGCTGTTTATTATGTGCCCAATTAAGGTACTTTTCAATACTCCCTTGTATGAGGTTCTTAGCGTACAGTTTTGCCTCATTTAATGTAACTCAAATGATACTGGAAAGGGTAAGACTTAGTTTTTTGTATTTCTCTTTTCCCCACTATATATCTCCTGGAAAACAGACAGAGTGTGTTAAAAAGGAAAAGCCATTATAAGAGCATGAGTGAAAATAACCACATTCTAAGGACTATAGAGCAGGAAGCTAGGATGGCTCTCAGTCCTTACTGGCTGCCTTGAGTGCTCACTCCAGGCTTGGGCTCTGCCTCCAGAGTTCTTCATATATGAGAAGCCAATTCTGACTTCCTTAAGCCAGTACAGTGAGGTTTCAGTTATGTGCAAACCCAATTCAAAATGTGACATTACGAAAATCATTCCATATCTAGAGGTCCTAATTTAATCATTTTTTCAATGGACTAGGCAATTTCTAAGATCACTAGTTTCAACATTAGTTTTCCTTTAAAATGAAAACATAATTTCTCCAAACATCAGCATATATCTGAATTTAAATTATTCCTTTTGTTTTAAAAACAATGTGATATGTGAATTTTGAGATAACTACTATGTATAAGACAATGTGCCAGATGGCTTAATTAACAAGATCTTCTTTTTAAATGCACATATTGTACATTTCCTGCATTTTCCACATTTTCCCTGCGTTTTTTAAGTATCAACATGTCATCAATTTAAATGCTTGTAATTAAGTATTCATGAAAAGACTAAAAGGGACAGTATTCAAACTTACTTTTATGCAATCAAATATTTTTTTCCAGCAAATTATACTGCAGCCCAGATTGTAGTGGGGTAGGGAAGATGTGTTATTTGAAGCAGTGGTTCTCAAATGCTGGTTTACTAACCAGAGCTAAGCAAGCTATGTAAATTACCTGGGTGATTTTCTAGTCCCATCCCAAACCCCATATGTAGTAAAGAATTTAACCTTGCCCAAAGAGAGGTCTAGCCTTTGTCCTTGGCTTCAGGGAATGCCATGCCTCATAGAAGTCTTTCTTTGTCTGTGGATATTAACAGTCTGCTAATAATCGTGTGGTGACAACTGGGTCACACAGTTTGATCTTGACTTCCTGTGGGTCTAGAGACTGAGATCAGCATGTGGGCAATTAACTATGCCTATTTGACGGAGCTCCAATAAAGACTCTGGGTACCAAGATTCAGGTGAACTTTCCTGGTTGACAATATGTATATGTGCATTCTCACATATCATTCTTGGCACTAATTAATGCTGTCTATGACTCCATTGGGAGAAGACTTCTGGAAGCCCCATGTTTGCAATTCTTCCAGGATATTCCCCATGCGTCTCTTCCCTTGGCTGATTTTAATACATATCCTTTCCATGTAATAAACTATACTGTGAGTATAACAGTTTCATTGAATTCTCTGAGTCTTCTCCTGAATTTTCAAAACTGAGGGTCGTTTTAGGAACCACCTGACTTACTCCTAGTGTAAAAGAAGGCACTCTGTGCAGGCTGTGTTCCCTAACTTTACAGTTGCCTAGTTATTGTATGTCAGATAAACAGATTCAACGGGCTCAAGGCGTTTACAGACCCTGATCTGGAAACCATATCAGGGAATAAGCATGTTAAGCAATTAAGGAAAAGCCATTTCTATATTAACACTCTGTTCCAAACATAGTAGCAATGAACATTTGTTTATTTAATTTATATGTGTATCTTGTATGTATGTTTGTGCATGTAATGATAAATATTTGGATGTGGAATCATTTTGGGAAAACATTTGGTTTGATTAGGCAAAGTTATTATATGTACTTGACTAAATAAAATATTTGCTTTGAAGCAATTTTGCATATAAAGAAAACATAGTTAAAAAACCTGAATTTAAGTTTTATTATACAGTTTAACATCTGTATATCTTAGTGAGGTAATGTCTTAGAAAGACAATGTGTTAAATGTAAATCACACGCAATGCTACTTAGTAAGCTTTTTAATATTATTTTTTATTGTTGACAGTATTATAAATGTCCCCCATTTAAAATCTGTGTTCCTTCTCTGGCAATTCTTTTACATTTGTCAAAGAGTTGCTAGATTATCAACGTGCTCTGGGAATACATTCTTATTTTTATTTTACTTCTGTACTGAATTTAAACTTAATCTATATACTCATCTTTGAAACCCAGCCTTGTTATCCATGCTTGTTGTCTAATTCCACCAGCAGGAAAGCAAAAAAGCCAGGGGCATGTATTCAATGATTTTTATTAGTTTTAAATTATGTAAAGTAAATCAAATAATTTTCTTTCTTTAAAGGCAGATAATTATTTAAACTTCTTTTTCTGCTTGCCTGCTTCTTGTTTTTTTTGTGTCAATAAGTGGAATTAAGGATGACTTCAGAAAACACCAGAAGGGTAGAGGGAAAACAGGACAAGGGAAGCAGCAAATACATGGTTACTTACCAAGCCAGTTACTACCGTGGGAGCAAGATCTGCCTGGAGAACTCTGGGAATTGGTGCAGAATGCAGGATTTAGCAAAGGGAAGAGTGAGCTAAGATATTTGTGCACCAACTCCTGTCGGTCATTGGTTGATGGCTATTACTAGGAATTATTAATTGTCCAGCCTTTCTGGCCAGCTGTGGTGGTAGGGAGAGAGATTTGTGTCCTCTAGAGAAAACCCTCAAGCAGATGGAAGTGGAACCCACATTGTACCACAATGGGAAGGCCTGAGAGATATGGACAGATTGTAAATGGTGTTTATGGTATACAGTAACAGATACATACTTGGTATAAGGAATGATTATAAAAAACAGGCTCAAAAATATTGAGTTCTGTGATTAATTTTAGTTATAACTCTTGGTTTTGAATGCAATGGGAAGTGGTACTTTAATAAAAGGTAAAGGAATTAAGCAAAAGAACAAAAAACAAAAACAAAAAACCCCCTCATAGACAGATAATGTATGGTAACTACTCACCAGAAGGAAAGGTAGGGTAGAAGGGGAGAGGTAGGAGAGGGTAAAGGGGGGATAAATGTTGATGGAAGGAGACTTTACTTGGGGTGGTGAACATGTAGTACAATATACAGATGACATAATTTAATTAACCAATGTCACCTCAATAAATTCAATTTAAATAAATAATAACACATGGCATGCAGCAGCATTGTGACTAGTTGGAAAATTGTCTTTGATTTGCTGAAACCAAGAGTTTATTTAAAAAGGAGCACCTAGGGAGACCAAGTGGCTTGTGCACATTAATAGCAGCAAAGAAGGCTGCAAAGACTGGGCAGTGGGATATTCATTTTTGAATGTACTAGAAAGATAAAAGAAAGAAACAAATGTTAAGCCCAGAATTTTAAACTTTCAGTTCAAATCTTGATAAGAGGTCTTGAGCTTTTCCATGGTGGCCCTAAAATGACCTCTTATTTCTTTTAGAAGCAGTTCTAGCCTAAATGAAAACCAGACCCAAAGTCATTTTGCTGGTGACAGAGTTATAATGGAAGTTGAATTCACAACCTTGCATGCTCCTTTATGTGAAAATAACATCTTTTATTAATGAGTGAGACCCAGAAGCTTAGAAGACGGACACTTGGGTATACAGAGACCAACTGGAGAATCTTGACTCAATAAGTCTCTATGAGATATCTTTACCAATATAACAGCCTGCACCCTCATATCTAAGGTCATCCTAATTTGAGGACATTTAATAACATCATTTAAGTAAATTAGATTATAGAGAGCTGTCAACTCTTCTCAGGACACATTCCAACAACTCCTTATTGCTTCTAGTGCTATAACTGTAATGAGATATTGTGCACCAGAGGGACAAATACCCAGCCTGACTAGGATGAAATAGCTTACACTACAAAAAAAGTGCAAGATATTACTAATTCATTTAAAAAAATTTTTTTAAATATATATCTTTATTGATTTCAGAGAGAGGGCAGCAGAGGGGGAGAAAGATAGAAACACCAATGATGAGAGAGTCATTGGGGATGGAGTCCGCAACCCGGGCATGTGCCCTGACCTGGAATCGAACCCGGATCACCTGGATCCTAGGTTGACGCTCAACAGCTGAGCCACACTCGGCCGGGCACTAATTCATTTTAATTCATAATAATTCCAGAATTATTATGCTATCTCATATAACAGGAAACACCTTAAACAGTTACTTTGATTGGAAATTGGACTCAATAATGACCCACTTTTGTCAAGTGAGATGCCAGGAGTTCCCCAGCCTGTTGGGGAAATAGAAATGATGAAGTAAAGCTTTCAGGTGTGAACTACAAACAGCCTTCCCCCAAAACACACCCACACAAATACACACTAAATCCCTAGAGAAAGCCCAATGGACACTCTTTATAAACACATTGAGAAAAACATTAGTGAGGGGAGCTCCACATCCTCAAACTCATCTTTGGTGGTTGTCCTTGTTAGGTGGGGAATGATGGTAGAGGTGCCATCATTGACATTGATTCTCTAACCTAGATGGGACTAATGGCAGGGGCTATGTGCCAGCTGTGACACTCCAGAGACGATATGGGTAATAACTGTAATGGGCAATAAGAGTGGGGATATTTTAACCTACAGGGCTTTTTCCAATACCCAATGATCATGGTGCCCCTAAAACTAAAATAGATGAAAAACTAACTAGGCAAGAAAGGGTCAACTCAATAGGCCTTTGTTGCACAAATCCTCTATATTCCAAAGAAAGCATATTTTCAGGACTGGTCCTTGGCCAGCTTCTGGGAAATAACTTATACCAGTTTGGCCAGATGAGTTTATCTTAACGGTGTGACATAGGGTGAAAGCCTATTGAGAGTAAAGGTGGAGTGGAGTAGCTGAGGTCAGTCACATGGCTGCATGCCTATCTGACTGACCCCCAATAAGAAGCCTGGACACCAGGGTTATGGTGAGCTCCCTATTTGGCAATATTTCACACAAAGTTGGCACACACTCTTGCTGGTAGAATTCAGCATGAGACTCCAATGAGAGAGGTGCCTAGAAGCTTTTCTTTGGCCTCTCCTGGACTTGAACCATGTATCTTTTCCTGTTGCTCATCTCTCACCTTTCTCTATAATAAATATAACAGCTTGCCTCAGTCCTTTGAGTGCTTCTAGCAAGTTATCAAACCTGCGAGTGGCCTTGGGGGCCTCTACTAAAATATTGCTTATCTATATAACAAGGAAAACTCTAGATCTGGTCTCTAGAAGCCTGACTTGAGTCACCATAAAGAAGAGTCATGGTTTCTACCTCAGGTTTACAACTTAAGCCAATATGTTTATTGAAGCATCTTGCTTAAAATGAAGGTCCACTGGGGAAAAAACAGCCAAAAGTACTTGCAGTAACTTTTTCTCCAAGATTTTTCCAGAGAATCATATGGCCATTTATGGTGGAAATGTAAATACAGATGATGACTGTTCAGGGATTACTAGACCCTGTTTCTGAAATTATGCTAATTCCTAGGAATCTAAAATGTTATTGCGATCCACCAGTCAAAATAAGAGCTTAACACTGAGGGAGAAACAAATGCAAAACAAAACTAAAGTTCCCACACAACTAAAAAAAGATTTATTATTCTATATTTGATGCATATGCACACAAATCTCCATTTTGGAATCACCATCATAACATTATCCCTTTATGTGAGATGGGAAATCTATTCATTTTAATCAGAAAAATCAATAATATTTCCAATAACAAGACAGACAACTTTTCAGAGACCCCTGCTATATAGTTAATAATGGCTATAAGGTGTAGCTATAAATCACTGAGACTATACTGATTTAACCAACACACCATAGTTTCTAATAATAACTATACATTCCTTATACCTTCAAGTACTAATCTTAACAGGCAATATATACATTCAAAAGAATCAGCAGACTCAATACAGAAATTTAGAAAATGTAAGATGTTTTGTAGTTTGTTTGTGGGTTTTGATCTGAAATTCCCAATCTTCTGAAAAAAATTAAATATTAGGGGCTGAATTGTGTTTCCCCAGATTCATATATTAAAGCCCCAACCCCCAGATTCAGGATATACCTGAGAATGCAACCATATTTAAATATAAGGTCCTTAAAGAGGTGGCTAAGTTAAAATAAAACAGGTAGGGTGGGGTCCTAATGAAATCTTACTGGTGCCCTTATAAAATGAGGTAGAGACACCAGGGAGTCCTACGCAGAGGGAGGCCATCTATAAACCAAGAAGAAAAGCCTTGAAATTAACACTGCTGTCACCTTGATCTTGGACTTCCAAATTCCAGAACTGCAAGAAAATATATTTCTGTTGTTTAAGCCATCTGGTCTGCGGTATTTTGTTATGGCAGCCACACATAACAAACTAATACATCAGAATTCTGTTAAGAGATAAGGTCACCTACAATATAGATTTGAGAATAAGGGATCTTCTTAGAGAAGATTGAATCAGGCCCCTTGTTCTTGCATCTGTGTACATCAGGAACTCATCAACTTTTGGGTAGATTTCTAAACCCTTCTGGTTTAAAACCACAGGTGTGGTTAAGGATACTCACCTATATTGAGATAATACTTACCTTATTGGGTGGGTGAGGTGATGATGAAATAAAACAGAGTTTATAAATTGCTTACCATGGTGTCTCTTTTTAGTATGTTTCCATCAAAGTTAGATACTTAATTAGCTATAACTTTCAATATTCTAGTCAAGTCTTTCATTAAAATTTTTCTTGTATATAATGATAAAACTTTCTGAAATCTCATATTAAATTATACACATATCATATTTCTCTCTTAGATATCTTTAATCTGCCTATCATATTATTTCTTCACAGAAAAGAGCTGATGGGAGTTTTCCTTATTTTGAAATAAGTATTTATTTGATTAAGGACATTTTCCAGACATCTTTAATAAGATAAATGCCCTTTATGTCAGCTTCAATTGATTCTTTGTTAAACTGTTTTCTCACATCGAGAAGAAAAGAAAAATAAGTTTTCAAAATTTAAAAGGCAGCAGAAGGAGTTACATGCCATTTTCCAGAAAAATAACAACCCGTGACAGATTTGCAATCTGAACCTGAGGTTAGTGCTTAACAGCGGTTGTTGGAATTGGAAATACCAGCTGCTTCCATTTCTGCAGTCACTTGAGAAAGCAAATACAAAGGATGGTACCAAATAGAGTCTGGGGCATTGAAGTGACAATCAAACACACTGCAGAAACAAATGGGAGAAAGTGACACTGTGAACTCAGAGAGGATATGGTTCATCTATCCCATAACCAGCAAAAGTGCTATTTGTTCTTTTCCAACTTGTGAAAGATGAAACTAACTTCTCTGTCTTCCATGGAGATCCAATAAAATTCTTCCGTATTTATTACATCATCTATATAGATGTTGAAGGCAGTGAGAATGATAGCAAAGTCTGTGCTGGAAAGTGAAGCTGGGGTAAATGGAAAAGTCTTCAATGAATGAAGGGGATGGACTAGAAGGAAGTAGGAGTCTACACTGTGGACATGAGAAGATTTTGGCTGTGTGTCATACTCAAATTGTCCATATTTTTCTGTCTTTTCTCATGCCATCTCCTCTATTTATAATGTCCTCTCTATGATTTATTTTGCAAATTTCTTCTGTATTTTAATACAACATTCAGGTAGCTGCCCTTTTATGTTTCTAAAATATTTTGTGCATTTTTTTGTTGTAGTCTGTCTCTAAAGGTTTTATGCAGTTTTGTTTAATTAACTTTGTAAACATAAATGGTACAAACTTAAACACTAATTAGAAGATCTGTTACCTCAATTTTGCATACATTCATGAATGTTTTAATTTTATTTTTTTAGTCTGCATGTGCTATTTTTAATCAGGTGGACCAAAAAAGGTTTTATACCAAATGCATAAAAACTAAATAAATCTATAATAACTTAAAATTTACACTTCAGAAGTTATTAAAGCTTAGAACTGCTTCATGACTTTCTAGACACCATGTATGAAACTTTCCAGACTGTAATTAATTATAATTATTTGCTTATGTGTTTACACAATAAATTATAAATGTTTTAAAGGTAGGCAGGTTCTATTATATTTTTCTTCTCTTTCCAATGTACAAAATGGGACCCAGAATATATTAGAAACTTGATAAATAATTTTATTGTTTGATAAAAAAACAAAATAACTTGGGCCAAGCAATAATATGTGTGTATATGTATTTTGCACCACCTCTGGTGTGTCTGAATAATTTTCTCCCTTGACTTTTCATATTAGAAGTGCCTTGAATCACAAATGGCTGTAGGTCAAAGCACAGTGCCAGGCTAGCAAGAAAAAAAGAATGTTCCAGTTCAGAGCACTTAGGACATGACCCACATTGCTAACTCTCTACTCTACTCTCCACTCAATGTAAAAGACAAGTCATTCCTGATAATAAAAAAGCAAAACTACCTCTCTTCCCAAATCTCCTTTTTCCTTATGTCAGACATATGGTGTTGCAGACGAGCCTGGTGTATAATTTGGAGATTATATTAAAAGTGTCTCCTCACATATCTAGTCCTGGTTCATAAACTAACATTTTCTTGCTCCAGCCTTAATAACTGTGCATTTTTGAGCTTATGTAAACAGCGTGGCATGGCTCATCAAGTCTGTGATTAAAGAGGCACCCATGCACTTGAATCCTGGAGGAGAATATGCTGTTTATAAAGGAGGTTCACAGCAGCTAAAGACAAATCCGTTAGGCATAGGTGATACTAGTGAAAACTGTGTAACCCATCTCTACTTCTACTAGGGATGAATTAAACGGGTCTAAGAGACAGGCAATCAGAGAGGTAGGCTTTAGAATACTGCTCTTGAAAGAAACCAGAATATGTGACCCCAAAATACAGCTCTTTGACATAAAAATATTCTGAGCTGGAGACAATTAAGAAGGAGCAAGAGCAAGAAGAACTCGCTCTGTCTCTCCTTTGAGCTTAAGTCTTGATACACAGTCTCCCGACATAAGAGGACTTTAGACTTTTATTAGCCACCCAGGAGAATCTGCAAGCAAACACTGTTAAACTAACCCTTATCTCCTGGTTTCTTTTTCCACCATTAACTGTCCTACCCCCAAGCCCCTCTGTCTTGTCACAGTTTCACAATTCACTGCTCTTTGTACAAATTAGCATAAAAGCTTCTCAGCAACAACTGCTTTTTTCCCCTTCATTTGTCTTGTGGGGGCTCCCTTGTATGTAGGAGATGTACACATTCATCAACTTCTGTTTGTTTTCTCTTGTTAATTTGTTTTTATTTCAGGGTCTCCAGACCCTGCTTAGAAGGTAGAAGGAAAGATTACCTTTCCCACCCTACACACTCAATTTCAAATGCTCTGAAAAGCAAGGTAGAAAAGATAAATATAGGAGTGGACAGGCGGCATCTACAACTAACTGGAAGCACAGGTCCTGGCAATAAGACCTTCACATTAAAATAACAAAACAGGGAATTGATTCAGCCCACAAGCCACCTACACATCAGCATTAGTTAGTTCTCACATCAGGTTATTTGTTTTTACACCTTTCTTTTTGGTATTTGAACATGTCTAGAGGGAATCATTAACATCATAATGGATATAAATGTTCTCACTTGGAGTTCACTCTTCTGTGTCCTGGGATCTACAGTGTTTTAATTTATTTCATGCTAAATTAATTTCAAACAATATCTAAATGTGAGAAAATAATTCATTTTTTATATATCTATCCACAGCCATATCCATATATACATATACATTATTTTGGTCCAGGTTAACTTGCTTAGGCCATTGAAATCACATCATATCCTATAGACTCTTATCTCTGCCTTACTTACCTATTTTCACCACCAGAACTGACCCAGTAAAATGGAAATGGAGGAAGACTATGGACTGTGAAGTCAACGTAAGAAACATTCAAACCTCTGAAGAATTTTTGTGAGTTTATTTGAGCCAAACTGTCAACAGTTGTCAAAGCAAAATCTCAAGGGATTGAGAAAATGCCCCAGAGAATGGCAGTTTTGCATCTTATTTTATACATTGCAGTCAAAAGAGAAGACACAGGAGGGTTACATGAAATCAGTTGGTGATAGATTAGGGAGATGGGAGAAGGCTAAGTGGGGAAACCGCTCTGGGGTTAGATAAAAAGTAAAACGATAGACACATATTTTTTACATAGTTGGGTGCAGGCTAGTTAATAGGCAACAATTAACATGGTAACAATAACAATGAGAGCATTTATGGTCTCCGCCCTGTTGCACTGGTTGTGCCCTGAGGGGTCTGGAAAAAGGGGAGTTACTCTGACACTTCAAAGGTATGTTATTGTAGATGCATAAGACAATAGACAGGCTTAGTGAAGGTAAAGATTGACTTTTGTCAGGGAAAATTTTAGCCTAGGACATGACTATCTGCCATAAACCGCTTTTAGTTAAAAAGTTAATTTCAGACAATCTTTTGTGGTTACTTTAGGTCTCTGAGTTTGCAAGGGTGCCATGCAGGCTTCCCCCGAGCTTGTGAGGTTAGCATGTGGTCCCTTTCAGTCCACAGTGACACAGGGAGAGAAGGGCAAATATTCCAGACTATCTTTAAACTGTTAATGCTTAGAGATATTCTAACTTTTTTTCAATTGAGGTATAATTAATATATAACATGTTAGTTAAAGGTGTATAACTATATGATTTGATAATTGTATATATTGCAAAATAATCACCACAATAAGTCTAGTTAACATCCATCACTATACACAGTTATAATTTTTTTCTTATGATAAGAACTTTTAAGATCATTCTCTTAGCAATTTTCAAATATGCAACACACATTCCACCTTCTTTTTACAGGTCTGACTCTCCCCCAAATTATGATGTATTGGTTTTTAATTTTCCTTTCATTATGTAACAGGATAGCAAGAAGCTAGGAAAATTCCTGGGCAGGAGATATAGAGAAACTGAGACAAGAAAATTAAATAAGGCCAAACAATTTGGGCAGCTTGCAGCCAACTTGTGAATCACAAGCCCTTATCTTAAATTGCAAGACCATAGCTTAAATCACCCTGGAACTTCTAAGGCAGGAGAAGGGAAGGGGGAAGAAAAGAAGGGAGAGTTTTATGTCATCCACTAAACAAAGAAGTCAGCCATCTCGGAGAAGGGGAGAAAGGGGAATTTATCTCACCCACTGAACAAAGAAGTCAGCAGTCTTGGGACTTGCCAAGATAAACTAACCAGATGTTCCCATAAATTCTGGGAAAGCCACAACAAAGTAAAAAGGGGGACCTTGAAATCTAGTCTGTACCCAAAGTATTTGGCAGAAGAACCTCAAAACCTATAAGAAGAAGGGTATAAAACCCCTTGAACCCCCACCAGGCATGCGCTCAGACCATCTGATTTGCCCACTTGTGCTTTATGTCAAGTATATTTTTAATAAATTTGCTTGTTTTGCTTCTTTAATAAATTCACTTGCTTTAATGTGTCGACGTAAGAAACATTCAAACCTGTGAAGGATTCTTGTGAGTTTGTTTGAGCCTTACCCCACTAGATGGGCATTGACCCAGGGCCAATCTTGTCTAGCCTTCCTGTCTCTCCTAAGGGGGCAGGAAGCTAAGAGAGTCTTTGGAAGGTCACAGGCCAGGGACACAGACTTACTAAATCACTGAGATTCAATCATAAGATTGTAAAATCTCTCCCTCCCCACATCTAATCAACACATCAACAGGGATCCAGTTTAATTATAATGGACTGTAGCGAAAAGAGGTATGAGGTGAAAACTCTATCAACAAAGTTCTTGGGCAAACCCAGAGACAGGAGTAAAGACAAAAATAAGTATACTTGAGGAATCTGAAGCACCTAAGTCACCAGTAAATATAACACAGCCCCACTCCTAACCAGATTAGCATTAAACTTCAAAGCAAAGACTCATTAACCTCAGACACTATTAACTGGTAATAGTATTTGGCTCTCAGCAAAAAAAATTAAGGAGCAGGCTGAAAGGCAAGAAAAGACCAAGTCAGAAGATACAAAGCAGACACTCAGAACCAAGGTCTGTCATGACACAGATTTGGAATTTTCAGATAGGAAATTTAAAGTAATTATTAATAACGAATTTGATAAATAAAATGGAACAATTTCTTAAAAGATACAAACTACCAAAATTCTCACAAGAAGAAATATGTATTCTTAATAGCTTATATTGATGAACTAAGGTGAATCGGTAAGTAGTGACCTTTTTTAAAAAATCACCAGACTCAGATACCATCGCTGGGGAATTCTACCACACATTCTCTATAATACTAATTCTCTGTCATATGTTCCAAAAAGAGAGCAGAGAGAACACTTCCTAACTCACTTTATGTGCTCAGCTTTACCTTACTACCCAAATCAGATAAAACACTACAAGAATAGAAAATAACAGGCATATATCAAATTTTTAAATCCTCAATAAAATACCCAGAAATTTACAAAAAGAATTGTAAATCATGGCCAAGTGAAATTATTTTTCAGGTATGAAAAGCTGGTTTAACATTTGAAAAATAATTAATGTAACCCACTAAGTCAACAGGCTAAAGAAGATTACTCATATGATCAGATAAATTGAGGCAGAATATGCATTTCACAAAATTGAACACACATTCAGGATTTTTTTAAAAACTCAGTAAGTTAGAAACAGAGAGAAACTTTCCTTATTTGAAGTATATCTACAAAGAGTATCCTGCAGGTAACATCACACTTTCTGATAAGAAACTATATACTTTTCCTCTAAGATAAAAACTAAGACAAGGATATTTCCTCTCCACTCCTGTTCAACATTGTATTGGAAGTCCTAGCTACTAAACTATGGCAAGGAAAGTAAATTAAAACTATAGAAGATGGGAAGAAAGAAAAAAAAAAAATGTCTGGCTATTCACACGCACACCCAAAAAAGCTAGACACAGTCTTAAACTTTGTACTAAAACTGAAGCAAAATGAAAAAAACAAACACAAATAAACTAGAAAACTCCTAGAAGAAATCACCTGGATTTGGTAATGAGTTTTTAAATACAACACCAAAGGTACATTCCATTAAAAAATGATTTTGGACTATATTAAAATTAAAAACTTATGTTCTGCAAACAAACAAAATAACTTAATAAAATAAAAAAACAAGCCACTTACTTGGAGAAAACATTTGAAAAACACATATCTAATAAAGAGTTGGCATCCAAAATGTAAAAAGAGCTCTTAAAACTCAGCAATAAGAAAACAACCCCAATTAAATTATGGGCAAAAGCGCTGAACACACACCTCATCAAATAAAATATTCAGGGGGGCAAAGAAGCATATGAAAGATGCTCAACATAATTGGTTATTAAGGTATTATAAATTAAAATAGCAACGAAATACGGCTGCACATCCATTAGAATGACTAAAATACAAAAAAACAAACAAACTGACAATAATAAAGTCTGTCAATGGTGAATAGCAACAAGAATTCTCATTCGACGCTGGTGGGAATGCATCACTTTAGAGTAGAGTGTAGCAGGGTGGGTTTTTTTTTTTTTTTTTTTTTTACAGTTATAGGTAATGTTCCTCCACAATGCAGAGAACAGTAATTACCCAAGTGATTTGAAAATTTGTGTCCGCACCAATACTTGCATTCTAATTTTTAATAACAGCTTTATTTTTAATCACCAAAACCTGAAAGCAACCAAGCAGACTCTCAACAGGTCAAAAAGAAAGACACACCCCCCTCTGGTCAGCAGCAATCATTTTAGCGAAGGTTTATTTATACACTGAAAATATCCATAACAAAATTCTAATTATTTCCCATTGTTGGGGGAAAGCCTCAAAAGTCTAAATTCACGATGCATTCCAAAGAACTGGCAGGTAGCCTCACTCCAATTCAGAAAAGCTTTAATAGGAGAAACTGACATACATGGGCAAAGTAGCCGCTGTTGTCAGCGGTGGCCAGCCAGGAGGAGATCCACAGCCTCCCAGGACAGCGTCTCTTTTTAACAGGACTCTAACAGGAAAAGCATATGCTGGGTAGTCACATAGACCAGCTGAAAGAACAATGCATTTCTAAGTTAACAGATAACATCAGGCGGTTATCACGCTCTCTACATTCATTAACTTCCTTCCTGGGGCCTGACCTTTATCTTTGGGCCACCTTCCTGCTTTCTGGGTAGTCAGCCAAACCTGAGGCCACAGAGAGTCATGGAAGGCTGAGCAGAGTCCAATATTTCCCAGGCACCGTTGCTGCTGGAGACATAGTAAATCTCTAAAGTGAGTTCCCCTACATACGTCAATCAGTTATCTACTTTCCCAAACTAAAAATTGTTTAACAAAAATCGGCCCAAAGCTTCATTGCCTACTTATTCTGAAAAGAGACTAAAGCTAGTAAAATGTACCTGCCTTGAGAATTACCCAGAGCGTCTTCTGGTTCAGTTGCTATTAGGAGAACCATGGGGATGTGTGTTTATTAAAACAATAGCTTAAGTGGAAATAGAACAAGAGATCTCCAAATTGCCTTGCTTTACAAAATAGAAAGATTCCTTTGTATTTATGAAGCTGCCGAGCCAGGATGGTTTGTTGAGTTTAATCCCTGTGGCGTATAAACACTTTGCAAGCTCTACTCCCTCCCTCCTTTCTCCAGAGGGTATTTTGAAAATTATAGCTTCTGCACACTGCATAGGTCCCTAGTGGCCTGCTATAGCTAACATAGTTCCCCAAAGTGCCTAATGACTCCCAAGGTGCAGCTTTAATAGTGGAAAATTATAATGAATAATGGAAAGTGAAAATACCCTGGATTCCCTTGCTTGGGGCAGAGCTGGGGGCTGGTCCTCTAATGGTACCAGATAAAATGCAAGCATCAGCTTCAGGCTTGTTCCCTACAGCTTCCCAGCATAGAAACAAATCCCAGAGACAGTCACTGAATGAGTCAAAGGGATTTTTTTCACTCATCTTCTTTGTACCTGATTTACAAATTATTGTTCTGGCAATGCCTTTGTCATAAACTGAAGTCACAGAAGTGCTTTTAAAATGCAAAGCACTTTTGAGAGGTCTCCATAGTCTCACTAGTTAAAGGCCTAAATCTCCTCACTAAACAATGGAATCTTCTATATATTATATCGGCCTGGGTTTGTTTCCAAAAATATTGTCAAGATTGCTTTAGCAATAAAAAATGAGTAATCAGGAAACCATTGCTTAGAGATGCTAACAGTTAGGCAGCTATGAGATCCCTCAAGTGCAGACACTGGAAATTCAGTTGGCCTATAATGTTGGCAATATTACATCAAAGTCATGGAAACACCATGTGACTCGCAAGAAAGCTTGCTGGAAACCAGTAAGAGGTTAAGAAATGAAATGAGAGTTTGCCTGAACCAGCAATATTTGGATAGAAAATAGAATTGGCTTTCAACACAGCACTGTTATAGGTGACCATTGCTTCTTTCGCATCACCAGGTTCATTGTGCTCACATTAGACCCCAATCAATACCTGCCTGCCTCCAAAAAGGAATCTCTTTATCACAGGTATGTGCCCACATCCAGTACCAACCATCCCACAATGTGCCAACTCTTTACCCTCGCCTTGCGCCCTCTCATCATTGTCCTTTCCATTCCCTTACATTGTGTTATGTTCTTGAATCTTTTTGGCCTTCATGCTGCCTGTTAATTCATATTTTTGTGTTGTATTCTTTAAGATGATTATGGATTTTGGCATTCATACTTTAAACGTTTTAAAATAAATTTAAATGTTAAAAATATTGTAAGTAAATAATCCATTAACAGTAAAAGTTTACCTACTACAACTATCATTTTTCAAATCAATTTCCACCTTCTAACCGCCAGAGCCAATAATTACTATTATTTTTTATTCATCCAAAGGTTCCTTTTTGTTTATACAAGAAAATTCGAATCTATATTTCTTTTCTCCTTTTATTATATAACTGGCTGTACACCACAGCACTGTTCTGCACCTTGTTTTTTAGTCAGTCCCATACAGAATAATTTCATTTTTGATTAACTTAAAGTCAGATGACTAGGGGCCTCAATTAAATCTGCGAAAGTCCCTTAATGGTTGACTTCTAATTTGAAATAATCAAGGAGTGACAGTCCATGACTTTTACCATATTTATTAGTTAAGGAGCAAGTTATAGGTCTAGCCTATGCTCAAGGGGCTGGGACTGTGCATGGGAATATGTTGTTAGGGATCCTCTTAAAATTCTGCCTACCACAAAAATATTTCCCAAAGTGAAATTGTGGGGTCAACTGCAGTTTTGAAAGAAATTGACACAAGGCCATCCAAAGAGAATGACACTTCCAAATATAACATGATTTTCTTAAAGTAAAACCTGCAATACAGCTTCCACCAGGCTTTCACATCAGAAAATGTTTTTGGAAACTTGAGTCGCCATGCAAGCAGGAAACCTACCCTGTCAGCATCTTGGTGGTGTCAACCGGTGGTAGTTGGTGCCAATTAACAGCCAACAGGAACCCCCAATTTGGGGTACAGTGGAAAATTTTGTTCAGTGCAAACAGCTCAACTATGACACAGCATGGCTGTAAGGTGGCCCTGGGGCAAGGCCCCTTCCCGCTGCACAGCTCCACTCCAGTCTGGTCTGCTCTGTTCTGTCCTGCTCTGCTCCACATCAGTCTATAGGCTTCATGCTTCACTGGAAAGGAAAAGTGGTTTTTCAAGCCTGAGGGGAGCTGACTTATATACAGAGAAATCCCTGGCCCTGGCCCTGGCCGTGGCCCTTAATTGGTCCATCTTCATACAAATGAGGACTCCAAATCCTTACAGTGTGATGGGTGCAAAAAGCACTGTTCTGATTGGTCAGAATGGAGCTTCTGTGATTGGTCAGTGAAGATACTAATAGGAACATAGCTGCACAATTTTGATTAGGGAAAAAAGTTTCAGTGTTATTGATTGAAGTACAATTCCAGGAACTCCCTTTATAAGAGCTGGCTCAGCCAGCAGGAACACCTGCAGGCAGGCAGTTCAGTGCAGGCTGCTCCCTGAAGTGTGGCTCATGTGAGTGACCCGTTCAGGAGCAGCACTAGGCTCTGTTTGTTTTATTTGGTTGTTTAATTTGAGCCCAATTAGCCAGCAAGAGTCCTTCTTAGAAGGTATTTTCTTTCCCAGGGTCCACAGTAGAGAGATCAGATAGAAAGATACAATGATGGGACTCCAGTTCTTTCATCATCCAGCTCTCAGCCCAGGTATCAGGCATATGAATGAAGAAGCTTTTGAGATGACCTCAGGACTAGCCAGAGTCATATTTCCACAGCTAAAATGCCTCTAAATCCTCAACCCACATAAATCATGAGTGATTATAAACAATTGTTGTTTTAAGCCACTACAGTTTCTGGTGATTTGCTACAAAGCAGTAGTAACCAGATTTTTCTTGTGGTTTACAAGATTAAGAAAAAATTAATTCTCTTAGCTCTGTTACCAGAAATATTCTAAATTTTAAGCTTCTGTTTATCTAATTGCACTGGATAATAACAACAAAATGATAATAACAACAACAATAATAATAATAATCTTTGTCTTGTTCCTGCCTCTAGTAGAAATGTTTTTAGGATTTCCCTATTAAAGAAAATGTCTTTGGTGTAAAAGAAATAGTTTAAAAATTTTCAAACTATATATTATTAGTTCTTATAGAATGCTCCATCCTAAAAATATGACAGCCACCAAACTTCTAGAAATTTTCATTTTGAATGCTCAGGATATATACTAAGTTGACCAAATCCAGCTGCAGGAACCATATTCAGATTTTCATAACTGGTTCATAGCCTTGGGTTATTTATGTATTTTTAAATATTGATTATTTCATATTCAAATGCTATCATATGCAGAAGAATATTCCTTATCCCTGTTAAGAGTGCACATTTTCAAGGTGCTCCTTTAAGAGAGGCATTAAATCCTACAGTGAACTTAGGGCCTTAAATAGCACTGTGTGATATTTCAATATTACATACAGAAGAAATAATTTCTCTTTCCCTTCTTTCCCAGGGTTTAATATGTATTTTTTTAAGACCCACTGTATTTGCTTAGAGTATTAAATGAGTGGCATATGGAGAATATTTAAAATTCATGAGTATTCTATTGACATCAAATGCCAGAATAATGTTTTTATATTTCAAGAAATTTTCTGTGCCAGGTTGCAGGAAAAAATCATTTATGAAATTCACTATTTAATATCCTGGTATTACTTCAGGGAATCATCTATTTTACCCCCTATTTCAGCAATATATAAATAAAGATGACAAAGAAGATAAAGGAGCGATTTAGATGCAAATAACTACCTGTGTTTAATGAGGACATTAAGCCCACAGTGAGGTACCGTGAGGATTTCACACAATCTACCCTCAGGTAAGGTTATTAAAATCATACACAAGCAGGTTTTTTTTCTTAAAATGTTTATGGAAACAAGGTTTTCTAGTTCCTTTAAGAGTAGAAACCAATTATTTACAGTCCTACTTCTCGGCCATTAAAAATTCCAAACTATATCCCTCCTATTGCAGAATAAATTTTTTTCACCTTAGCTATTACTAGTGAATATCACCTCTGCCATTATCCCGTATTTGTCTCCATTTCCTTCCTCATGCTAAATACGACTCTGTATTTTCTCATGGAGGCTTCCCTTACCTGCTTTCATTGAATAATACGTTAATGCTCAATGAATGCCTAATTTCTACCTGGAACTGTTTGACTATTGGAAATATAGCAATAATTCTCACATTGAGCATTTGTGATATAACTGAAGGAACGAATGAGTGATGATTGGTCAGTATTATTATTTTTTTTCCCTTGAAGTCAGGCATTACCCCTTTTTCATATTTGTGCCTTCTTTGCCTAAGACTGTCTCTGGTGTTTAATAAATATAAATTATTTAATGAAGATGGAAGAGAATAGTATCCAAACAGAAATATTTAGAAAGCAAAACCAGTGTAAAAATTTAATACCAGTTTTATTTTGACAAATGTAAAAAGAAGATACCTGGATGTTATGTTGAGAAAGAGAGAGGGGAGAGAGAGAGAGAAAGAGGAGGGGAAGAAGAAAAATAAAATAGGGTAAGGCAACACTTGGATGGAGATGTAGTTGTGGAGGTTGGGGAAATGGAGATAAACAACAGAGCAAAAGAAAGAGAGAACTGACAATGGGAAGCAGAGCATTTTTCCAAGAAGACAACCAAGCTTGAAGGCATCACTGAAGCGAAATAAGCAGTGGATTTAAGCCCTGAATCTTGGACCACAGAGGTGGATACGGGAAGCAGGTCCAGAAGAAGGAAGCTGAAGAAATGTCTTTGGATCTCACATGATGTCACAGGTTATGTTCAGAGCCCAATTTTTGGATAGTTTCATGTGTGTTAGATTTGTCTGCCCAACAGTTTGTAACCGCATGTCACAAGGGCAAAGACTGCATTTTCATTTTACCTGAATCGTTTATAACTTCTGATCCACAGATGTTGTCAGGCAGGATTTGCTTCTGGAAAAACGCTGACTTCTTGCCACCATTACTCACATCAATCCTGGGCCTTCTGTTTCCCCTGAATGTTCTTCTTTCATGATGTTATCCTTTCTGTTTTCATAATAACCTTATGTGCTACATGCCCTACTCAGTTTTCCCATTTATTGTTTTCTTTCTTTTTGCACCTTTGAAAGCACATTCCTTCTGAAGATTACTAGTTAGAATGGGTCACTCTTATTTGTTAAAATGGGATCTACAAAAACACATTCAATAATGAGCTAATTTGTTTATCTGGAGTCTCTACCACACACAGAACAGATTAAAATATACATATTTCTAGCAGTTTGAAGCTAATTTGATTAATAATATATCAATCTTTGACTACCAGCACTGTCTTTGACTACCAGCACTGTATACTTTTATGACATTGCATTTAAGTATCAGTTTAAATTTACTGGGAAACACTTGTCAGGGAAATGCCTTCTTTATGGCCATCTAGGAAATGACTTTTACATGCACTTCTGCATCCCATACTTAGAGTCATCCTGTCATTTACAATCAAGTCTTTCTTCCAATTACGTAACTCTACCTTATATGCCTCAACTACATTTGAACTCTGCTTTGTTTCTTAGGATTTTGTTCTTGATCCTTGATTTACCTAACCATATCAGTTTGTTTATTTTCTTTGCCTGGGTCCCTATCTTGGTAATTTTCACAGTGTCTCTGGGTCCTCTAGAACTGGGATCCAAACATGGATTTTTTATAAACCCTGTCTGGATCCTGGATCCTTTCCTATCTTTTCTATAGAACAAAGATGCTTTCCATAAAATGCTGAAGGAAAGGTAGCAAAACCTGTCACCCTAGCAGTAAAGACACGTTCTAAGAGAAGGGCAGGAATCTCTTGGGTTTAAGCCATTAGGGACCACCTATTAGTTGGGGAGAAGCAGGACTACTGGGAAGGTCTCACTCCAAAGATTCAGGAACATAACACTTGATTAAGACCGAGACTAAGCTAGAATAGAGAATGCTGCCCTCCCCCAACACCTGGCAAGCACGGGTCAAGCAACAAGTAAGAGCAGTCTACTGTTAGGGGTGAAACAAGAGAACGGGAAGAGAGCATCTGTGAACTCAAGGTACACAGAGAAATCTTAAGTTGAGGGTAGAACACACACTGAAGAAAAGCTTCTGAGCTAATGGTTGGTCCTCATACTAAACAGATAACACTAGAGGATTCTGGAGCTTCTTGTGCATTGAAAGTAACAATAGTGACAAAACTCACACCCAAACCTGGCACAACACCTGATTTAATTGACTTAACATTGCCCCACATAGAGGCCTAAGAAAAAAAAGTGCCCATTTTCTGGCATGAATATTATTTATCTGTCTTTACTGGCCCACACAAGATGCTTCCCTTAAAAAGGCATCGTACCATGTGAAGATGCAAAAAGTGCCAGTGGCTAAAGCTATTCCTGTGTTTGGCTTAAAATCGTATAGAGACTTGGGTAACTTGGGGTCTGTTGTAAGTAAGAGTTCACAGAAGACCATTAATCACCAACTACATCAGGGCTAAATCCATTGCTTCAGGGACACAGGCATGGATTAGTAACTCCAAACGGGCCGTGATTAATACATTTGTGTACAGGAAGATTGACTCAAAAACCTCTTTACCCTGAAAAATCAATTCTTCCCCTCATTGTGCCTGGCTCTTCTGAAGCCTGGAGTTTACAGCTCTGTGGACCCAATGGCACCAAAAAGGGAAACTCTTCATCTTCAGAACAGTCATTGAACCTGAGGCATATTTCCCATCCAGACAACGTGCATGCCAGCAGCTAAAGGTTCATGTTTACATAGTAAACCACAAAGGTAAATATTTGAGAAGAGCCTATCATAGGAAATTTTCTTCTTCTAACACTGATCCTTCTCAAAAACAACTTTCGCTCTCACACTCCCTCTGACTTCTAGTGGTTTCTCCAAATCTATAAAACATTAACAGAGAACTTTGGACTCCACTCTTGGACATTTTTCTGATTTAGAACCGGGTTTCTACCTTGGAGTCTTAGATAAAGCATAACAAAACTCAAGTTCATTTCCCCCTCCTTCCATGGTCTTGAGGTTGATTGAGGGAGAGCCCATGGCAGAGCAGTGCAGTGGGGAAAGGGCACCTTTGGTGTTGCCCTCAAGGCCTTGTGCATTCAGGACATTTCTGAATTATGCTTCTACTGTGGAGCAGTTAATATTTGGTTCAAGTCAAGGTGTGAGTTCAAGTCTATTTTATGCTACCAAGTAATTTGATGACTTGGAAAGACTACACATGCTCTCCAGGCTTCAGATTCCTACACTGTGAAAGGAGATAGTGTTCATCTCAGGCCGTAGTGATATTTAAGTAAGGTAACAGGAATAGACCTTCCTAGTACCTGATATGTAATGAGTAATTAACATTACTCAGTGAATGCTAGCTTCTTTCCTTTGATTTCCACAGCTTGATTAATATAATCCAGTTTTGTCTAATGTAAACTATGTCCAACCAATTTTTGCAAGGAAGTGTGCAGCTTGTGTATTTCCAAATAAACACTGTTAGGTGTTCCAAAATATATGTAAATTTTATTATAATGTTTTGTAATACAAATTAATAGTATAAGTGTATTTATAACACTTGACCAATTTCTCCTGTTCTATTCCAGGAAAATAATACAAAATAGGTAAACAAACACTTTTAAAAAACTCATACAGAAGGTATTCATTACAACATTATAAATGTTGGGAGAAAATGTAAAATTTTCTAAATGCTCAACAGTAGATGTTGGGCCATTCACAGAGCTGAGTGTTGTGTAACCATTGAAAAATTCTTTTGTGAAGATACGTTATTAAAATATTAAAATAGAACTGTTTATGTAATATTATTTTGCCATAGATTATTAAGTCAATAATATAAAAAATATATTTACGTAATCTGTACAATATAGACACACATGTGTATGCACATATGTACAATTTAAATACATTACAAATATATGTATATTACATATACACATAAAGAGCATCTATATACATATAAAAATTGCATGTATTTGTATGTATGTGTATGCATAGATACTTATGTGTATATAGAGATAATATAAAGGACATAAAAAATTTTATTGGACACTTGTTGAGTACCAGGCAGTGAACTAAGTGTTTTACTTGCATTATATAACATTCTCATGTAAAAACATGGGTTAAATTCTATTATATCTTTATTTTACAAATAAAGAAACAGTCTTAGAGAGGTTAACACATCCAAGAATATTGTCAAAAGTCCTACAGCTGATAAATGGGGAAGACTTGGATTTGAAATCAAGTTTGTCTCATTCAAGGTAGGCGTGCCCCACCCCTACGTCTCAAGGTTCAGTGGGCATTTATTAAACCTCAAATTTGTCCAACACAAAGTTGAGTTTTCAGGCATCTGACTTAAGAAATCAGAGAATCTGTGCTCTGAGATAATGCTGCAACTCATGTGTTTGACCATGAGCGTTTACTGAGACACTGACCATGACCTGCTGCTTCTTTTCTTGATTTTAATGCTTGACCCCGAGTTTAGTTACTGATTTCTGTTTCCTGAACTGACACTCAAAGAGTTAATGCCTAGTTATAATATTCAGCTTTAGCCTACAACTATATATATTCATAAATATGTATATATACATATATATAGTTATACTTTATATATGCGTATATATGTACTTTATATACATTTTATAAATCTCCTATTTCTGGTATTTTGTGGTATAGACAGTGGGTCTAGAAAGCAAAAACCCTAAATTAAATAGTAGCTTCAATATTTTTTTATTGTGATTTGGGGGCAGTTCACTCTGATTCTCTGTTTCCATATCCATAATTATATCTACCTCAAAGGCTTTTGATAAAACAAATAATAAAGTACCATAAATAGTTTCTGTTACATTGTAAACACAAATTAAGTTTCTCTCCTTTAATTGATCCCTATTAAATTAATAAATATATAAAACACAATGCCTGACACATTGTAAGCACATTATATTATTGTTATTATTACACTCTTCAGCTTCCTGTATCTTTCACTATCCCCTCTTCACCCTCGTAGGGAAAGCCATATCATTTGAGGTGATTTTGCACAGTATGTATCAAATTAAATTAAAATTTACAAATTTATAATTAAAATTCTAAATACCTTTTTATAATTAATACAATCTTATTAACCAATGTTACCACAATAAATTTGATTTTTTCAATGTGCACATGTTGATCCTACAATATCTTCACAGGAAATCTCAAATATATGTATCCATTAGCATTTGTAAACATCTTTTAGTCACAGGTGAATTCTCATCTTTGCTGAAGAGCCTCTGACACTCGCCCGCCTTCCGCATCAGCCACTCGCTGCCTGGCCTCCTCTATAGCCACACAGGAGGGGAGTACAAATGGCCTGGCTGGTTACTAACCACAAATCTGCTGACATGAGGAGGTAATTTGAGAATAATGAACGTTCCTTCAAGGTACAAGCTGAGTCTACTGTAAATTCTTCCCTTTAAGTTTACTCATCTATCAAATAGAACAGAAGCTTTTCACCTTATCTTCAGGAAATTGCTGCCAAGTGGATATATTGATTCAGCTGGCCATTTAAGGGGCTGGATGTCTATTATATTTTACCACATTGGTAAATGAGGTTTATTTAATCCCATTCTCAGTTTAAAAGGTTTCAGCGTTGATAAAATCTGCAAAGACAGATTGCAATAAATTGTACTCTTTTAATGGAATTACTACAGAGAATAAAATGCCAAAGAAAGATGCTCACCCCAAAGTGTAAATTGCCTAAGGATTTCTTTACTTCAAATATATTTGGGAAGCAATGCTGTTGACAAGTTGAACTAGTTAACCCTTGTAAATACAGCTTCTCTTTCAGAATATTGTTTTCCTCATGTCAAAGTCATTTGCTCACGAATAAATAAAAGAAGAAAAAATGGAAAATTATACCATCCATTGGGTTGATTTATTAGTATGTTGGAATAATGCAAGCAAAATAAAATTTAATTTTATATCTGTGACGCACATCACTTCTCTCCATGGTCAGCAAGCAATGCACCTTAAGTTAAATAT
The DNA here is from genome assembly GCF_964146895.1 of Miniopterus schreibersii. Taxonomy (NCBI): domain Eukaryota; kingdom Metazoa; phylum Chordata; class Mammalia; order Chiroptera; family Miniopteridae; genus Miniopterus; species Miniopterus schreibersii. The sequence continues at coordinate 47,845,495 of NC_138113.1, forward strand.
ATATTTATATATTTGCCTCCTGCTTGCTGCACATCTGACCATCATATATATCATTGCAATGCTAAATCGCTGTTTATATCTAATTGTTTTATATGTATATTTCCTCATCATATTTCTTATCTTGCTAACCTCCTAGAAATCATTAAATTATATTCCTCATTTGGCTTCAAAAGAGATTACCTATAAAAAAAATAGGTTACCAAATAAAATGAACAATGTTTGCTTTTTCAAAATAATAATTCATGCTCACAAAGATCTAAGGGGAAAAAAAACAACTCCAGAAGAGAACACTGAAAGAGTAAAAAAATATATATATATATATATATATATATATATATATATATATATATATATATATACAAATCAGACAAATTGACCATAGTTTTAGTTTGATAAATTTCCATGAGATTATACCGTGTGTACAATTTTACCTTTTGCTCTGACTCAGCCTCATATCATAAGCATTTCATCAAGACTTAAGAATAGTTTTAATGGTTGTACAATAGTTCAGTTAATGTATGCATCATTGTATTTTTGCATGTCAACTTTTTATTTTTGAACTTCTGCTCTCATGAATAAATGCAAGAAGAGATATTTAAATTTGAGATTTCTCATTAAGGTATTCTGTGATCAACATGTGTATATTTTTTAAAATTAAATTTATTAGGGTAACATTGGTCAATAACCTTATACAAGTTTCAAGTGTACAATTCTATAATACATTATTTGTATGTTGGATTGTGTTCACCACCCAAAGCTTAGTGTCCTCCATCACCATATATTTCACCCCCTTTACCCTGTCCATTCTCCCCCCAGCCCCTTCCCTTCTGGTAACCGCCATACCATTGTCTTTGTCTATGAGTTTGTTTTGCTTGTTCCCTTTTTTGCTTTCTGTTTATGTCTCACATATGGGTAAAAGCATACGGTTCATGTATAAAAGCATACGATTCTTGCCCTTTTCTGTCTGACTATGTCACTTAACATGGTACTATAAAGATTCATCCCGTGCCTGGCCGGGCGTGGCTCAGCAGTTGAGCGTCGACCTAGGATCCAGGTGATCAGGGTTCGATTCCCGGTCAGGGCATATGCCCGGGTTGCAGGCTCGAGCAATGACTCTCTCATCATTGATGTTTCTATCTCTCTCTCTCCCTCTCCTTTCCTCTCTCTGAAATCAATAAAGATATATTAAAAAAAAAAAAAAAAAGATTCATCCCAGTTGTCACAAACAGCATCAATACTTCATTCTTCTTATGGCTACCAATGTTCCATTGTACATACGTACAACATGTTCTTTATCAGTCATCCAGCGAAGGGCATTTAGGGTGTTCCTATGTCTCGGCTACTATGAACAATGATGCAATGATTATAGGGGTACATATATCTTCACAAATAAATGTTTTCAAATGTTTTGTGTAGATACCCAGAAGCGGGATTGCTGGGTAATATGGTAGCTCTATTCTTAACTTTTTGAGGGGCCTCCACACTGTTTTCAATAGTGGCTGTACCTATTTTCATACCCACCAACAGTAGATGAGGGTTCCTTTTTCTCCACTTCCTCTCCAACACCTGTTTTTTTTCTGTCTAACAGGTATAAGGTGGTATCTTATGATGGTTTTAATTTGGATTTCCCTTATAGTTAAGTGAAGTTGAGCATCTTTTCATGTATCCTTCGGCCATTTGTATGTCTTCTTGGAAGACGTGTCTGTTTAGGTCCTCTGCCCATTTTTAATTTGATTGCTGGTTTGTTTATTTTATATTGTTCAGTTGTGTGAGTTTTTAATATATTTTGTATATTAGCCTTTTAATTGAGTAATAATTTTACAAGGGGAATTTCATCTCTCATGGATGTTAATTATCGGTGGTTTCTACTAAAGGTATTTCTTTGTGTTCATCAAATGTATCAAATTGCATTTTGTTTTATGATTTTGTTGCCTCCTAAACTAAGTCTTGAAATATTACATAACATGTTTATTAAAAATAGACAGCTTAGAAACTCCATCTGAAAAAAAAGAGAGAGAGAAGCAAGTTTATAAAATTTTGTCCCAGCCTATTGATATAGTAAGCAATAACATATGGTCTTGTGATGAACATTTTTAAATCCTTAACCTAAACTAGGGAAAATGGAAAATGGAGATAGGAATGGAAATGAAGATGGAAACTCACTAGAAAATTTTCAAACTCTATGTGTATATGGATCACTACTGCTAAATGAACAGCATTTAAACCATTTGTTTAGATAAATAACAGCCTGCCTCTGGGACTTGTTTCCTGAGTTCATGCAGCCCAGTCAGCTCCCCTCTTCTACAGCTCACTTCTTCTACCTCTGTGACTTTCTAAATAAACTTTTGCTTGTAAAAAGAGAGAGAGAGAAGGGGGGGAAGAGAGAGAGAGAGAGAGAGAGAGAGAGAGAGAGAGAGAGAGAGAGAGAGAGAGAGAGAGAGAGAGAGAGAGAGAGAAAGAAAGAAAGAAAGAAAGAAAGAAAGAAAGAAAGAAAGAAAGAAAGAAAGAAAGAAAGAAAGAAAGAGCCTATTTGAACTTTCTGTCTTTGGATTTAGGCTTCAGGAGTGACCCTACCTCTCCCTTCCCACATGACAACCTTTTCTAGGTGATGGCTAGTAACAATGCCTCTTCAGTATCTTCTTCTATGGATTCAATGCCCTAAGGTGTTTAGTCAAGTCCTAGATATGACTCTTCCTCCATCTGTACTGGCTCCTGCATCTGAATACTTTCATTTGTCAGTGTCACAAATAAAATGCAGAAGTATCAATCTTAGTAATTTTAATCATGTCTATTACTCGAAATAGCCTGGAAAAGTTTTGCTTCAGTGAGTTAAGGGGGGGACTCACACAGTGTAATTTTATAAAGAGATTTTGAGTACCACTGCGTTTGGCATTAAAAATCAACTCTGATTCTCTCTATCCCCACACAGATCTGCTATCCCCTGGGCTAATCTGCTTGCTATTCCTTGAGCAACATTAACTCATACCCACCATCTGGCTCTTTAAAAGGAAACAGATAAAAAAAAACAAAACACCTTTTTAATTTTATCCCAAACTCATGCATTCCTCTGTAAAAGTTAACCTTTTCCTGAATGTCTCCCTAAAATCTACATTGTAATCAAATCCCTCTCTATCCCTTTCCCATTTACTCAGCACTTCAGAAGAACAAGGTAAACAGTGCTTGTGGTGTTCTAGAAAAATGACCTATTGAAAAGTCATATTTTCTTACACTAGTCATTCAGAAATGTCTTAAAGGCAGTGAATACCTCTGTGACTACCACTTACTCATTAAATGAGATGGCATAATGCAGTATACGTTCATATATTCTTTCCAAAGTCCATGAAAACCGGGTCCTCAAGGACAGGCAGTGGTGTTACTCCATGGAAATGCCTCTTGCAGAAAAACAGAGATATTTTCCAAGAATCTGAGATCTTTATGACAAAAACAAATGCAAAAGAAGAGCAGTATATTCAACAATACAGAGGGAGTTCACACGGGTTTAATTAGCTCCACTGGGATCAGGTGAGAGAGGTAAGGCTTACCAAAAGTTCACAGGAGGAGACAGCATCTGAGAACTGAAGGATGACTGAGTTGGGAAATTCAAAGCAGGTTTGGTATGTTATTCTCATGTGTTATCGACTTAAGTCTGTAGTGCTCAAGGCAGGTCTCAAAGATGCCAAGTCCTGTGTATTGTTTACTGTTTCATTGTGCACTTTCTAGTTCTATGGAAGGTAAATGCAAGAATGAGGGATGCCCTGGCCGGCTTGGCTCTGTGGTTAGAGTGTCGGCCCGCCAAGGACTGAAGGGTCTCGGGCTCGATTCCGGTCAAGGGCACGTACCTCAGTTGCGGGCTCGATCCCCATCCTGGGCAGGGTGCATGCGGGAGGCAGCCAATCTATGTGTCTTTAAAAGGAAACAGGGATCCCGTCGATCTCTCTTTCTCTCTCTCTCTCTCTCTCCCCCTTCCACTCTCCCTGGAAAGCAATGGAAAAAATATCCTCAGGTGAGGCTTAAAAAAAGAATGAGGGAAGATGAGAGGATATTGCCAGTGGGTTTATCTTCTTCAGCTCTTTCTATTCCATAACCTTCTCCAAGTCCCTGAAGACAATTTCCCTAGGGCTGTCCACAGACCCCATTGGAGATTCCTGCTCAGGACAGCATATGCTGATGAGGCCTCTTGCTTCTAGCTTCTGCCACCACTCCTGACCTTTGACCTTCCTTAAAACACAACAACCTTGCCTAGCTTTTCAATCTCATAAAGACTTGTACATGTGTTTAATTGTATTATAAAGCTATTCTTAATCTAAGTAGGGGAAGAAAAGAAAGGAAAAATGGAAGACAAGATGGGAGGGAAGGAGGGAGGAAGAAGAGAGGAAGCTAATGTATTTTAAAGGGAAATTTCTGTAGCGTAGTGTTGCGGAAGTAGAGTAGCCTGGAAATCTGTAGTATTTACTGTTATGTAAACTTTTAATTATTTTTTCTGGATGAAGAAGATAAAGAGAAGAGAGGAAATGTTGGTGATAAAGAATAAGCTGAGAAACGATGTCAACAAAATAAAATAAAATTTATCATAGACCCACTGGCTCTTGCCTTGTGCTCACTTGGGATGCCAGAGACAAATTGAGTTCCATTCTATCTCATTGCAGTGCCATTGTTTGCTTACCGACTCCTGATTAGACCATGAGCTGTGTCTTTTATCCTTACAGCTTAGCACACTGCTGGATACAGATGTTCTCAACAATGTATAAATTCAATTCACAGAAATGAATAAATATATAGCCACAGTGTGAGATTCGTGACAACGTTAAGGACCACCATAGTGACAAAGTTCAGTCAGGTATGGGAAACACTTCCCTCTCTTGGTGTTATAACTCATGGTAAAATGTCCCCATGTTTAACCTGACTCCTGTGGGACATTATTCTCTGTATATCGGCATTTCCATATTTTATCATAATCTATATTTTAAAGGCTTACATGTCCACCTTACTAACATTGGAAAAAATCAGAAGTTCAGAGTTAATGCTGTGACTCTTGCGATATGAAAATTCTTTCTACATGGAAATTTTAGGTGCTGTAATACAATACCCTATGGTAACACATTTCAAGTCACCTAGAAACTAATACCATATAGACTTGGAGGAAACTGACTTATGTGTTTTTTTGGATTATGTATAAAATATAAATTTGACTTGCAGGAGAAAAATTAAATGTGAGTTATACTGCAAAAGAAATGAGATGGAAAGTTCTATGAAGTCATTTGAAGACTTCTTTTATCTTGGCATAATTGTCTTCCACATGATGCTGTTTTTTTCATAGATGTTTTATTTGTATGTGTTATAAAATATGTATCTCTTCCATCTGAAATGGTTTAGGTGCCAAATTGGGCTTAGTGAACACTCAAGCTCTTCTATCTGAGCTTGAATCAGTAGAATAAAAACTATATATTTACTCATGTTTTTACACCCAGCTTAAGCCAGAAGAAACTGTAAGTCTAATTCTCAGATGTTTAGAATATATGAACATATGAGAATGATTCCACATAAATAAATACCAGAAAATAATATTTGTAAAAATCGTCATATGCACCATTTTATAAAATTCTGTTTTTTCCCTTCCTTAGTCAGTATACAGTCTCCTTTCCTACAGTAGGTAAGTTTATATCCCCAGCAGACATAGAAGTGAATTTCTGTCTTTGTGATTCCAGAGTAATTATTAATAATATCCCTTTTCACTCAGATTCATGTCCCAGTTTTGATGATACATTTTATGGTAACCTATAAAACTCTTATTTCTTAACATGTAACCTTATCATCTATAGATTAATCTTCTTAGTTGTCTGCTTTCAGGTACAGCATAGCCACCAAAAGCCCATCATGATATTTTATTTACTATCTTCTTTCATTGTTTTTCTCTTCTGTTGGTCCAAGCAACATGGATGAAATTTGGACAGGTTATGTTAAGTGAAATGAGTCAGACCGAGAGACAAGTACTGTAAGATTCCACTTATATGTCGACTCTAAACAAAATTAACAAACAAAAAAAACAAACTCATACAAACAGAGATCAGACTTGTGCCTATCAGAGGTGGGGCATGATGGGAGGGAAAATTGGAGGAAGGTGGTGAACAGGTACAAATTTAGGATATAGGATATATAAGAAAGTTGTTTAAAAAAATACATCCTAAGAGTTCTAACCACAAGGAGAATTGTTTTTCTTTATTTTTCCTTTCTTCTTTTATTTTTATTGAATCTGTATGAGACGACGGATGTTAGCTGAACCTTTTGTGATAATCATTTCACAATATGTAAATCAAACTATCAAGCTGTACACCTCAAACTTATACAGTAATATATGTCAAATATTTCTCAATAATACTGGAGAAAATACTTCAAATAAGTCACCAGATTAGCTCAATATATACTTAAAAAATCAATAATTATTGAGAATTATTTTAGTTACATTTTAGGAAGATAATAGTTATTTTAGAAATCACCTGTGACTTATAATTTCGGTTTTTCAATTTATAATTGCAACTAGACAGGCACATACAATATCTGATAGTAAAAATAAAATATTCGCACAGAGTCATCAGCAATTTTTTTTTGAAAATAGCGTTAGAGAGCAACAAAACTAGACAGCAGTAGAAGGTCTTTTGCACTGTTACGTAACATAGAAATGGCCAACTGGATTTTGTTTGTTTCTATAACCTTGAGAAAATCTAAAAACGTCAGCATTCATCAAATGATACCTGCACTGCAGCCTCATTAAAGTCATAGGTATCAAAATGTATGACAATCAAGACTGTGAGTATCATTTTTTATTTTTCAGAATTTTCCTAATGTTACTTACTACATGCAAATGTTCATTGGAGAAAACCACTACCTTACATGCTTCTATTGTACATTATCTATCATAACTTGACATTGTTAAAGATATTATTCAACCCCAAATATTTTAACAACATAATTAGATTTTTTGGTTGTTTCTTTAGTAAATTCATTTTGCAAAAGAACTTTCTTTTATGTCCCTTAAAGTACAAGCCTTGCAGCTAGCAAACAATCCAAACCTTAAGAAATGATGATGCAGAAAAATGAATTTATAGCAAATCACCCAAAACCGTCATCATTGGATTGATGTACAAGAGAAAAATAACACTTGACCTCCTTCCAATTTCCTTTCCATCATGACATGGGATTAGTAATTCTCTGCTAGAGTGTGCTGAGCCAATTTGGCAAATATTATCATTGATGATTGATGTCTCCATATGGCTTATTGGGTAATATAAAGTTTCTTTCAAGCTAAAGCAAGATCATCTTGTTTGTAAAAAAAACAAAAACAAAACCCCAAACAGAAAACTTAACTTTAAACTTCAAACAATCTATTCCCAGATTTGATATTCTTTGATTTGGTGAATTAGTCAGGTTCCAAATCTTGATTTCCTCTGGATTTTCTAGGTTACTTTTTACATGCTCAAATTCCATCTTTGAACTGAGAAGGACAAGTTGTTCTCATCTTTCTTCAGCCTCCCCTAATGCTTTTGTCCACTGAGAATATTAGTCTCTCTACTTTACTCAGCAACATTCAGACATTTATTCATTCATGAAATAATATTTTTAACCTCCTAAAATATGGTAGGTGTTACTTTTTACATGTAGATGCAGCAGTGCACAAAATAGGCAGGATCCTACTCACTTAAAAGTTGCTTACTTGCATATTGGAGGATATACTGGGGAGGGGAAACAGATAATAAATTAACAGGAAAATAATTTCAGAAAGGGATGAGATCAGGAAGAATAGACAAAGAGTGATAGAATAAAGAATAATTACACACCTCAACAACAACATAGAGAAGCCACTTCAGGGGTTCAGAAGATGCATTAATTATATACTTTACATCTTCTATGTTATAGATTCTAATTGTTATTATTGGTAAGACAATATTTTTCTGTGAAATACAGTCTGAGCAACATGAGTGTAGCTGAGAGGAGGAGGGCCTGGCTTGCCTGAGGCAGCAGCCTCTCTAGTGGAACAGGAGCTACAGTGAAAACACTGTACTGCCTGCGTTCCCCACACCCCAGTTCTCAGGCCCGGCAGAACAGGACAGAACCAGGACAGGGCTCCTTCTGGAGAGGACCTGCTTCCGGGCGTCTGCCTTCGGTGGCTGCGTCCCCTGCTCCCCCAGGTTCTGAACGGAGGTGTGTTGCAGAAGTTTCTCCCACCCACACAGACAGGATGGTCCAGTGCGACAGTTAATTCTCCAGGACTGTTTTGGGGGAAAGAGTCAGGGAAGACAGAATGAAAAGGTGTGGCGACTGTGGGCCCTCATCAGGCCAGGCTGGGCAAAGCTGTTAGAGGGGCCGTGCCAGCGGCACTAACCTCTTTCTCAGGCTCTGATGTCGGGGGGAGCCTGCCTCTGCCGGCCAAGAGAGCTTGGAGAAGCCCCTGGCGGAGGCAGCAGGGGCGCCTCCCAGAACAGCTGCTGAGGGCTTTCAAGCTGGGCCGTCAACATTGGCTTTGGGCCACTTAAGGAACGTGAGTTTAAAAAGAACATAGACAAGGGCATATATATGGCACACTTCCTGGTACATAGGAATTATACACACACACAAACATACATATATACATACACACACATATATATATGGTGTCCCCCCAAAATTTATACACAAAACAATTAAACAACATCTATAAATTCTATTACATTTTGAAAATTAAAATGTATTTTAATCAATACTGCCTTTATAATTATTCAAAGTGTGTATGTATTTCTTGGGAAACGCTGGATATAGATATATAGATGACGATATATATAGATATATAGATATAGATGTATAGATATAGATGTATAGATATATATACAGGGTGAGCAAAGTAGGTTTACAGTTGTTCATATGGAAAATAATAATACAATAATTAATAAATAATAATACAAGAATAAACTCACGTATTCACCATGGTAAACCTACTTTTGCTCTCCCTGTATATATATAATGCCGGGTTCAGAGGATACTAGAGAAGAAATAATATATAGAATCATTCTTCAAACAGTTTAAAACAAAGGGGGCAAAATAATGTCCCCTATGATAACACAAACCAAGCTATAACATGATCTACTCATGGGCCCCAGATTTCTAAGCTGCCCAGCCTCTTTGTGACCCCTGCTACAATGCCACCTGGCATTGCACCTTCTAAATGTATTGATCTTATTTATGGCATTGTGGCTAGTTTTGTCACCCTTATTTTCCAGTTACTACTCATCAAAACTGTCTGAACCCCTTTATTGGCCCAGGTCTCATATATATATTGTAACTTTGAGAAAAATGTTTTCATCTCCAACATTGGACAGCTCTGCCAGACATGGCCACAAAACTGCCCTTAGAAGGAATGCTCATTAAATGATAAAATGCCCTTAAAGTAGAAGATGTGGGTTTAAATCTATACTTCAAATCTATTTGCTATGTGGCATGGGAAAGTTCTGTGCCCTGTGAGATCTGAGTTTTCCTGTCAATAAAATGAGTGAACTCGTAGTAAGGGAGCTCCCGTGAGGGACAATCATGCAAATGAAAAATACACTCTAACATTAATCATACAAAGATCATAGAGGGTATATTTATGGTTTGAAATATTTCTGTAGTAACTACAACCATTTAATAGAACTGGAACTCTGCTTCAATTCATCAAAACCCTGCTGCTAGCTCAGGTCAATGCTACTGCAGTGTCAACGTCATGCGTATAGTGCTTGGAGACTGAGCAAGGGGCCCGTTAGAGTGTTAATCTAACAAGCATTTACTAGATATTTACTATATACCCAAGACACTGCAAGTTCCAGCCAAAAATAAAAGTAAAAACACTGCTCAACTCTGGCACATTTTCAAAGAAGGTGACGTGACAGATGTTACGTATATTATCTAATTGGTTGGGCAGATTGATTCTACCTCAGCCAGGAGGTCTGCTCTTCCTCCTCTCTTAGCTATGATTTCCATTTCATTCCTAAAGCCCAGGCTCAGAATAAAATGTCTTATGGTCAGCATGTACCAGTTACATGCCAGGAACACTTGCTTTCCTTAATATTGTATGTATATCCTTACAATGTGCCTCTGGGCTAATTATTATCAGTAAGTTGTCTCCTAAAATTTGTCTATGCCTCACTTGCTTATTCATAAGTAGAAATAACAACAATTTCTACTTACCTCATAGAGTCAGTGCAAAAATTAAATATAATATCCAGGAAAAGTGGTTAGCTCAATATCTTGCACTCTAGTAAATAGGATGAAAATGGTTGTCTCCAACATAAGAGAAAAAAAGAGAAACAACTTGCACTATCTGTTAAAGAACATCACCTGGAACCTTGAACTCAATTCTTTTGAGTTCTGTCCAGTCATAACAACATCTTGTGAGGTCACCATTTAGCTCCTGAAATTCCTGGCTTTCAAAACTGGCCCCAAAGAGGTAATTCTTTTGCATTTCTTAGAATTCTGCCAGCAACCTGGCTAAGAACTCCATCATTTGTGTCAGTAACAATTTCCTGTTAATTTCTCTCAAAGCTCTTCTTAAGGGTTCAAAGGGGGGGACACATGTTCCTGATCCCATTGGCAGATGATGCAGGGATCACTCATGTTTTATTAAACCCATCCATCTTGTCCTTAATTAATCTAATTATAATTTTGATATGGTCAGACATTTACATTTATTTGTGTTAAAAGAATACAGTTAGGTCTAGGAATCTCAGGTATTTTAATAATCTCAAGACATTCTCTTGTGAAATAATTTGTTAAGAAAGCGGGTAAAAGGGAGAGAGAGTTTTAGAACTGGAAAAGGTTTGGAAGAACTGTAAAATATTGCCAAATTTATGACACAACCAAACTTTCATGACAGAATTGTAGATTAAGTATATTTTTAAATTTCTAGTGTATTATACTGCATTATAGGTAGAAGTTTAATTAATTATAATTTTGAAAACTTAGTGTTGTTTCCTGGTTTTGGGGTAAATTTTACTTTCCATTTTCAATTTTCTCAACTATAATATGGCCTTCAAAATGCTTCTGTGCCCACCTCACAGGTTTTTGTGCACATTTAATGAGTCATAAGCATGAATCTGAGCCCAAGAGTCTAAAGCTGAACAAATATGAGGAATTGTTACTATTATAATTTTTGTCCATTGGTCCTAGATGGAAGTCTTGATTCTGTTACTTAAACCAAGTCATTAACAAAAAATATTGATGCAGAATTTACATTACTTCTATACCCTACAGTAATTAATGCCATTCTCATTACCATCATCATCCTAACTGAATTCAAAATTAGTGATGTTTAAATTAAAGGCATGCAAGTGGATAAACTCAGCTAATGACTGTATGTAGACAGAGAAACAAAAAGGTTCCTAAGACAATGCATCAGAGCTTGTGGTCAATTATTTCATCTGAAACAGATACAGAAGACATTGTTGACTTTGACAAAAGGAACACCCTTTTAAGTTCACTGTTTACTGCTCACGTATATTTTATTTATTTCTTCCTCATTAACATTTGCCAGTATAATAAATCAGATGTAGTGATATGTCTTTTTTTTGGGGGGGGGGGGGGGAGTAATCCATTGCTAACTTCCCATTATGAAACATCAATGTTTTAAATATTTAAAATAGAGTTTCTACATCATGTAACTTTGATTTATTTTCAGATGCTGTTTTTAACAGCAGATTTATCAACCATTTGTTCCCCCTCAGAGTTCTCTGGGACCTAATCAGAGCTCTGTCCTGAAGCAGTGCAGCGGAGAGCATTGTGTTCTTAAAGACAGGATCCAGAATTTTGAGCTGGTTCTCTCCCCCAGGAGAGATTTGACTTCTCTATTGTTGTCCCTCTCAGACAATGTATAATTTCCCTTATCTTCCTTTCAGCATTATTGGCCTTACAGTTCAGACAGCAGATCTGTCTGGGAAGAAAGGCTGCATATCAATGTTGTTGTCTTCTCGGCCTCACTATTAAACATCAGCGGGGGCGGAATATTGATTAGATCAGTGAAATTACCCGTTTGAGACACCACATAGATTCTTCAAATTTTGACCTGATATTATGCAAGTTACAACCTAGAAATGACACGAGGGCAAATAAATGGTAGAGAAATAACCCCAGCCTTGTCATTGCCAAGCATGTGGCTGTATATCATAGAGTTAGGGTAGTGGAAAACTTCAACCAAGAGTAGAAAGGCTTGCGGTGTAGTTTTGATAATGAAGAGGGCTCACTTTCTGTGTTGAATTGTTCAGGATAAAAGTCCTGAGATTCAGATTCTGACCAGGGAGAGTATCTCAGTTCTATTACATGGAAATTATTTATCTCACAAGGAAGCTGTAAAAATTTAATTTCACTTATAAGTGAAGTTGCCTAGTACAGTGTCTATACCATACTAAAGTCGATGAATGTTAGTTTTGTTTCTCTTCTTCCTACCTTAGTTTCCCCCTCCTCTCCTTTTAGTCCAACAAGTATTTGTGGTTTCAGGCAATACTCACTCATCCATAGGTTCCTCCGTTTATTCATTTATTTCTTCCCTTGCATCCATTTCTCTTTCCATTCTACCTACTCTCTTTGCCTCTTCCCTCCCTCTTTCTCTCTCTCTCTCCCTTTTCTCCCATCTCTCACATCATCTGATTTTATTTTAAAGGTATTTAAAAATTATAATATACATGTAATATTGTAAATAATAATGCATGGCATTTTGAAAATTCAGACATCTTTGGGCACAGAGCATAGTTATTCCACAACAACATGGGCTGAGAATAGAGGTGAGATCTGAAATAGATTGAGAAATACTGAAGATTTCCAAGGATTCAGCAAAGTACTCCCTGTGGATCTGATCTGAACTGGACTTTTGGTGAAGCATTCTCTAATGAGGTGATCCTTATGAAGACAGTGAGGTTTTTCAAAGCCCACATTCCAAAAACAGTATTGAGCTCATTGCTGTTGCTGGGAGATCCAGCCTCTCCATGGATCTTCAGGTTTTCATACCCAGCTCAGTTGGGTACAAACACTGAAATATCAGGTAAAGTCAATGTATTTAACCTTTACCACTGAGTCCCCAGGACCTCCATAGATAAAATGGTTCAACCAATTACAATCCAACTTCCAGTAAAATTATTCAGATAACCTTTCTTCAGCTTCTCTGAAAATATATTATAGACTATGTTGTCAAAGGCATTGCTGAAATCCATTTTGTTAAGACTGAAATTATTTCTCTTTTCTATAAGCCAAGAAAGCTCATATGGAAATTTCTGTTAAATACAAAGGTGTTTTTTTTTCCCTTCTTCAAATTATGTCCATATATAACTGAAGAGATTTGTGATTAATAATAAATATTGGTGAATGAACCATTATTAACTGAGATGGTAGGGGACTATTTTAATAGTGGTCTTTTGGTTTTTGGTTCTCAGTTAAATTTACTCTGCTGCCATTTTTCATTCTACTATAAATGTGACGTACATATACAACATATGTCCATGTGGGCTTAGTAAAAATAATATGAATATATTCAAGAAAACCATAAATGCTCATAGATTTCCTCATTATTCTAACGTGCACACATTTCATTGATTTTTTTGTTTGTGTAGAATTGAATCTCCTTTTCCTTCCTAATGTTATGGGGACATTAGTCAAGGCACTAGTAACAATTTTAAGCACTTTCTAAATGTTCATGAAAATATATTGACTTCTGAATTAAATGGCCAAGTTTTCATTGTGTTCCCACCTTGGTTTAAAGTTTTAGGTGACAGAGAATGTTGTGACTATGTAATTATTTAATTAATATATGGAATACAAATAGTGGACCCATAAAAATACTAGAATAATTTAAAACACCTGTGTATATATGTGTGTATATATATATATATATATATATATATATATATATATGTATCTCAGATTTGAGTCATCTCAGCTGTGTTACAGGTGGGGCAAGTCTGTCTAGATATATATATGCATGTCTGTTTATACTGCTTCTGTCCCTGACAATCTGGATCTTTTATAAATAAGATCATACAGTAATTCCAATCTGTAACCCTATTCAAAATATTTCACTTTTAGTTAGTCAAGAAAAGAATAAAAGACTTTTAAAAAGAAAATCAGTTGCTTTTTTCACATACAAAAGTAACCCCAATGAATAATTAACATAGGAGAAAAATAGATAATTATTTGAAGTGACTTCTGTCCCTGGTGATGAAAGGCCTGCCAGGAGGTTCTCCAGTCACTCTTATTAACATGTGAGTCTTTGTGTTTATGAGCATCCTGCTTATTCTGCACCTGCTGACTCTAAAACTTGCATTCAAATTTTTGCTGAAGGTCTCTGGTTTCCATCATTCTCTGCCCTTTCAGAAAAATTTTATCAGTAGACAAAATGATTACAAATATTAACATTTCCATACTACTAGTTTTTTTTTAATTTCTAAAACATATATACTAAAAAATACCATGCTAACATATTACATTGAATATTGGACTGGCAAAGCTCTCTCAATAATAATAATAATAATAATAATAATAATAATAATAAAACTTCTAGCCACTATGTTATGGCATTTGACTTTGACTTCTTTAAGAATTGGAAAATTACGGCCTTGTAGATGCTATGGTCCCGGAGCTGCCTGCCCAGAGCCATGGTCAACCCCACCGTGTTCTCCCTTGGGCCCTGTCTCTTAGCTGTTTGCAGACAAAGTTCCAAAGACAATAGAACACTTTTGTGCTCTGTGCACTAGGAAGAAAAGATTTGGTTATAAAGTTTCCTGCTTTCACAGAATTATTCTGGGATGTACGTGCACAGGCGGCAAGCCCATCTATGGAGAGAAATTTGATGATGATAATTGTTTCCTGAAGCATAGGGGTCCTGGACCCCACACAAACAATTCCCAGGTTTTCATCTGCACTGCCAAGCCTGAGTGGTTGGGTGGCAAGCATGTGGTCATCGGCCAGGTGAAAGACGGCATGGATATTGTGAGAGCCGTGGAGTGCTTTGGGTCCAAAAATGTCAAGACAAGGAAGAAGATCACCAGTGCTGATTGTGGACAACTCTAATACATTGGAGTTGTGTTTATCTTAACCACCAGACCCTTCTTCTGGAGCCCATGAGAGCTCCTTTCACCGGAGTCTGCTCTGAATGTTCTGTAGTCTTTGTGCTCTCCCTGCAGTTCATTGGGTTCCGTATTTTCCTTACCCTGTCCAAGTCTAGTTGCAATGCAGCATTAAGTTTATTATTACAAAATATAAACTAAACAAAAACAAAAATGGGGAATTACAAGCATTATGAGACTGAATGGAAATATAAAATAAAAAGTGACTCTTTTTAAAAAAAATTACTTCAAACAACTGAAAAGAGAAGACAATCTCCTTGAAAGAATAGAAGCATTTAGAGATGATAAGATATAACATAAAATTATTATGCAGGTACCATATTTTTGAAACATTTAGGACTCTTAAATTTATGGAACTGCCTAAAAACTGCCTAAAATCCTAAAAGACTACCCTTTCAACTCAATTTTTAAATCTGCATCTTATATATACTGTTTTACATTGAATAATTCAGGTAAATATTTTAATCTGCTTATCAGTTACACAATTTCTTCAAATGCTATTATTTGGGTGCATAAAAAACAAGAAAGCAGAGTTTATTATATAAAAGATCCTGCCTTATATCTTTATATTTTATTCTTATTTTTGTTACTATATTTCATATATTGAAAAACACCCAAAGTATGGGATTGCTACATTAACTGTTCTTTCACAAAAAGGAACAGCAATTAAATGAAATTATGAGTGCATGTGATGCATCTCAACAATTTTTGCCCTGCTCCCATCCCTCTCGTTCTCCCTCCCTTTCTCCCTGCCTGTTTCCTTTTTTTTATTTTCCATGAGCACAAGATGCCAGGTGAATAATAGTTTATGGTCAACCAAACCGAAGAACCAGTAATGAAGAATATCAATCAGTAATTCTAATGATTAAAATTTCTGTCCATGAAGCCAAAACTATCTCATGTAAAAGATTTCCTGGCAGTTTGTGAGTGCTATTAATATTTTTCTCATTGTCAATATGAACCACATCTACAGTTATGAGAAAGATGAGCAAAGTCCCTTCATCTAACCTCACACCACATTTACAGCAGCTCTAAGAGGTGGGATGGGTATTGTAACTGGGCCACCTGTCCATTTAAATATTACTGTCTCCTGTCAGCATATCATTCATTGTTCACTATTTTACCAAAATTTTCTATGCAATAATGGCATTAATGATAAAAGTCAGTTGGATGGGAAACAGATGGTAGACTTTCATACCCACCCTTCTCCCCAAGCATGCTCCTATTTTGGGGGGTATGGGGGTTTATAAAGGAATTCACTTTTACTTAATGTCTCGTCTCTTTATTTTGTTATAGTGCTTTTTTTCTGCTAGCTTCCCACTCTTTTACTCCCTCACCCTGGAAAGCTTAAATAGTTATGAATTTTGCTTTTTTCTGCAAAGTTGGCTCACTCTTCTCTCTTTTTGGTCACGATAACACAAGATATTAGTCAAAGAGACTAATTGCCTTATTGCCTGAGAGATTCTACTGAACGTGGGGTAAACTTGGCATGCACAGCAGCGTCGACTTGGTCCTGACCTCTTCTTTACCTGTTCATATCCACCAGTAATGAATGATTTCTTCTATTCGGAAAACTGATCCTTAGAAGAATGCTAGGTATCATCTAGGGGTTACAAATGTGCACCAAGCACAAGCCTGTTTGATATTGCAATTTTGACATAATTCTTTTGATATGTTTTTTGAACAAATTATTTTAATGAGGATTTTAGAAACCACTGAAATTTTAGTTTTTTAATTAGCAACTAATAAGGAAATAGAACAATTTATTTCATTATTAACACCTAACTCCAACATCATACCCACCTGTTTTGAACAATGAGGGTTGACTAAGTGGAAGAATGTGGGATGTTGAGAGAGAACCAGAGAGGGTCTGAGGGTCAGAATTGGAGTAAATGTAAGGAGCAGACTATTACGAATACTGATTGAAGATAAAGTCATTTAGCACTGTGCTTCAACTGCTCACAAACAGGAAGGTCAAATTACATAAATTTGGTGGCAACAAAATGGGTTTATTATTTACATCGAATACTTAAAGTAATTCCCAGATTGTAATATTTTGAGAATAATTTTATTTGGAAGTAATTGAAAAAGAGAGGGCTTAGAATTTATACTTAATTTTTGAGTATTTATCAATATCTAATCTACATAAATGTAGAAAAATAAGTGTACTGTCTTAATTCTCTTCTGATTTTCAAGTATAAATACAGATAGTGATAAATACAAATTTGACAGCTATATACCAATTTCAAAAATTTTTGAATTTATATTGTATACAGTGGCAGTTACTGAAATGAGAGAGAACATAAGACAATGTCATGGAACTTTCCCGCTATGTTTTCTTCCAGGAGTTTTAACATTTCAGGGCTTTATGCATTTTGAGTTAATTTTTGTCTATGGTATCAGGCAACAGTCCAGTTTTCATTCTTTTGCATGTGAATATTCAGTTTTATCAAAACCGTTTGTTGAAGACACCCCGTCACCCACCCACCTGCCACAGAGAACCTTTCAGCTCTCTTTAGTATTCTGTAGGCTAGCCCTTAAACATGTTTATTTATATAACCAATAGGATTGAAATGTAAAAATTTGCTAAGTTTAAATTTTATATTGGAAAGGACTCCAAGGACGGAGTTTTTTATTCCCCAGTCTTTATATTTTTTTTCTGGCTCTCCTTTTATCAACCAACCCTAGGCACAGTGTTCATGTCCTTCTAGCGCTGTGACAGTTTGAACACTGATTCAGATGATCTTAACTTCCGTCGTGGGGATTTTCTTTAGAGCTTATTTATTCAGTACACATGTAATGAGAACTTTCTATATGACAGGGCAGGCCCATTGCTGAACAAGGCAAGCTCCTCCTTCCTGTGGATTTTGTTAATTACAGCCAACCTCAGGTAATATTTTCTGGTTGGTATTTGAGGTGGAAACACAATCCATGAAAGATAAACTTGAAGTCACTCCAAGTATATTTAATAAATTTACAAGCAATGACTAAAACTGGCTTTCTGCGATGCACTAGTGGTTTTTTATTTGACAATAATTAAAGAATGGCTTGCAAGTAAATGTACTAGCTGATGGTATTGTCAAGAATAATGACAAGGCTCATAGATAAAATAAAGTAAATGAACACGAAAGGTCTTTTTGTTCATTCAGGTCTGTGACACGTATTGCTCTTCAGTCATTAAAGACGTTTGCTATATACAATAAAATTGACAATTCCTAGAGCCCGATATAATATTCTCTCTTTAAATAAGATGTGGAAAGTCTGCCAAATATTTAAAATGTACCATTACCAGTGTATATGTTTTCAGATAGTGAATTTTTTTAAATGTATTGGTAACATTATTGTGGAGCAAGTAGTAAGAATATACTGAAATTTTTTAAATAGTATGGACAAATATCACTTTACTTTTGGAAAAAGAGAGCAATATAAAATTATTGTCAGTTTCAATTTAATTAAATGGTATATATAAATTAGTTAATTTTTTTTCTATAAATATGTATGTAGAAATTTACATGTCTTTGAAGCTAGTTACAATCTATTTCCATCTATGTCTTTATACCCTTTTGGAAATTCCTTCCTTTTCCCCTTTAGGTACCCACATTGATTTTTGCTGCTTTCAGCTGGCCAGAGTTGGTCATCAAGTCCCCAATGCACCCTCTCCACTTCTTTTTTCTATACAGTTTACTGTTTTAATCATTCTGTCCCTCTATATCTTAGACTTGGCTTTTTGACAAATGATAGTAATAAAAGGAAATGGTTTTTATATTGTACTTTATAGGTAGAATAAACTCCAAATTGGGGAGGGGGAGCTTATCTCTTTAAGGATCAATTGGAATTTGGCATGTAACTAAGGAATTAGTTTAGAATACTTAAAAGAAACACTTAAAGTGAGGTTACATAGAGAGCAACATTAGTTTTGCAACACTTCGGACTGTATTTTAAATTATATAAACTCCTTTCTGAGGATGCCGGTAGCTTAAGAAAGAGAGTCCTTTTAGAGCACTGTTCAAATATTTAACAGTAATCTCAAGAATAAAAATTTATAGTCCCAGAATCTACACCTGAGTACAACCACCAGCACTTGTTACTTATTAAATTTTTACATGGGTCACATCAGCTCTCAAATGTTCTCATCTCGTTCATCTCTCATGGTCTTTTCTGCAAGATCTGATAACCAAAATAAGATTACTTCCTTTTTTCTTTATTTGCCCACTTTCCTCTGTACTAAATAGCTATTTTCACTTGTGTTATATACATGAACTTTGAAAACACTATATACATGGTAGTTGATTTGTGTGAGTTGTAGATTTACCAGATCCTGTACCATAACCCTTGACTGATGGCTGAAAAGATAGGAAGCCCCATCCCCTTGGCCACAGGCACTGAGTGTGGAGCTTCTACCAAGAAGACCTAAGAATGAAATCTTACCGTTTGTGGCAACATGGATGGATCTAGAGGGTATTATACTAAGTGAAATAAATAGGGCAGAGAAAAACAAATACTATATGGTTTAACTTACGTGTGGAATGTAAAACGAACAGACATATTAAAACAAAAAACAGACTCAGAGAAGCAGAGATCAAAGGGATGGTCACCAAAATGGAAAGGGTGTGGGAAAGGGTAAAGGCAAAGGAGAATACAGTCAACAATATTGTGATAAGCTTACATGGTGACAGATGCTTACTAGAATTAGTTGGGTGATCGCATTATAAGGTATAAAAATGTTGAATCACTATATTGTATATCTTAAAGTAATATAACCAATATAAGATTATATACCAACTATACTTAAATTATTTTATAAACTATATAAAATAAAAGACCTACCCCAGCCAATGTGGCTCAGATGTTGAGGATCGACCTATGATCCAGGAGATCGCAGTTCAATTCCGGGTTAGAACACATGCCCAGATTGCGGGCTTGATCTCCAGTCAGGGGCATGCAGGAGGCAGCCAATCAATGACTCTCATCCTTGCTGTTTCTCCCTCTCTCTCTCCCTCTCCCTTCCTCTATCCGAAGTTAATAAAGACATATTTTAAAAAATAAAATAAATAAAATAAAATAAAATACCTTGGGATAGGAGCAGGAGCTGGTTATATCTCAAGGGCTACAGAAACTTCCTGTTATTACCTATATTTAGTAAATTTTTTGAATAAATGTTTCTTCATTTTTTCTATGACTTTAATAACATTTCCAGAGATTTTTGAATTTTAAAATAGTTTCCCCCAGTTATTTATGGGTGTGTATTCATTTTGAAGGGCTATTATAACAACCACAAACTGGGAGGCATATACAAAAGAAACATATTCTTTCACAGTTCTGGAGGGCAGAAATATGGAATTAAGGTGTCAGATGGGCCATGATGGCTCTGAAGACTCTACAGGAAAAGTCTTCCTTATCTCTCCCAGCATCTGGTGGCTCCTGGCATCCCTGGCTTGAGGCAGCATAACTCCAGTCATTGCCCATGTCTTACCTTGGCCATCTTCTTTGTGTCTCTGTATGTGTCCTCTCCTCATCTAATAAGGACACAAACCATTGGACTTAGGCTCACCCTAAATCCAGGATGATCTCATCTCAAGATCCTTACCTTGATTACATCTGCAAAGACACATTTTGCAAAGGAGACCACATTCTGATGTTTTGAGTGGATATGAACTTTGGGAGAATACTATTTAACCCACTGCAGGTTGTTTTAATGAGGAGCAGCTCTGTGGAGCAACTCATGCTGCCATTCCAGAAGTGGGAGTCCTACTTCAGCTTTATTTTCAGCCTTATTGAGGTATACTTAATATGCAAAAAACTGTACATATTTAATGTATACATTTTGATGACTTTGGACATATGCATACACTGTAACAGCATCACCACTATCAAGATAATAAACATACCTACCACTTCTAGAACATTTCTTGTATCCTCTTGCTCCTGTGTGTATGTGAGTTATCATGAGATCTACCCTCTTAAGGAACTTTTAAGTACAAACATCCTGTTGTTAACTATAGCCATTATGTTGCACAGAAAATTTCTAGAACTTATTCATTTAGTATAACTGTAATGTTATACCATTGAACAGTTGCCCATTTCTCTCTCCCCACCATCCCTTGGCAACCACCTTCTATTCTCTGCTTCTAGGAGTTTGAATAATTTAAGTTCCAAATATAAGTGAGACCATTTGTTATTTGTCCTTCTATGACTAACTTACTTCACTTAGCATAATATAATTCAGCTCCATTGTTACAAATAATAGGATTTTTTTTTTTTCATTTTTAAGGCTAAATAATATTCCATTGTATGTATATGTCCCACTTTCTTTATCCATTTGGGTTATTTTCATGTCTTAGCTATTGTGAGTAATGCTGCTTAATTGCTTCTTGATTGCAATTTGTGTGAGAGAATTATCACTTTGCTCTTTTATTTCCTAGCAATATTCATGTTCTGATTAATTTCCCAATTATATCATAATAAACTTTAATAGAATATCAAGTATTACATGCTAACTTTTCTAATTTTTATTACTTGAAATGTTTGGCTCTCTTTATGACTTTCACTCTTCTATTTAGAGATAGGTAATATCGGAGAAAATGTATTTATTTTTTAGCTTTTGCTTTTTATCATTTAAAATATATAAACTACATAAAAATCGTGTGTAGTGCTCTCTGCCATGATACTTTTGAGAGAGAGAGAAATGGAATTATAACCTGGATGGCTGCCCCTCCATAGCTTATGCACTGCTTGACAGGATCAAATGTAATAATTAACAGTCACCCTTTGCTCTAGTGTTGGGGGTGTCAATGCAGGAGAGTGTCTCTCTGTGCTCACCTCAAAATTTTGACACACTGATAATAGTATTTCAGGATCATTTGGTGAGACAAAAGCTAACTTTAAACTCTAAATCCTATCAACAGAAAGGAAGAGAGTTTTCTTTAAGATGCTGACTCTGACTTATGTGAAATGTTAGAATGTCACAGTTCTACTTCAAATCAGATCACTTAAAATATAATTTATGTGAAAAACAAGCTGAATAATATAGCAGTGAATTAATAATAACACTAGACAGCCTTTAAGTCTCTGAGCAGGACTGAAAAAGCAGAATTTATTTTTAACATATTTGGTAAGATTTAAAATATGAAAATCCATAATATGTAGCCATATATAAGTAAAAAAATGTAACGGGCTCTCAGAGTTTGATGTAAAAGATTGATGTTAGGCTAGAGGGTGATGATCCAGAAAGAGCAGATATGAAACAACTTGTGCAAGACCTTGAAATTCAGGCTAAGGGATTTAGACAGAAATATTAAGAAGAAATTAGCTATAGCAGCAGGAGTTTGTTTTGCTTTGTTTACATTAGAGCTTTTAAAATTTATTTTTTACCACATACACACAAAACTTCCTTTAACTGAAATTTGCCATCAGATCTTACTGTAATAAACAGATGAATATAAGTCACTCTGGCCAAAGCAGAAACAAGGCTCCTGTCCCATGCCTTTCAACTTGGTTCCTCTCTCCTGTCTGCCCAAGGCTGAAATTCCTCCAGAGAAACATGATCTTCTCAGGATGCAGAAACACCCTGTTTTATCATAAACCATCCAGAATCGGGGTCCCAAAACCAGGCTTCTCCATTACTATGTTGTTTCCTAGGTTTAGCTTTCACAGGAAAGCTTTAAAAATGAAAGACAATGAATTAACCTCATGGATAAGTTAAAAAAAAAATTCATTGGCACTTCCTTCATTCAGATGATAGCATATTTATTGGGAATACTTGGGGAGAAACATCGTGTGTCCCTGTAACTGGGCTTGTTTCCCTTCTCATGTGTTCTCCTAGGTCCCTCTACTGGCTTATATCACAGCACTAATGGCACTGCTGTGCAATTTTTTATAATTTGTCTGCCAACTTTTTAAATGATAAGCCTCTTAACACAGGAATGGTGCATTACTCTTTGTTTTTCTAGCACTCACACAGTGATTGATACGCATAGGCCCTTAATGTATATTTCATAAATAAATAAATAACATTAGTAAGACATGCACTTTGAGTTCTGAGTTTCGCAGGAAATTAGTAAATTTCTTTTAAATCTCTGATGCCTGGAAGGCACTTTACTATTTACTGAAAATGTTCTTTCCCCGAAGACGTATCAAAAGCCACAGGGTTATTTTATCATGCTTTTGGAATAGAAGCTATAGCACCTGGGGCAAGACCAATAAAAGCTGGCAGACAGCAAACTAGTTTTCAACAAATTCCAATAAAGCTCTCTGAGCCCCGGATCGCTAAGTTTGTATCTGATACCTGGAGAATTACTGGCTTTGCTTGGCCCTTGCCTTTTGCTTCATGAAATGATTTCTGGGCCTCTGCCTGGGACTGACCATGAGCGACTACAGTCGTCCCCCCTTATCTGTGGGAGGTATGTTCCAAGACCCCCGGTGGATATCTGAAACTGAGGATACCACTGAACCCTGTATGTACTATGTTTTTCCTATACAGACATACCTCTGATAAAGTTTAACTTACCTGTTAGTCACTGTAAAAGATTAACAACAATAACTGTTAATAAAACTGAGCAGGCATAATAATATACTGTAATAAAAGGTATGTGGATATGGTATTTCTCTCTCTCGCTTTCAAAATATCTAATTGTACTGTACTCTTGTGATGTGAGACAAAATTCCTTACTAAGTGAAGAATTTTTACATTTTCACTTAAAGGAAGCACTTCATGGCTTCTCTTTGACATATCCGAATTCCCAGCATCACTAGTCTTGAACTCTGGGGCTATTATTAAGTAAAATAAGAGTTACTCAAACACAAGCCCTGTGATACCAAAACAGTAATCAGATAACTAAGATGCTCCTAATTTACCAACTGACTGGTGGATGGGAAGCATACACAGTGTGGAGATGCTGGACAAAGGGGTGATTCACGTCCTGGGTGCGATGGAACCAGATGCTGTGACATTTCATCACCCTACTCAGAACAAGGCCCAGTTTAAGACATAAATTGTTTATATCTGGAATTTTCCATTTAATATTTTCAGACAGTGGTTGACCTTGGGAATTGAAACCTTGGAAAGAAAAAACACTGATGGGGAGGGGTGGTACTGAACATTAATAGGCAAGAACTGCCCTCTGGATGCCAGATTAGTTGAGGCCTCATCCCACTTCACCCTTATTGATTGAACCCTTATAGATTTTAAGCCAAATTGGAAGGCTGGCCAGTCCAATGGACTAGAACACCAACTTACAAGGAGTACTAAATTATATCTGACGATATCCCACGATGTGGAAAATATTATCTTTTATCAGCACTCTTTTTCAGGAGTTCAATTTTGAAAAGAACTGTGATAAATAATCTCGGCTAGTAGGTGCTCAAACCCTTATAAACACTGAAAAAATAATTAAGCAAGGCTTATTCAAGATTTGCAAAATTACTAGCCTGTCTTGGCCTACCTTGCCCATATAACATCTTTGCCAAAATACCCCCCACTTTGACAGAACAAGAAATGAATGTGTTGTATAGTTGTAAAAATAACAAAGGTTAATTTAATCTTTGTTAACCAAGCATTTATTCAGCACTTACTCCTGACTGCTCTGGAAATCCTGTTCTCATGTTTTTTATATTGTCTTTGAATAATACAGAATATAAACAATAACAAAAGAAATAAACATTAAAATGTCAAATAGACAGAAATTTTAACAAAAACTAATTTGTTATATGTTTACTCTATAAAATAGATAATGCTTTAGACAGAAATAAAGAACAGGGAGGTACTAATTTGACCAAATTTAACTCAATTTGGAAAGAAAGTAACAACAAAACAATAGAATATGTAGAATATGTCAACTGAAATTTTTTAAATAGAAGTAATTTGATTACAATGGGACAATTGATGTGGGATTCTTTAAGTTACAAAGAGCATACCCACTAAATTCACTCCTTCTCATATAACACATGGCATACTCTAATAGGGTAATGTATTGGAATTGGGTTAATTACAAAAGTGGTGAGGATATGGAATCTTTAGGAATCTCATAAAAGTCAAAGATCTCTAGTAAGGGAGAAAAATTCATACAGTTTCAGAGATTTATAAGTCAGTCTGGGGAATGATAAGACCCTGGGTTAATAATCAGAGCTATATTCACTGGAATTAATAAGTAACTCTGATAATTAAAACTGAAGAATTGACAGTACCTGTCAGAATCCTTAAAATTATATGGTCAGTTGAAGTTATTTTGCTTTATATTCCTTATAATAGAAAAATAAAAATATAATCTTAATATTATCAAAATTTTGAGTAAAGGCCAAGATAATTTTGTAAATATGTTAGGCTCTACAAAAAATGCATTCATTACTTAGCTCTTTCAAAGTATTCTGAATAAAATGTACCACAATATTCTTTTTCAAATTTGTACTGATATCCATCTTCTATGACCTCAGTACACTAGGGTACAAATATTGAACTAGAGAGAGAGATTTTTCCCAGCATATGATATCCTTACTGCATTCAGGTAAGACATAAAATACTATATGGTACATTCCTCTGCACTCTCCCAGCATGCCCTGAGGTTCCAGCCACAGATGTTCCTAGAACTTATTCTTTTTTTTAAATTAAATTAAATTAAATTTTATTTGTAATTAAATGTATTGGGGTGACATTGGTTAATAAGATTATATAGGTTTCAAGTGTACATTTCTATGGTACATGATCTGTATATGGCATTGTGTGCACACCGCCCAAAGCAAAATCGTCTCCAGTCAACATATATTTGTTCCCCTTTACTACCTCCCCACCCCCCTTCCCTCTGGCAACCACCATACTGTTGACTCTATGAGTTTTTGTTTCTTTATTTTTCTTCTTTGTTCATTTGTTGCCTTCAGTTTTATATCCCACATAAGAACTTTATTTTGTTTTTCTTGGCAAGTTAGATGTCTTTTGAGTCATTACATGAGATTGAAATATTTCTATTCAGTATTAGCACTTAAGTTAGTGCATCCTAAAATCAGACTCCAGGTTTGCTTTCCAAATGATTTTTATTCCCCAACTTGTCATTACTCAAACATCATCTTTAGTTAATATTGCTGTGATACTACATAGTGTGATAAAAAAAAAACAAACACCAAAACACCATAATGTTGGTTGTGAATCCAGTCCGTTCTAAAGAAAGTTCATTCTTCTTTTATTTTGTCATTTGCTCACAGTAGTTAAAATTCCATCTTGAGAAACTGAAGTGCTCTAAAATTAACTGAAGCAAAAGAAACCCTTTAAATTTTATAATTTTAACAAAGTGAATATGTTTTCTCCACCTGATCTTCAATGCTGATATTTCATCTTTTTGTAAGTTTTTAAAAATACTGAATAAAATTCAATGAATTTTTTTTGGATAGGAGTATTTACTGAGTAGCATTCTAACCAAGGGATCCGAGGATTTAGGTCAATTAACTCCAGAATTTCAGACTCTCTTCTGCAATACTATAATTTTCAATCCTTAGAGCACATTTGAATTACCAGATGATTGTTAAAATTATAGATTCACATGCACCATTCCCAAGTATTCTTATCTGGTAGGTCAAATATGAACTAGGAAACTACATTTAAACAACTCCTCGAGTCATTCCAATTCAGAACCACCTTGACAAGCATCCTGTCAAGTTTTCTTCTTCCATAATCTATGACATTTGGGTAATGTTACTTGTTTTATGGCTCCACATGTTTTCATTTGCTATAATTAATCATGGACCAATTCAATAATTATTAAATAATTTAAATCCAATGTATTCTTAAAAAAATCACAAAACACTTTTAAAAAATAAATAAAATGAGCCTAAAATAATTTTTCATCTCTGCAAGTTAAGATAGCTTTTATTGCTTTCTCTGTACATATAGATACAGAGATAGAGAGATAGATATACATAGATATACTTATGTACATGCACACATATATTCCATATATATCTATATAGATATAGATATCTCCTATGTCTTATTGGTTCCATTTTCTGGAACCCTGAGTGATACAATAGCATAACATTTGCATTATTCCTAACTAGTTGTTTGAGGCAGGTACAAACCTCTATCGTGTCAAAGGGAGAACTGTGCACTTTTAGAAATCCAGGTAGGGAACGACCTTGGCGTACCGAATGCTCATCTTCCAGCTGTGGGTTAGCAAATTGTCCCTCTGTTCACCCTCTCATTGTTCTGCCTTTCATTCTCACTTGACAGGGAGCGGCAGCTTGGCATTGCTCCGCAGCGTCTCAACAGAACGTTAGAGGGTATTCAGGAGATTTTTGTAGGCTCCATATGTGAAAACTTAAGAAACACTCATTGAACTGTTTCTTTTTTTACCACTTAACCTTGAGAATTCATTTCTACTTTTCAGCTGAAGAGGAAGAGATAAAACTACTTATAAGACTTACAGTTTCTTTCTTGCTCTTACACAAGGCAACTTTTGGGCTTGACTGAGAGAATAGAGTTGGTGCCTCCTGCAGATGACAACCGTAAATTAAGCATTACTGGAGGATGGACAGTGTTAGAGTGTCACCAATTCTTAAATGATCTTGTCACATTACAGGTCATGGCTGAGCACTGCCAGGCTACCCGCAATGATGTAAGATTGACCCTCAGAGAGTTCGGGATAGAGAATGAATTTTGGGAAGACCCAAGTTGCAGGTGCAAGAACAAAGCCTACTTTGGTGGGATAAATAGGAAGTGAGAGGGCAGTGCAGCTCTTCCTCTCAGGATGCAGGGTGTTAGAGCGTGAGGATAGAAGTTGGCAAAGACAAAATGCCTCAGACATCATTCCTCCCTGCAAGACTGTGTTTTACTCACCTGTGTATCCCCAGCAGCTGGCACAGTAACTGGTCCATGGAAAAGTCTTCGAAACTTTTGAGGGGAATTACTGCATGAATGCATAAATGTATGTGCAAATGAATAAATGCATGAATTTCTCCACACATGGGTGAATTAATAAATGAAAGAATAATTAAAAGTTTAAGCCAAGAAGCTGTTGGCATAATCAAAGTTCATCAACATCCCTAAAGGGCGTTGGGAAGAGTAAGGAAAAGCTTTCCCGTGTCTGAAAAGAAATGAGGAGCTTCACAGCTTACTAGTACAAGGTCTTGGTCCCAGAGAAGCGGCAGAATCAAATGGCAAAGTCACTAATGGCTCTGTTGTTAATATTAAAATGTTTGATTGGAGTCTAGTAAAAATCTCCCATCCAATATAGAGAAGGTGCTAACCACCAGGGAGAGAGAGCTTAAGCATAAGGATGCAATGAATCCAGGACTCAGAACTCAAACAATCTCTGACAGTGTCTGCTTTTCCCTTTCTACGTCTCTGAATCATACAGTTAATAACCATTTTCCCACCCTAGCCAGTTTCGCTCAGTGGTTAGAGCCTCGGCCTGCAGACTGAAGGGTCTCGGGTTTGATTCCATACCTCAGCTGCAGGCTTGATCCATGGCCTGGTTGGGGTGCGAGGGTGACAACCCATCGGTGTGTCTTTCTCACATAGATGTTTCTCTCTCTCTGTCTCTGTCTCTCTGTCTCTCTGTCTCTCTCTCTATCTCCCTCCCTTCCACTCTCTCTGAAAAGCAATGGAAAAAAATATCCTCAGGTGAGGATTTTAAAAAATTAAATAAATGAATAATAATCATTTTCTTAGTACTGAGTTATTTTGAGTGACTTTTGGAGGCTTGGAATGAAAGTTTAAAAAGTGTAGTTCAGAGTAGAAGCCAGATTTTGTGAAGGACATGGCTAAATAAATAATAGAACATCTGGGTAAGAAAATACAATTTTAAAATGCATGTAAAGAGTTTATAGTAAAAGCTTCACCATAAAGTTAAATTTTATAAAAGTTTATAAAATTGTGAATGAGCTGTAATTTGAACCATCTGTCAAGAAAACATGACCAATGTCAAATAATTAATGGATTTTATAAGTGATTGCTTCTTGGTAATGAACCCATGAATGATTAATTTTGTTACTTTTAGTTTTTCAGTATTATCCAAATGGCCTATAATAAGCACTATTAATATTACAATGAAAAAACCACTATGGTCATTCATTTTCATTTTAAAAGCATTGTGTGTGGCTCTGTTCAGTTATTAATAAATTAATATTGAATCCAAGATTTTGCTTTAAAACCTTTAAAAGTCCCTTATGAACTTTTTTAAGGAGTGTGTTTGTGTGCGCACTCCTTAAGGAGTGGGTACGTGTTTAGTTAGTTTATAAAGGAAATAATTGCACCACCATGGCGCAGTGGTTTTGGTCTTAGTAAACTCCCTATGTCAAAAACAGAAATTAGGATCTTGGAAAAAAGAGTCATAAAGTAAGTGCTTGATAGATATTTGTTAAAGGAAGGATGTAAGGAAAGATCAAGGTAAGAAAAGTAAAAGATTGAGAGAAATAAACACTGTTTTAGAAAAATGTTGATAGACAATTCCTGAATTTTGTATTGTTATACAAGATGTAATAAATGAACAAAAATGTTTTTACTAACTAATAAATGTGTTTTATTTTACTAACTAAAAATGTGTTTTAAGGGATACATAGCAACAGGAAAGGTACAAAATAGAGAATAAAGTACCTGGACTAATTACTAAATCACCATGTAACTTTTGGCAATTCATTTCCACTTTTTAACCTTAGAGTTCTCATTAAGTATAAGGTTGGCAATTAACCAAAGAACCTCTAAATCCTCTCTTCCATTTGGACCTTGTGTTTCACTTTATTTATTCTACTTTGTGGCATATTTGTGGCTGGCAGATTTTTCAGATATCAGTGCAGATGTTCTAAAAAGTGAGGTTATCCTACTTTATTTAATTTGGTGAGAAGCCTGAAATGTAATAACATTATATTTAACAAATTAATTTTTTAAAAAGGAAAACTTAATTTCTGATATAAATTCTGGAAATTATTATCACTATCCTGTAT
Organism: Miniopterus schreibersii; assembly: GCF_964146895.1. NCBI lineage: Eukaryota > Metazoa > Chordata > Mammalia > Chiroptera > Miniopteridae > Miniopterus > Miniopterus schreibersii. The sequence continues at coordinate 47,875,527 of NC_138113.1, forward strand.
GATTTATTATTTGCTGTTTTTTTGTACAAGCTTTGGAAAAGGAAGAAAATTAAAATCCTATGTTCCACGGACTCTTTTAGGTTCTTTGTATATACTAATGAATTTATTTATCTACTATTAAACATAATTTTGTATATATACATATACATATACAAATTTTAATGTCCTAAAGAAAGAAATTGAGGCACAAAAAGATTGACTACCTGACAGAATTATGATTGGGATTCAGAGATTTCTGACTCCTAGACGTAAACATCCCCCTCCTAGATTTTAACTTCCTTGAAGACAGACAGATTTTACATTTTTGTTTACCTTTATAATTCTTCCCTTCTTCCCTTCTCTCAACATCAAATGAAAAACATTATACTTCAAAAGTATTTACTAGTAATTAAATAGATAGAACTAAGAATGGGATGGAATGAGATAGGATAGAGTGAAAAGAGGTAAGCTTGGTAGGTGTGGAATAAATGAAAATTGATTCAAATGGGTTGCGCTTAAGTATGAGAAGATGTTTTAATTTTTTCTTCCCGCCTCTGCATGTAGCATGAATCTCTGCCCACGTAGCTGCTAAAGCATCTAATGACTGTTAGAGGCCCCTTTATCTGACCTGCTGCGGCTGTTACAATTAGAAACATTGAGACAGGTCAAAAATATTTATTATTTTTACTATTGTTTATCATTTCTATTTTTTTCATCTGATAGTTTTAACCCTCATGGGTTACTACTTCCTCACTGAACACTGGGCCAGCGACCTGCTAATGCCAGTGCTGGTACCTGTTGAACCCTCTAAGCAACGTTCAGATTCCCCAAATTCCAACGCAGAGGCCATCGCATCTTCTCCTTGAGACAGCCACCTCAGAGCCACCAAACAGAAAGCACCGCAATGTAATTTAAGATTAAAGGAAGAGAGGATGACTTTCTAGACTGGAATTTCAGCTACGTGCGTTATTAATCCTGTATCCTTTAGTGATTGATGGACCTCTGTTGTCTTTACTTTCTCTTCAAAACAAGGATGGTAGAAGAACCATCCTATGAGGATGCTCTGAAGATCAACTGTATTATTGCATTAAGGTGTTTAGGACATTGCGTAGCATCCTATAATACATAATTATAATTCTTTCTCTCTCTCCATACACACACACACACACACACACGGTGGGGTAAAAGTAAGTTTACAGTTGTGAATACACAAAACACAAAGTATTAATTATTATATTATTTTCCATGTGAACGACTGAAAACCTACATTTACCCCACTCTGTGTGTGTGTATATGTATGTGTGTGTGTGTATGTGTGTTTATCAATGAGTGCTCTCTGACATTACTTTTCTTCCTTTTACCCAATTCCACATTTCAAGATAGATTTACTCAGAAAAATATTAATTCTGCATTTGACGTGTGCCAGACATTTTTGTTGACTGAAGGGAGGCAGAGGTGATCAAACAGACCAAGTGCTTGCCCCATGGAGCCTCACATCTGCGACTGTGAGTGTGTTTGTGTGTGTGTGTGTTTTGTGACTGCCACGGCAGCCAATATAAACTAAGAAATCAGTAAGCAGCACAAATAATTTCACTTGTGTTCCATGAGGGTAGCTGTAATTCTAATATGGTAGGAGGAGGCAAACCCACCAAGATTCAATGAAAGTATGAGGAGATATGTGTCACCCAGAAAGCAGGAAGTGGAGCGATTCAGGAAAGAGTAATGACAAATTAAGGTGGGAAATATCTTGAAACATTCAAGGGACAGAAGAGTAATGAGTGAAGTTTCAATACAGTGAGTTAGGAGCCTGTAATTGGAGGGGGGGATGGTGGGACAGCATAGTTTGAGATAACATTGGAGAATGTTTGAAGGGCCAAAGCATAGAAGGTCTTGGTTACCACATAAGGAGTTGGAGTTCATTCTAGAGTAAAGGAAAGGAGTTTAATTTTTTATGATGTGGTCTGATTTATAAAAGGGTAACTACAAATGTTGAATAGAAAATAAATTTCAAGAATGCCCAGAGTTGAGAGTAAAAAGGGTACAGAGGCTAATACAACCAACAATTCCAGTGATGGCTAACAGTCCTGATCAGGGTGTGATGAAAGGGAGCAGATGACATGCTAGATGGTGTGTGTCGGTCAGGACTGACGAGCCAAGAAATCGCTCACATTTTTAAATAGTAAATTACTATAAAATTGTGGAATGCTGATAGTATAAGCAAACAGAAAAAAACTGATGATACAGAATAGAGAATGTTTAACTAAAGAAATCAATCCTTCTGATTGATGTCCCTTATGACCACAACAAAGCCACCACTTGCCTGGAACTGAAAATTTAGCAAAACATTTATCAAAGCACAACACAACCATCACCTCAGAATAGAAATGAGAGGCACTCAGGGGACAGAAGCTGAGTGTGAGGCTCAAGGATGACAGAACAGAGAGTGAAACAAAATCATGTCCACAATAACAGCAAAGGCCTCCACTTCTCTGCCATTCTCTCTTGGAATTATGACACTATTATGGGCGCACTCTGATTGAGTCAAATTAACAATATGACTAGTCCAGGAAAAAACATTCAGCACATTTGCCCTTAGACAAGTAGCTTCTGACCACCCTACTAAAATTTATTTCTGCCTTGCAAGCCCTAACATCTCTACTCCCATGCTCCCTTAAAGAGAGAAACTAAGACATTCTCAAAGTCAACTCTGCTTGACTAGTTGAAAACTAACACTTGAAGATACAGTTAAATAAATTGAGCTTCCCGATTTCTCATTGCTTAGCAATTATGAGATGAAGTCAGATGAAGACCTGAACTAAATCTGTTTTCAGTAGAAGGCACAGTAAATGGAAATACAGCTGATGCAACAGCGATAGGTACAGACTGGGTTGATTCTGCTGATTTGAAGATCACCTAGATGAAATACAGTGGGGAACACAGACGTGGCTAAGAGATCTTCCAAATCGGTCTGTGGTCACATAGTTCAAATATGAGCTTTTCATGAGTATAGATGGGGCCCTGTAGCATTAGGCATTCCTTTTATGTCACATACTCATAAAATATTATTTTAAGTGTGTGGCATTCTAGAATGACGCAAAGAAAAGCTGCCTACAATGGCTTTAGAACATTCATATATCACTTTAGCTGTTCACATTATTTTATCTTCTGATGTGTGAGGCACATCACTCGAGACTAATCACCACTACTGGTGATTTGCCCTCCAATGTCCTCTGACCATGAACTATTTTATGTATCTAATTCAATAAAACTGCCTTTGGCTTCTGGATGAATAATTACATTGTAAAATAAATTATTCTTAAACATTTGCCAAACCAGCAGTTCCTCTTGGCATCCTTGACTGCATTATGGAGACTGCTGTTTCATGGAAACAATTCAGAATAGAGAAATGACTAGAAATAAGTGGATTCACTGCCTAAAGAGCAGGTGGTTCCTCTCTCTCCCTCACTATGGACTGTGCTTTCCTGATTGCATCAAGGAAACAGGGGAATGGTTTGAAGTTACTTGAAAACCATCAAAAAATAATGCCACTGTGGTAGACCTAGTTTGGTTTCCCCATAGAACCCCCCAGCCCCTCATACTCTGGTGGTCTCCCACAGGTGTGTCTTCAAATGCCATTTAGCTTTAGAGGCAGCCACATGTGTCCCTCTGAGCCAGTTATGGTCAATGAGATGTAAAAAGATGCTTGCTGTTGGTTTTCTGGGAAAAGGTTTAGCTTCCCGGTAAGAGAGAAGCTCTTATCCAGGTTTTCTGTTATATTGTAAGCAATTCAACCATTTATTTTATTGAGAAAACTTGTGATTCATCCTGGTAGAGGACTGTATAGGGGTGATGAATGGTGATGAACGGAGACTTGACTTGGGATGGTGAACACATAAGTGTACAGAGGTGTTGTAGAATGGTACACGTGAAACCTGTATAATTTTGTTAACTAGTGTCACCAGAATAATTCAATAAAAAGGCTGAAAATAAATAAATAAACACTGATTTAAGAAAGAAAAAAATGGCAAGAAAAATTAAGAGCAAGAGCTGTGGTATACAAGGTGGGGCAAAAGTAGGTTTATACTTGTTCATATGGAAATAATACAAAAATTAATAAATAATAATGCAAAAATAAATTCTATATTTCATGTACTCACAGATGTAAGCCTACTTTTGCTCCACCTGTATATTGATGACATCACTGGACTGTCACAAAGGCCCAGGTAGCTTAATCCTAACAATTTATTGGGTAAGTTCAATAAGTCCCTACTTATTTAAGCTGATGTTGGTTGTATTGTCTTTAACTTCCTGCTGAACAAATTTTTTACTTATAATTTGTATTGTTTCTTTTTCTAACATATGTTTAAATCACATATGAGTGTCATTGGCTACATGTATTTGTTGAATATTGGTTATTCTAAGTAGTCTAGAATGTTTTATTTTTGTTATTGTTTTCTCTTTTTACCCCTAAGCTACTTATTAATGTTTACTTTGGTTAATTTGTTGACATTTCTTTTTATTTTCCAGAGAGTTAGATTTTACTTTTTTTTTTTTTTTCAAATTACCTTTACTGGGGTGACATTGGCTAATGAAGTTATATAGGTTTCAAGTGTACAATTCTATAATACATCATCTGTATGTCACATTGTGTGTTCACCACCCAAGTCAAGTGTCCTTCTGTCACCATATATTTGACTCCCTTTACCCTTTACAACCTCCCTGCCACCACCTTCCCCTCTGGTAACCACCCTAATGTTGTTTGTGTCTATGAGTTTTTGTTTGTTTGTATGTCGTATATATCTATTTGTTGTTTTCAGTTTTATATCCCACATGAGTGAAATCATGTGGTGCTTGACTTTGTCCATCTGACTTATTTTGCTTAGCATGATAATCTCAGGATCTATGCACGTTATCACAAATGGCAGTATTTCATCTCTTCTTAGGACTGAGTAGTCTTACATTGTATAAAGGCACCACACCTTCTTCATTCAATTATCTATCAGAAGGCGCTTCGGTTGTTTACAGATCTTGGCCACTGTGAAGAATGCCACAGTGAATACAGGGGTGCATATATCTTGACGGAGAGTTAGATTTCATATTTCGTATATGCTTTTCTGCTTAGGAATATAGAATGATGTTGTCTGCACTTCCTTTCTGCCCATTCTCTCTAGTCCACGCCAATTAGTAATGCAGCCTTGTTACTTCTTATATTGCCCCTTTAAATATTACCAATGTGACAAAATCAATCAATGATCTGTTTTGGCTCATTCAAATTATCAGAATTATTTGATACATTTCCCACTTCCTCTGTGGAACAGTACCTTTACTTGAAGATCGGGGCATTAGTACCTCTTGTTCTGTTGAGGGATGTTTCTCTTTTTCAGTCTCTTTTGCTGGTCTTTCCACATCTGCTTAACTATTAAAGGTTGGAACACACAAGAGTTTAGTCTTTACACATATCTCTATATTTACCCTCTAGGCTATATATTTTAGTTTCATGGTTTTAAATACTATTCATATGCTGATAACTCATAAATTTATATCTCTAGCCTGGACTTTTCCCTAGACATTCACATTTGTACATCTGCTTGCCTATTTGGCATCTGCATCTGGACAGCTAGTAGATATCTCAGAATATATATATATATATATATATATATATATATATATATATATATACACACACACACACACACACACACACACACACATACACACACACACATACACACACACACACACATATATATACACACACTTCTACGGTTTCCCTATTGGTGACAATTCATTATTTTAGTCATTCGAGTCACAAAACCTGGCATCATTCTTAACTTTTCTTATTTTCTCGCTGCCATTAGCAAATCCTATCCGTCTACCTATCAGCAAAGTAAGTTTTATCTTACTGTTATTTTTCCTTGAGCATTTTAAAAAATCTTGGATTATTTTTACGGTAATTAAGTTTTAAACATTCTTGCATATTAGGAAAATCTGTTCACACAGGTCTTATCTAAAGTTCCATAAACTTGCTGTTTAATCAATTTTGATTTGTGTTAATGACACCAGATTCTATAGCTCGGTGATCAAAGTCCATCTGAGCTGAGACCTGAAAAATGATAGAATCCAGGTTGCACAAGAGTGGGAAAAGAACGTGATGGTCAAAGGAACAGTAAATACAATGTTTCTCAGTTGAGAATGAATTTAGCAATGTTGCAAAGGCTGGAAGTAGTCCACCTTTACTATAGTGTAATAAATGAGGGCAGAGAGGAAAGAGACGATATATGAAATTTAAAGCCTGTGGGTCATAAAATGGAGACTGAAAAATATTATTACAGGGTATGGAATTCTAGGTTGACAGATTTTGTTGTTGTTATTGTTGATTATTTCTGTCAAGACTTTTAAAATGTCAACACACGCCTTCTGGCTTGTATGGTGTTGCTTCTATTTAGACATCTGAAGCATTCTTGCCCATTTCTCGGGCTGATTCAATAATTCTATTTTTATCACTAATTTTAAGCAATGTTATCTCAATACACCTTGGTGAAATCTTATTCATGTCTTTGCTCTGAATTCATTCAGCTTCTTTGATAGTAGGTTTAGAGTTTTTTAATCAAATTTGGAAGGTACTTGACCATTATTTGTTCAAATTTTTTTCTGTCCTACTCTCTCCCTTTTATGGGACTCTATTTACTTACACATGTACTTAATTTTGTTCTACAAATAGCAATGCAGTGTTCATTTATTCTTTAGTCTTTCTTATCTATTCCATTTTGAGTAGTTTCTATTTACTAATCTTTTTTTCTGCAGTGTGTATTCTCTGATTAATCCCACAGAGTGTATTTTTCAACTCTGGCATTGTAATTTACATTTCTAGGAAGTTGGATGTAGTTCTTTTTATGTTTTTCATTTATCTTATCATGCGTACATTTTACTGCAATTTCTTGAACTATATGAAGTATATTTACAATGTTTTATCATTCTTACCTACCAGTTCTATCATCTAAGTCATTTTAGATTTTTAATCCTATTGATTAACTTTACTGTTTATTATGCTTCATATTTTTCTACTTCTTTGTACGCTTGGCAATTTTTGATTGGTTACTTGCATTAGCTTCTACAGTAGCTATAGCAAAGTTCCACAAATGGAGTGGCTTAAAACAACAGAAATGTATTCTCTACAGTTCTGGAGGCTAGAAGTGTAAAATCAAGGTGTTGGCATAGTCATGCTCCCTCCAAAGCCTCTCGAGGAATATTCTTCCTCGCCTCTTCCGGCTTCCAGTAACACCAGGTGTTCCTTAGCTTGTGGTCACTGTCTGCACATGGCCATATCCTTTTTGTATGTCTCTGTGCCCAAATTTCCCTTATCTTATAAGAATGTCAGTCACTGCATTCGAATCTGCCTAAATGGCCTTGTTTTAACTTAATTACATCTATAAAGAGTCTATTTCCAAATAAGATTACATTCACAGGTATCGGGGCTAGTACTTCAATGTGTCTCTTGACGGGACACAGTTCAATGCATAACAATGCCAGAAGTTGTGAATTTTACACTTTTGGGTACAAGTTTTGTTTCGCATTCCTTTAAATATTTTGAGTTGTATGCTGAGATGTAAAATTATTTAAGATCGGTTTGATCCTGCAAAGCCTGCTTTTAAGCTTTGTTAAGTGGGCCCAGAGCAGCCTCCAGTCTAGGGATAATTTGGCCTGACAACTGAGGCAATGGCTCTTTGAGGAGTGTATTTAATATGAATTTTGAGGCTTTTTACTCTGGCTGTCAACATGAACCAGCTTTGCATGAGTTCCAGGGACTGTTCTACCTGATTCTTTCTGGTGGTTCTTTCCCCACCTCAGTAATTTCCTCACACGTGTGTGCTAATAAGAACTTAGATGAAGACTCAAAAGGAATTTTTCTTCCAGAGTTCTGGAGCTTCTGTATAGCCCTTTCCTCTCCAATGCTTTGTCTTTATAAGCCTGACTATGTTGGCCTCCTGAACTTTAAATTATGTTTCTACAACTGAGGGAGAGGACAAACTTCAGTTTGATTCTCCCTCCCTATGCTTTGGCCCAGCAATTCTCTCAAAGCATTAAATTAGGACACTCGTAAGGCTTATAAATTTTGGTTCCCTTCTCATATAAATCACTGTCCTGCCATTGTTTTCTGAAAATATCGTTTCGTGTATTTTATCTACTGTTTTAGTTACATAAGGTGGAAAGGGAATTCTGGCCTTGTAACTCATAGCTGGAAATAGAAGTTGTAAAATGGAGTTTGGATTAAATTTTTATTGAGCAATTACCTATCATACAATTTGAAGCAAGGGTGTGATGCTATCAGATTTATCATTCTCCTTGAAGAAAAGGAAGGAATTAAAGAACAGTAGAGAGGAAGAGGGAAGACCACCTGTGAGCGGACAGATATGGTCCAGGCTAGATGTGGCGATTGCTTGGACCGGGTTTGCTGAAATGGAGAAAATGAAGAGCATGGTTTGGGGATATAATTGGAGATGGATCCTACAGGTCCTGCAGAATTATTGGATGTGAGGTAAAAGGAAATGAGTAATGAGGTATAATTCATAAGTTTTGGCTGAGAAACTGGTGAATGATCATGTGGGTTTTTTTTAATTTAGTGGAGAGAGGTATGTATAGAACTATGGGAAGTATGGGAAGTAATTTCTTTCTCCCAACTGGAAAATTGAATCCATGCACTTTACTTTGATCCATTTTGTATTAACTCTTACTTCTATTACTTATTTTTTCCATTCACTATTTATTTTGTCCATTCTTCTCTTTATTGTTTTTTGCTATTTTTTTCTCCTCTAGTACTTTTGAAATTTTATCTTTTATTTATAGCCTACTACAGTGTATCCATTAAACTTGTATTTTCCCATCACTGTATAAAAAAATAGATATCTACAGAGGTTTCTAAAACACACATCTGACCATGTTGGACTCTAGACAGAATTCTGCGGTAGTTTCTAGTGTCCAAGGATAAATCCATCCCTACAATTTATCTTATATCCCTATAATTATACCCCTATAATTTGCTTCTTAAATTTTACTCACCCTGCTTTCTGCAAGAACAGAGCCTTTTTGTTACTTTTATAAAGTCTGACAAAAAGATGGTACATATTTTTAAATTATTTTGATACCTCCTTGCTGTAGGAAAATTTACATTTTTCCCCCCCATAGCCAATGAGGGAAGGAGAAACTAGAGCTACTCAGCTGATAGCAAATCAAGGACTTCAGAATTCCACGGCAAATGTTTCACTGAATATGGCATTATGAGAGAATTTTTTTAATTGCATGTGAAGATCAATGCAGTTAGAAAATTGGTTTATGAATAAACTAATTGCAGTTCAGGTGCTAAATGACTAAGATGCAGGTCTCACTGATCACTTTCCCCGCTTCTCTCCTTCATGGGCCACTGTCCTTCTCTCTAGGCAATGTTCTTACTACCATGTATAGTTTTCCCAGGTAGAGCAATCCTGGAGGTGGCTACAAAAAAAATGATCTGGGTACAATATTAGTATCGATATTATTTTGCTTCACCTTTGGCTACTTATTTTTAAAATAAATGAGTTTGCCAAAGTCATATAGGGTCTTCTCCATCTCTAATATTTTAAATATTTTACAATTATTTAAATGGTTGCATGTTATACTTATTTTCCCCACACAACACTGTTTTACATGTGATATTTAAGGAAAATTTAAATAGAGAAATATCGAAAGAAAATGTGATATATATTGTGACATGCATTTTGATTTGGAAAAGAGGACCTCTTAAATGAAATGACCAGAGAGGAAATGGTTTCATGAAATTATAGCAAAAGACTTAAGGAATCTAGGTGTAAGAAGTGGGGGGAAATTAAAGTTGTAACAAAAATGACGGGCTTCCTGGCTTAGACTTAGAAGTTGGATATTTTTTCTTGTCTGCTCTGTGCTCTTAATTCTACAGTGGCTCTTCTTACAGTCATGTAATATGATGAAGACACTCAAAGCCTAATAACAGAAGTATAAATATAACTCAGAGACATTGTGTTGATTGTTTTTTTTTTAGAATTGTGTATATTTTAGTTAACATGCAATGTCCCAGGTTAGCTGCCTGGAGGTAATAATTTATGCAATTATAAAAACAATCCGTGGACTTTATTACAACGAATCCTACCTGCACTGTGGAGCTCTTGATTACCGTAAATCCCAACCACCTCTCTCATCTGACTGACTTCTACAGCAATCACTACCAGTGTCCTGCATAACGACTGTGTCCTCTGAATGGGACAATATGCATTCTTCTGTTTGTTTAAGAAATTTATACCCAATATTAGCAGGCAATGTACAGGGTGGGGCAAAAGTAGGTTTTTAGAAAATAAAAGAATACTATTACAGTATTATGATTTCATAGTGGTTGTATGATATGCAGATAAAAACCCATGATTGCCAGCCTCCCTTACACTGGGCCCTCCTGTGGTCATGGGTAGTCAAGTACACATTTCTTGACAACGAAATGGAGAGTGTAAGTCCCTGTGGAGAATATTTTTCTGAATAAAATACCGACATGGAGTAACTCTTTAGATTTCCCTCTTCATACAGCCTGGAATGTGCATCTCAGGCCTATAGATATAGACGCAGATGCCATCTTTCAACCATGAGTCAAAAGTCAGGTGTTAAAAATAATGGAGAAAAGAATGCGTGGAGCCTAGATCCTGTTCAGAGACACCTCTTTCAACTGGGAGCCCTGAGACTGAGATCCCAGAGATCGGCTACTGTGGGTGGAGTCCAGCAATCTCAATAACAAGCCCTCCAGGTGATTATTATTTATCTTCAAGTCAGAAACTCTACCTTGACAGCCTAGAGGTCTGACTTCACACCTTTTCAATTCAGCTATAAAAATTTATTTTTGCTTTAGTGATACTTGATAATGAGTCTCTTTTTATTTTTTTCATAGCATCAAATTGGATATCACTTAGAAAGACGCAGAAATTATCAGTTTTTGAAAAGCGAAGACGAACATCTAAGACTAACACAATGGGAAGGGGGAAAAGAACAACATTTTTAAAAATTAAAAAAGAAATAGCCATTTCAACAGGCTTTATCATTTAAAAAGAAACTGGTACATAGGACTATGTGTACACAGTGGGGTTCCTTATAGTTCCTGTCCAATTTTATTGTGCTAACAGCTCAGTACTTCTCTCCTAAGGTAAAAAATGAATTCAGGAGCCTCTGCCTTTTCAAGGATACCCTTACTTGGATAGTAAACAAACAAACATAATAAAACAACACAAAAAGTGGAAGGCAGGGAGATATGAGTGTGAGGAGGTGCCCTCAGACAGTTCCCAGTGCAGTTTTCTCTCAAATCTCTCATGGTCTAATTAATTAGATTTATGGTTATATATCTTTCCAAAAACAAAACATTGGGATTCTCTCATATCCACCAGCTATACTGATTTGTTTTCTGAAGAAAGAAAGCCTAAGCCTAACAAGGCGGCAAAGAGCCAAACAAGCCTAATAAAAACTAGACATCTTGATTTTCTTCTAAAGGGTGTTATGGTAAATAATTAAATACAGTCTGATTGTTTGCTGAGCTGTCAGTATCAATGGTACTTTTGGGAAATAGAGTGTGTTCCATAATGTGCTATTTGGGTTTGCATTGCAAGTTGCCTGTTGAATATTGATGATCAAAAACAGAATTTCAATATCCTGTGACATGTGGGGTAACTCCAGGATTCAAGCACCATGCACACAGCAAAAATGCAGAGCCAACAGAAAACAGGGCAGTCATATATACATTTTTTATTCCTATGCCCCTATGGTCATATCTAAAGTTAAGAATATATAACCACAAAGGACGTTATTTGACTTTTGTCAAAATATATTTCCCATTTGACTGAGGTTTGAAATTCACTAAAGAACCTTTGTTTTTCAATTAAATTAGAGCCCCCATCCCCTTCAGAGGTCTCACTTCAATTAATTAAATGCCATGACCTTTTTTTTTTTATTTAAATATATCTTTATTGATTTCAGAGAGAGGAAAGGAGAGGGAGAGAGAGAGATAGAAACATCAATGATGAGAGAGTCATTGATCGAGCCCGCAACCCGGGCATGTGCACTGACCGGGAATCGAACCCGAATCGCCTGGATCCTAGGTCGACGCTCAACCGCTGAGCCACGCCCGGCCCGGTGCCATGATCTTTTAATGAATGAGTTGGAGCTCATCAATTGAGGCCAGCAGGTTTTCATGGAGTGTTATCAGGGAGATAGATACACACCTTTCTGGAGGCGTGTAGAGATGCCACAGAGTTTGGGGAAATGTAGACATGAGAGGTATTGGGCTACTGCCCATTTTCCCCTCTGCACAGTGATGACCAGGGCCATATGACTTAAGATGGGACAAAGGCAAATATTTTAAATAAAAAACAACAAGGGTGTACACCTTGGACTTATAACCATGCACAGAATCACATTTCCATCCACAGGGCAATTTTGAAAAGAGTCCACATTGTGAGTTGTAGCTGGCCTGATGCTGGCTGGTTCCCTGGCTGCTCGTCTACTCGTGAGGCTAGTGAGGGCCTGTGAGTGATCAGCAGACAAGTAAACCGAGGGAACTGAAGCTAATATTTGACAGACAAAATCTGCATTCATGAATCTTAGTTTAGCTCATAATTTGTTATAATTTAAATGTATAAATGTACTAATATATTTAAAAGAAGGTAGATTATCAAGGTGACACACAATAGAAAATTGCAGCCAAAGCAAGAGTATTGGAGTCAGACGCTGCATTGAAAACCGAGTTGCACCAATTACTTACAGAGGACTGAAACTGTCTGTGTTTCCATTCCCTCTGTACACAGAAAAAATAATAAATAATAACAATACCCGCCCTTCAAAAGATTTTGTGATGATTAAAGGAGATGATGCTGATAAAAGCTTCTAGAATGTAGTAAGTTCAAAATGACTCTCAATTTGACATTGGGCAAATGACAATGAGTTTAAATATATTGTCCATCAATCATTGTCACCTGGAAAAATCCAGAATAACTTTCTGGACCAACTGGAACTCGAAACAGAATTAGAGAGACTAGAAGATTTAGACTGATGGGAAAGAAGAGGAGCCGTGAGACAATGCACAGAGGTGGGACCTGATAGGACCTGGTAAGAAACATACAAGGAGTCCTCTTGATTCCCAATGGGAAATCTTCCCTTTTCTCTCTCGACATGTTAAATTATTGGAAAATAAACAGATTTCATGGTGGGAGACAGGAGAATTGATCCCTTCTTAGTCCATGAATGATGTTCGTCCCGCATCTTTAGGCAAATGGTGTGTCACCCTGTGGAGAAGCAGAACATAGTAGAGGTACATGGTGAAGTTCTGGAGTCAAATAAAACTGGCTCTGAGTCTGTCGCTTCTTAGCTGGGTGACTCTTAGCCAACTGCTTTGTGTCTCTGTGCCTCGGTTTACCAATATATAATATGAAGGTAAGTACAGCCATTCAGAATAGTTTAACATTTTTTCTTACAATCCAATAATTAACATAACCTAACTGGTGCACTTAGTAACTTTTTAATGAATGTTACTATTTTATGTTGAATAACATTTTTATTATTATATAAATGCATAAGTTGTTGAACCTCCTTGGAACAAAAGCATTGCATAAAAATTCAGGCCCAACGATTTTTGTATTCCCAGAGTAGCTGACTTGAATAGGGACGTCTGATGCAGAAGGAGATTCAGGTTCCACATGGACATCAGTTCTCTTTCTGAACAACTGCCCAGTCTGCTATTGACAGCTACCCAAGTTGGATTACAGTGACATGGCTGAGGGGGCATTATGCGTGGTGTTTGGAGAAGACCCTTATGTTTTTCTTTTTTAGTCTTTAATACTTATATACCCTAGTTGGTTTTTATATAAAGGGAGTTGTAATGCTTCTATCATCCTAGCTGAGTTTTTCCAAAATATAAAAATAAAGGCCTCACTTTGCAGGGTTTAGCCACAATACTATTTAAGTATTTTAAACTATAAAAAAACAAAAAAAAAAAATCAAGTGCATTACAGCATGGGTTCCTTGGGGAGCAGACTCTGAAATACCAATTAGCATGCAGGAAATTTACTAGAGGTGCTGCTAGAATGATCACCAGGGATGCGAAAGAAAGGAATCAGAATTTCTCAAAGGGAGATGGGCCAGGCAAAGAGACAACTCTGAAGACCAAATTGTCCTTCAGAATTCCCCATTTTGGGGGCGAGGAGGCAAGCTTCAGTGCTCCCACGTTGACCAGTCATTGGCTATGGCCTTTCCCCATGGAGGAGCTATTACCTTGAGGGAGGCAAATCTGCTCAGCCAAACAATTTCAAAAGATACCTGGGAGCTGAGGGCTCCAGCTGCCATGAAAATGAAGCCCATAGTCCCACAGGCGGATCTTCCTGGCATCTCATGTCATAGCATGCAGCACAGAGTGAAGGGGAAAATAAATATATTCATATCTAGTATCGTATATACATAGGAATATATATATGTGCACACATATATTGACCTTATAAATAAAAGCATTTCTTTTAGCAGAAGCTTGATAGTTAGCAGAGGCTGCAATATTATAAAGCACTCCAATCGAGTGTTGTTTTTGTCCTGCTTAGAGGAGAAATCTTGGTCAGATAATTAGCAGAATAATAAACAAATGTTAGGAGGAGCCAAAGACCATAGCGACACTGTCTTCCTTTCTCTTATGGCTCTTTGTACAGTGAGAAATATTTTAAAATCTAATAACCTTTTGGTATCTTTCACTATTCTGCTACCTTCTTTCTTGCTAGCCTTGCTCATTAGAAAAGAAAAGAAAAGAAAAAAACAAAACAAAAATAGAGAAGACTGGAAAGGAAGGAGATGGGAAGGGAAGGGGAGGGGAGGGGAGGGGCGGGGAGGGGAGGGGGAGGGGAGGGGAGGGGAGGGGGAGGGGAGGGGGAGGGGGAGGGGAAGGGAAGAGATTAACCAGAAACTTGTTCAATTACACATCACGGATTTAATATAATTTTATTAAACCCGGTAATTTCCCACAAAACAACAAAAAGTCAATTGAGAACAATTTCTGGGAGTGCAGAGATGCTATGAAGGCAGCAAGCGGAGCCTGCTTGGACTAGGAGGCTTAAGGTTAGATCTGCAGAAAGTGGCCAGGCTCCGTGGAGAGGCTATGAGGCCGCATTCAAAAGGCCCAGCCGCACGAGGCCTGATGAGACACCCCTGGGTGCCGCAGGGTGGAGCGGCCGGGGTGCGGGCACAGCCATCCGACTTGGAGGCTGCGCGGGGCTTCTGTGGCCCAGCTGTGGGGATGACATCGCGACTGGAAATTGATGGGCAAGGGTCACAAAGCAATGTAAGTTTTCTGTTGTTTTTGTTGTTGTTCTTTTAAGTCTGCAAAGATGCAATGGGCAAGGAAAAAGGGTTGATTTAAAATCTCTAAGTTTGGGAGTGCATTATGGCAGGAACTCAAGATGTGCTAGAAGTAATGGTCAGGCCAGTGAACCAGGAGAGAGAGATTTGGGTGATACGATTTTTCTTTCTTTTTTTTTTTTTTTATACTAGGGTAAGAACTAGAACTAAATGGGAATAAATTGACAGGCACTCCACTGTTATTTGTCTAACAGAGAGCCACTGTATTTATTTATACAGAAGTTTAGGTTTGCTAGGCAGTCCTATTTCTTCACTTTTTAGTTCATTTAGCATCTCTAAGTAACTCGCACTGTCCTTTTTAACGGTAGCAGTTTTTAGAACAACAGATTCCATGTGCTCCCTTCACTCCGATAATTTCAGCCACATGTAAGTGAAGATGGGCGATTCGTGCACAGGACTCTTCAAGGACTGGGACACCCTCACCTGAGCCCCCTTTGGAAATGAAAATGCACCCGCGAGGCCAGACGTCAGGGCGCTCGAATATATTCAAAAGGAAGCTCAAGCCCTCGACCTTGCTTGTCCTTTATTTCACCTGAAAGCAAACCATCTTTATATTTCTAAGTTCTGTAAACACAAAGGATCAGGTCAACAAATTCTGTAACAATCTCTCATGGTACGGGGATGGTGTGTTTGACCAAAATCGGGAAAAGGCGTTCGAGGTATGTTTCAAATTCCTAATGCTCAGAAGCATACAGTTGATGGTTCAGGTGATTCTTCTTTTAGTTTTTCTAACATTTTCTCTGGAAAAAAAAAAAAAATTAAAAGATGATGTGTCTAGTAATTTTAATTTTATGTATTTGTTTGAATTTTCTTGCATGGACAACAACGGAAGTGATTTTCCTAGGCAGCACAAAATGTGTTTTCCAGAAAAGGGGGAAAAATAATGACATTTTCTCTTGGTAGCAGGAGCTTGTACTCGGCCTTTACCCCCACTTTCTAAGACACATCATTAATCAGTGGCACTGGCCTATTTCTCTGCCTCAAAGTAAATGTAAAATCTTTCATCCCTCCGAGTTGAAACAGTGTCATTTATCATTAAGTGAAACACTATACTGTGAGGATGGTTTTAGCTTAGCCTTTTCTCACCTTTTAACCTCCCAGCTTGAAACATGTCCATTGATCATTAAGAGAAACATTGCACAGAGAATGGGTGAAATTTAAAAGCTTTTTGTTTCTGAAGTAGCAGAGCCTCATAAATTAATCTTAGAGATGGAAAATTCTTACTTGGGAATTTGCTCCCACTTATGGGAAAACAGAACTGCATCCTCAGACACCCTCTTCTGTCCCTTGCTAAAAGCTGGGAAAGGCCAGGTCCGTGTTGCTTGTTTAATGATGGCCTACCTTACCAACAGTCTGTTTTGAACTGTTGCAAGCAAAGGTTAAGGAGGGTGCGAGCTGCAAGTTTTAAGGACTTCTGAACTCCAGTTATTCTGCAGAAGCGATTTGTATAAAAAGAAACAATGAAGATAAGTCAAAAGTGAAGAGATTTGTATTTGGGAAAGGGGAGAGAGAGGAGCATTTTTATAATCACTGTGGGTAGGTTTGGGTGTCCGAAAAATACCTCTTCCCACGGTTGCTTAGGGGAGGCATTTTAAAACAAATGGTATGAGACCTTTGTGGGAGTAGTTATACATCTGAAATCCTGGATTCTCATCGATTTGTGCAATATCCTAAAGGTAAAAAAGGGCTGGGGGTCGGCGAGCGCTTCCTTTATCCTGCGCCTGCACAACTAAAGGGTATAAACATTTCTAGAAGTAATGCGATACCAAGGCAAGAGTGATTTTCCCTACTAGAAGATTCTGACAGAATTTTAAGGGGCATGTATCTTCAAATGAGTCCCTTAGGTCAGTGGTTCTCAAAGCTTAGTATGCATCAGGTCACCGGAGGGGTTATTAAAACAGAGACCGCCCGTTCTGGGGGAAGCGGCCTGCACCTGGTGAGCGTCCTGCGGAAAGACCAGAGCCTGGCTGTACCCTCACAAGAGAATTCATAGCAACTTTGGTCTTCATAATTAACTTTAAGAACAAATTATATCTATTATTTTTCTATATTTATAGCTAACAAGTATTTCAGCTTATTCTTTCCCATTACTGAATTGATCTTAATTTAACTGCAGTGTCAGTCTTTTTATTTTATTCTATGTTGATGCTAAATATATACCATGTAGCCCTTGAATAATGCTAGTTGTAAATCTAATAGGACCCTGTGAGTATACCTTTCTGACAATACTATACAAGGTGGGACAAAAGAAGGTTTATAGTGATTCATACGAAAGATAATACATTAATTAATAAATAATAATACCAGGATAAAGTCTGTTTCCCATACTCAAAATGTAAACCTACTTTTGCCCCACCCTGTATGTGTAATACTGTAAACCCCTTGATCTTTGTTTTTAGTAAGAATAGAGCCCGACTAGTGTGGCTCAGCGGTTGAGCATCGGCCTATAATCCAGTCAATCGCAGTTCGACTCCCGGTCGGGGCACATGCCCAGGTTGTGGCCTTGGTCCCCCGTAGGGGGCGTGCAGGATGCAGCCGATCAATGACTCTCTCATCATTGATATTTCTCTCTCCCTCTTCCTTCCTCTCTCTGAAATCAATAAAGATATATATATATTTTTTAAAATAGAAAAGTAAACCACTGTGTTATGGTGCACAAAAAAACTAGGGAAAGGATTGCTGATGCCCTGGCTGGTGTGGCTCAGTGGGTTGGCTCTTGTCAGTGAACTGAAAGGTTGCCGGTTTGAGTCCCAGTCAGGACACATGCCCGGGTTGCTGGTTGGATCCCTGGTAGGGGGCGTCAGGAGGCAGCTGATTGATGTTTCTCTCTCTCCCACTCCTTTCATCTGTCTCTAAAAATCAATTTTTAAAATCTTTTTAAAAAGAAAGAAAAAGGAAGGAAGGAAGGAAGGAAGGAAGGAAGGAAGGAAGGAAGGAAGGAAGGAAGGAAGGAAGGAAGGAAGGAAGGAAGGAAGGAAGGAAGGATGGAAGGAAGGAAGGAAGGAAGGAAGGAAGGAAGGAAGGAAGGAAGGAAGGAAGGAAGGAAGGAAGGAAGGGACTGCAGATGAGTTGTAGCTGTTGTGGCTTAAGTAATATGGGACCCAAATAAAAGCATGGAGCATTTGGGTTCTAAATTATGAAATTAACTTTTCAGAGTTGTTGACCCTGAATCCCACATATTAGTTCATTAATGTAAGAAAGTGCCACCCACTGAAAACCCAAATGTATTGCCTCGCAGTTCTAGAGCCTAGAAGTCTGAATCGAGTGTCAGCAGGGTTTATTCCCCTGAGGGCCGGGAGGGAGAATCTGTTGCAGACCCAGTGACAGCTGCGAGTATGCGAAAGAGTTTATTCTTGTATTATGTTACTTATTAATTCTTGTATTATTTTCCACGCAAACAACTGTACACTTACTTTTGCCCCACCCTTTATATTTTGTATTACTTATCCAACTAGTTAAGGTGGTTTCCATGGAGAAATACTACACACTATACAAGGATTAGGCTAAGGTTGAACATCCTATTAGCTCAAGAACCAGAAAAGCCAGTCTTCTCAGATAGAATAAATTTTGGGTGCTCAGACTTTCCAAAGAAAT
This sequence comes from Miniopterus schreibersii, assembly GCF_964146895.1. Classification (NCBI taxonomy): domain Eukaryota; kingdom Metazoa; phylum Chordata; class Mammalia; order Chiroptera; family Miniopteridae; genus Miniopterus; species Miniopterus schreibersii. Next base: position 47,894,529 of record NC_138113.1, read on the forward strand.
CAACATTCAAGTTAGCAACCTAATAAAAGAAAGGGCAAGAACTCCGGGGTCACAGAAAACACCGTTTCCAAGGAGGAAAGCAAATCAGGGGTCAGAAACTTAGCAAGTGATTGTAACAGGCTACACGAAAACCGTTGATAAATATCAAAGCAGCCTTCTCTGCTACACATGAAACATTTTATGTACTTTTTGTTGTGACAAGAACACAAAAATACCTCCCATCTAGGGGCAAAAGTCACCTCAATGAGCAGGCTATACGGTGAAAGTCTGCGTAGTAGGAAAGATGAATAAAAGATGGTTTTCTCACCTCAAATTATCCACATTAACTTCCTGAGAGGTAAAGGAATTCTCCAAAAGCCTCAGTGGGTGCCAGTGTTGACTTGGGTCCTGAAGTAATTGCTAATATTTTAGGATCACCGTCAAGCACATCAACATAACAGTCTCTTGGTTAGTATCTGTAGAGCCTTATAAACAAACACTGTACTGTGGAATGTTTCGGAATTTCACATATAAGATGTTTCGTGATTTTGGTTATTACCCTAATTTTATACTTTTGGCAGTGGGAGGTCTAACTAGTTCCATATCTTTCCTGTACTTTATAACTATCCGCATCACGCGTGTTTTAATATCATTCTGTCAAAATAACAACTGATCTTCATTTTAAATTATTTTTCGAGATAAAGCACAACATTAAATCAATTGAAGAAAGAGTTGTGGCCTCCAGCTGTGGTATATTATTAGATTTTTTAACACATCAAATGATTGAAAATGTAGAGCTTCGTTTTTAAAGACGTTAATCACCAAATTGCCTTTGGCAAAGAATGGATGCGGTTTTACGGGCCGCGTCCAAAAATGTCCAGCCGTGCCTAGTGCACACGTAGCTCCAGTTCTTCCATAAAAGCAATCTTTAGGAATACATGGATTCTCTCACCCAAGCCGTTCAATTTAACTTTGCAGTTTTCTGTTGATTACCTTTTCTATTTCAATATCTCATAGCCCATAATCTAAGGTAATAAAAGCCTTTGATCACCTGTCGAGAACCTGGAGAATGCCAGGCTCCTCTCTAAACCCTGACCTTAAAAATAAAAAGTTTCCTTCGTTTTACATCGTGCATGGGTTTTGCTGCACTCTGTCTTTTACTCACCTAAAGCAATTTCTTCAGTTACTTAACTTCTGAAAATAAGTGATTAAAATTGCTATGGGAACTTGCAGACAGCACCGAGAGGAGCTCGCTGGGAGAGCAGCTGAATGGCCAGCGTCTGTGACACTCAGAGAGGCTTTGTTTCCAAGGGCTCCATCCAGGAATGGGGCTTAGGCATGAGAAACACGTGAAGCCCTTAGACCCAAGGAGGGGGGTGAAATTTATTAGGTCTTTCTGAGCCCCTGATCCGAACCTAATTATTTCTCAATTTTGAATTTTCTTGGTTCATTAGGACTACTCGAGGTTTCAGAGCAACAAGTCTGACCATAGCCAAGCACATACAAATTTCGTATCTAACTATACTTACATGCCTATATAATAAGGATGATAATTATATTACTTATGTTGCTTTTTCTACTTTTCTAATTGAGTGAATTTCTCTCCCCACCCTCACACACACACACACACACACACACACACACAGATATGTACTAGAGACACTGTCACTCTGATTATAGGTGCCTATTTCCTTTACATTTCTCAAGTTCTTAGAAGTTGATAAATTGTTACATCTTTACTGTGGAATTTACCTTTTATTAATCATAGACATCTCTCCATATTCCAGTAAATTATTTTTAACTGATATTTTCTTTTGTATAATATTGATAGTTTCGCTCCCACTTTATTTTGTCTTGTGTGTGTATGTGTGTGGGGGGTGAATTACAAATTTTTTTAATTCCAAGTTTTTCATATATTTTGGTTTCTGGTGTGCTTCTCATAAATAGCTGGATTTTTATTTTTATTTTCCCCAATCTTTGTATAATAATAACAATGACAGCTAACATTAGTGTTCTTTTACTGTGGCCAGGAGGTCTTCAAAGTGCTCTCAATGGAGTAAAAGATTGAATCCCCAGAACAATATTAAAGGCAGTTTTTAATCCCCTTGTTAACACATTGGACAGCCCTTTTCCATGAAGTGAAGAGAGCAGTGAAATTCAGCCGTCTGGCTCCCAGGAAGCTCTTCATCTGCACTCTATGCTGTTGGCTGTTTTTATTTTTCCATAGACATTTAATGGGGAGTGAGAGAAGACAAGTCAGTAAATATTAATGTCATGCCATCCTAATTGATAATATATTTAGCAACATGCTATGGCATAGACGTTGTAGCCCCTCTTTCATGGGACTTACAATCCATCAGGAAGTTAGGGCTGGAAAATGTACCAAATACAGCAAAGAGAGCGCTGTGAAAGTTGAGATGAAAGCTAATTTATTTTGTGTACACTAGGCATCCTGTGGAACTCACAGAGGACAGAAGGCATCGTGAATAACTTTATTTAGGTAAGCAGAGGAATAGGCAGATATTTAATTTACAGGTAGCCCAATATACATCTTTCTTTGCCATGTTAAGTAGTTACAGATTTTGACTAGAATAATTTAGAAGTATATATGCATTAATAGATATAGAAATATGCAGAGGTGGTGAAGGGGAAGCAGACTCAGCTTCTTTTTTTCTCAGTAGCAGCTACGATCTAAACACATCTGTTGACTTGTTTAGTCATCATGACGACCCTGGAGGAAAAGGGTTACAAGGATGTGGAATGAATACCTATTAACCACTTTTGTGCCAGGGGGTATTGTTTCATTCATTTATGAATTCATGGAGATATATATATGCACACACATATATTTACATATATACACATATATACATATATATATTTTAATAAATAACCATTGACTCCTCCATTGTGCCCCTGGCAATACTATAGATAATGGGGATGCATCAATAACGAAAACGTTTAAGAACCACTTTCTCATAGATTCTATATTATATTAGAGGAGGAGACAGCACTAAGCAATTTAATCCTTACGACAAGTCACTAAATATTATCCCCAATTTATAGATGATAAACCATATTCAATAGTCTTGGAACCAGTTTTAGAGTAGTAATTGGTGAGTCAGAGAGTCACACAATTTCTCTAACTTTAAAGGTCCATGACCTTTTCACTACTGCTGCTCTCTGCAGAGGATGAGTAGTTCTTTTAAGTATAGCAATAGAATGTACATATTTGGGTGGCCAAAAGATTCTTATTTTCTCTATAACTTACAAAATAATAATCCAAGATTAGATAAGTTAATTTAAAAAAATTTTTGCTTGATCTCAGTGGATGATCAAAATAACCAACCTTCATTACTGTTTCTAAATACATGGTTTTGTGTTTTTCTCTATTAAGTACTTATTTCCTCTCATGTGTGTCACACACACACATACACACAGTCAAAAGTATTAAATTTTTCTATATCTTTTTTGTCACATGCCAGGTCAATGTTCAGCAACTGAATGAGCCAATACTGTACCTGCATCATTCATTTCAATGACCTCACAATATTTAGTTTTGCTCACACTGAAAGTAGGGAAAGATAAAGCTTTTCATTAATTATTGTTGGAGAATGGACTCTAATGGAATTTATTTTCACTCCAACAACTCTGATCAAAAGAAAAAAATTGAATTTAAGTAGAACCTAAGTAGAGATATCATCATACATTTTAAAAAGATCACAAGAGGCCAGTAAACAGAAATACTTGGGGTTATTGAGCCTGAGAAAACAATTCCAGAATCAATTATTTAGGTTAAAGCCCTCATCAGCATAGCAATAAATTCATTTTCTCAATGTTAAACCATCCAGAGCCTTCCATTTTCTTAGTTATAAGAGCATTAAAAATGTCCCCTGTGAAGCGATACTTTCCTGGACACTTCAAACTAAACAGCAGCTGTTATATTCCAAATGGAAAGTTCTCAGTATGCATGGGATTATATGAAAGGTAATAAAAGTTATGAGTGGATTTAGTGTTGGTCTCACCAGTCCACGGATCACCTCCAACAAATTCAGCTTTTCTAAAACCTGAAGTCAATTCTCTGATGGCCTTGCAGAGATGCTAAGCATGTTTAAATCACCATGAAATTTAAACTGGGTGCAATCAACTTTCTAAGGAATGACACCCATCTGTCTGGAATAAATGGTGAGTACAGCTAACTCTACACATTGTTATGTTTCTTTCACAACTGGCCCACTCTTCTGCTTATTTGGAATGCTGGGTGATACACCCAAAAATTACAGATGAAGAAAATTCAAGGTTCATGAGCAGGTGAAGCATCTATTATTTTCCTAGCATTAAAAAGAACATACTACCTATAAAATTGTCTTAAGCCCCTCTCTTTGATTACTGTGAATATAGGTGAGATGTTCAACTCTTCACCATCTAGTAATCTTTAGCTACAATTTGTTTAAATCCTAATTCACAAAAAAAGACTGGGATGCAATCAAAACAACATTGTCTTTTAGTTTTAAACTGAAATTAGAAAGTTAATAATTTACACATATTCATTTTAATGAAAATGTTCACACATTTAAAATATGATGGAGAATATTATTTAAAATATTCAGTCTCATATTTTAAAAAATCCTTTTAAAGCTGTGTTGAAATCAAACATGACAAATATTTTCAAAACCCTTTTAAATTCCCATCAGATCCAAATACTCTTTGCCTCCCTAGAGGCAATCACTATTATAAAAGTGATTTGTGTCTTTGCAGTAAATGTTTTCATAGTATATTACATTTGTATGTGTTCATAAACAAATTTACTATTGTTTTGCATGCCATTAAATCTACATTAAATCTATCATGCTCTATATATCATTCTGGATCTTTCCTATTTATTCCAACACAAGGTATTTTATGCTTATTATTTACTTGAGTTACTCTGTGGTTTTACAGCCTATGAATATATTATAATGCATGATAGATTATCCAATTGATAAACATATTGATCAACTGTTTGTGATTGCAAATAATTCTGTAATTAGATCATAGTCTTCTAGTACATGCAAAAAGGGTCTTTATGTTATATTCTGAAGTGACATTTCTGTTTATCTGCAAATTGACTTGATACGGCAAAAATGTTCTCCAATGAGATTGTACCAATTTAAGCTATTAGCAGTTTCTGTGAATTCGCATTTCCCTGAATCCTTGCCCACTTTTTTATTGGTCTTTAATTTTTTCATATTGCTTTCAGAATTAAATTCTATGGAAATTCTTGTTAAAGCTGTAATTAAAATGACTGAAATTTTAGCCTAATTTGTGGAAAAATGATATCTTTATAGTATAGAAACTTTGAATTCAAGTATATATGTTGCATAATTATTTAGATTTTCTCCCATGCCCTTAGTAGCATTTTGAAAATTTCTCCATAAGGTAGTTGCATATATATTTTATATCCTATTCTAAGAAACTACAATTTATAAATTATATACAAGGTGGGGCAAAAGTAGGTTTACAGTTGTAAAACCAAAATTTATTATTGTATTATTATTTATTAATTATTTTATTATTTTCCATATTAACAACTGTAAACCTTCTTTTGCCCTACTGTGTATTTGTGTCTATATTATTTATATTTGAAAATTGTTACCTTTTATATATTGAAATTTTTCCAGCTATATTTCTAGACTCTCTTTAGTTTTCATTGTTTGTGTATTATCTCCCACTTTCCAGGATTTAATTTACAAGTTAGAATATTTTATATTTTTATAGTTTTGTATGGATTTTAATTCCCCTTTTCCATTTAATAACAGACTCTTAATTTGCATAATAGTGAGGTTATTTCTGTAATTTTCACTTGTCTTAAAAGGTACACTTCCAATGTCTTATCATTTTTTTAGAAGGGAATGGTAAGTAGATACTTTTATTAGATTAAATAAGTTTCATTCTATTCCTAATTTAATTATCGTTTTAAATTATAAATGAGTTTGAGTTTTACTAAATACCATTTCTTCCTCCATTTAATTAAGTTTTATATAAATTATATTTTGAGAATGAGTTTTGAACCTTACTGAATATTATTTTTTCCCCCATCAATTTAGATTTTCATTCCTTACTTTGTTAATACAGTTTAATTATATTATAGGACTTATTAGGCTTTTTTCTTTACTATTTTACTATAATAAATTACATTGGTAGATTCTGAGATAAACCCAATTTATTCCACCTGTTTTTAATGAACTACTGTGCAAATTGAGTTTGTACATAATTTATGTAGGAATTTGTTATCTCTGTAATCATACATTTTACTTATGCATTCTTTAGACTATCCTTGTGCAGGTATCAAGATTGTCTAACCTAATACAGTGATTTGTACACATTTCCTTTACTTTCTTTACTGAAACCACTTGTATTTTTGAAGGCATGTGTGCTCTTTAAGGTTTATAAAAACTGATCTATAAAACTATTTGGGACAGGTGTATTTTGGGGGTACAAGAGTAGATTTTTTTTTTAATATGTTTTTATTGATTTCAGAGAGAGGAAAGGAGAGGGGAAGAGAGAGAAAGAAACATCAATGATAAGAAAGTCATTGATTGAGCCCATAACCCGGGCATGTGCCCTGACCGGGAATCGAACCCTGATCGCCTGGATCCTAGGTCGACGCTCAACCACTGAGCCACGCCCGGCCGGGCAAGAGTAGATTTTTGACTACTGCCTTATTTTATTTTATTTTGGTTTATTCCAGCTTTTTCTGTTTCTATCAGTTCTAGTGATGCAATTCTTTAATCAAACATTGTCAGCCTTGGGACATCCTACTGTCTCGGGAGCTAATCTGGCCAGGCCCCTCTCTCATTCTGCTGCTTCCCTGTCATCCCAAGATTCCCCTGTGTGATCATTTTGAAAATCACCCTCTTGTCTTCTTAGTTGAATGCCCATTCTCGAGGATCCCATGTCTCCCTTTCTGTTAATTTGTCTTTGACTTTTTAGAACCCATCCTAAAGTAGCTTCTACTCTTGAGAGATAATTTAGGTATAAAATTCCAGTTTGAAAATCACTTCTCAAAATTCTGACAAAATTTCTTGTAATTTTTTTTAATTTCTTGTATTTTAGTTTCATTATTACTTCTAAAAACCCAAATGACATTTTAATTTCCTTTTTTTAAATATGTGACATGTCTTTTACCTCCTTGAAAGCTTCTGGAATCTTCTCTCTACCCTACATTCTAAACAATTATAATGATGGGCTTATTGCGGGTAGGGCTTTTCCACTCATTGGGATAAGCACTTGGTGGATCTTTTCAGCTTGGAACTAAAGTTCTTCAGATCTTGGAGAATTTCTCTGATTAGCGTTCATCATTTCTTCTGCTTTGTTTCTGTTTTTATTGGAATGCTTACTGATATCTTGGGCTCCCTGGTTTGATTTGTCTAATTAAAAAAATTATTCAAATAATATCCATCGCTTCATCTTATTGTCTTGCCTACTGAAATATTTCATCAACTTTTTCTTCCCACCTTTCTATTATTTATTTATTTATTTATTTATTTTTAATTTTTTAACATATCTTTATTGATTTCAGAGAGAGGAAGGGAGAGGGAAAGGGAGAGATAGAAACATCAATGATGAGTTGTCAATGATCGAGCCCACAACTCGGGCATGTGCCCTGACCAGGAATCAAATCGTGATCTCCTAGATCCTAGGTCGATGCTCAACCGCTGAGCCATGCCTGGCCAGGCTCTATTTTTTATGTGAATTCTCTTTTTTATTCTTTTCAAAACCTTGTTCTTTTTAAATAAATACTCCCTTTAAAAAAAAAAAATCAATGATATATATATTTATGCATCAATATATTAAAACATATATTAAAGTTTTCTTCTAGCTTGTGATGAATTTCTGTTTTTCAGTGTTTCTGATTATATGGCTAGTTTTGACCCCTAGATTTCAGGTTAGAAACTTCCTTCAAGTGCCTCAAATGCTTGGTAGACTGTTTCTTTCTTTCTTTCTTTCTTTCTTTCTTTCTTTCTTTCTTTCTTTCTTTCTTTCTTTCTTTCTTTCTTTCTTTCTTTTTCTCTTTCTTTCGGTCTGTTTAGATATATTTTTTAAAAATAAAACAGGAAAACTAAGGGCTGGCAGTGACTTCTAACTAAATCTAAATGTTGATTTAACAATGATATGGGCCCTGACCACTTTCTTGGAGGATCCCCAAGTCTAGGACATGTAAACATTTTCCTTGGAATAGCAGTTTTACCCCTTGAGTCCATCTTTCAAACTCTGACAGCATGCCACGTGGAGGTAGTTTTTGGGGTGAAATGGGTGGTGGTTGGAAGTCTAACTGCCAGTTAAAAAGTGAACTGAGAAAGTTTAACTTCTGTCTAATTTCTAAGTGGCAATCCCCACTGTGAGTGTGCCTGTGAAAATTTTAATCTGGGGTATATAGCTAATATTTTTAAAATTTCATAGAAATTGTATTTAGCTACACAAGTAACCTAAACATCTTTTTTATGCTGTAGTCATATCTACTCAATGAAGTTATATCAATCATTTCCTACTGGTAAGACAGTATTAATATGATTAATCATTGATTACTAATTTAAGTTGTCTTTTTTAAATTAAATATTTCAAAATGCTTAGTCCTTGTAGGAGAAAAAAATAATAAATGAGCCTGTGATGATAAAATACATTGGCAGCATCTGTGCTAGACATTCTCTAGACCAGACTCTGTTTCAGGCTTGACACTGTCTCTACCTACATCACAGTGAGTAATGGTAGGGTACTAAACTGCGGAAACAAGCTGGAGGGAGTAATTTTTCACAAACTGGCTATCTTTGCTCCATCCCATGACCACAGTCATTCATCCTAATGGCTAGCTACAGGTGCATCAAAACGGACGACACAGGAGGTAATATGATTACACACAGCATGATCTTGTTAAAAGATCATATATTTTTGTAATTCACTTATGAGTTGGAGCATTGAATCTGTGAGAAAGACCTTGACTTTTTTGGTTGGATGACTTTCAATTAAGTAACATTTTTAAGAGGTACTTTAAGAAATAATACATGGTAGAAAATGTGAAAAATGAAGAAATCAGGGGGAAAAATACAGTTCCCTACCACCAAGATTTAACCAGTGTTAGAGGTTGGTATATTTATCTCAGACCTATAACTGTGAGGGTATTGTATAAATAAATATTAATATTTATTCTTTTATTTAACAGATATACATGGAGTGCAAATTTAAGGCCAGGCACTGTTCTAGATATTGGGGATACTGTGAAAACGAAAACATCCCTGCTCATGTCCAACCTACATTGTAGTGGGGGAGACAGAGAAACAAGATAAACCCTAAACTGAAGGATGTGTTAGAGAGAAAGACTAAGTCGAAAAATAAAGAGCTGAAGAGAAATGTGGGAAGGGGTGAAATTTTAGATAGTTTTGCCAGTGAAGTCCTCAATGAGAATACAATTGTGTATTGATCATTGATAACTTATTTGATATAAGCCAAATTCTTAATTTGAAATTCTTGATGTGTCCTTGCTACAGGAAAGATTGACTTTTGCTTCTGTAAGTAGAAGGACTCATTGCCTCCATACATTTCATAATCTGAGCTGATTTGCTGTTGGGCTTTAGTTTTTATCAGAGCTTCCCAAGCTCAAGTTTGCCCTGTCTCTCCATTGTCATTCTTCAAAGGCTTCCAACTAAAAGTCTGGGATGTTTACCCAGGATGCTTCTTAGTGGACCCTGAACTGGAATTGTTCCTTCAGCCCACGAGTCTATAAAATCTCTGCTCGGCCTCTCAGTTGAAATTCTTTTAGACAGTCTTGGACTTTGGCTCTCCCAAGAAAATTTTAGAATCATTTGTTCAAATTCTATGAAAAAGTCTATTGCAGATTTAATAATATGCCAGGTACTTAAGAAGGTGAGGTCCTTTCCTTCATCTAAGGTCAGCAGCACTTCTGTGATCTCTCTTCTTGGTTTGTTTCATTTTCCCCCATTTACTAAGTATAAGATGGGATGTTACTTGACCTTCATGTAGTTCATTTTCTTCCGTAAAAGGAATAACTGTACACCCTTTGTAGGGTTAATATATATATTAAATTAATTCATCCAAGAAAAAGTGCTGAAAATGATGGTTTTTAATGTGATAAACTCAATTGGGCATGGTTATTATTAAACTTATACTGTTTACTGGTTAACTTCATGTCATCCTTCAGAGCCAAGCTCAAATGTCAATTTTTAAATTAAACTTAATCCAATTGACTGGCTTCAATTTTAGCATTTATTACTTTTGTTTTTACATTTATTTTCATGATTACTTGATTAATGTCTTTCTCTCCTACTTGATTTTAGGCCAAGAACAGGGATCGAATCTCCTTTTTGCTCAAAAATATATTCTCGGTTTATTCACAGTGACACACAAAATCCCAAGAATGTCAATAAAGCCTTATACAAACAATATGCCACCCCGTGCCCACTTATGAACCTCCTCTTCATCTCCACTATGCTCACTCCTGCTTCCTCCACGTTAGCATAAAGGGCCTTCTTACTGGTCCTTAAAGTTCAGGCATATTTGTAACATAGGGCATTTCTGCTGGATTCTCTCTCACCTGCAAATGCTCTTCCTCAAGGTCTCCAAATTGTTCACTCCTACATCTCCTCAGGAATTTATTCAAATATTACCTTCTCAGGCTAACCTTCAACTAGTCACCTATTTTAATACTTTTTTATCTTCACCTGAGGATATGTTTATTGATTTTAGAGAGAGGAAGGGAGAGAGAGAGTAAGAGAGAGAGAGAAGTATCAATTGGTTGCTTCCCATAGGCACCTCAACCAGAGACCAAACCCAAAATCTAGGTATGTGCCCTGATCAGAAATTGAACCCACACATAGGTGTATGGGACAATGCTCCAACCAACTGAGCATACCAGCTAGGGAAGTCACCTTATTTTAAAAATACAACCTACAAAACTTCCTATATCCCTTTCACATTTTCATTTTTTTCCATGATATTTATCTTTATCTAATGTAGTATGTGTTTAATTATTGTGTGTCTGTCTTCTCAGTCTTCCTCACTAGATTGCATAACTCCTGGAGCAAGAAATTTTGTCTGATTATTGTATTCCTGGGATCTAAAGTGTGTTTGTTGCCCAGCCGGAGTGGCTCAGCAGTTGAACATCGACCTAGGATCCAGGAGATCTTGGTCCGATTCTCAGTTAGGGCACATGCTCAGGTTGGGGCTCAATCTCCAGTCAAGGGTGTGCAATCAATGACTCATTATTGATATTTCTATCTCTCTCTTTTCCTCTCCCTTCCTTTCTCTGAAATCGATAAAGACGTATTTTTAAAAATAAATAAATAATAAAATATACCTGTTATATGTTAGGTATTTAATAAATATAAGGTGTCCCAAAAATGTTTACACACACTTTAAATAATTGTAATGGCAGTGTTTATTAAAATACACTTAATTTTCAAAATGGACCTATCAGCTATTAAAGTGTGTATACATTTTGGGGAGACACCCTGTATTTAGAGAACTATGGAAGATACTGTTGTATGAGTGAGGTAACTATCGGATCCATTGGTCTTGAGGATTCTCTCATGAATTGAAAAATTGAATAAGTTGAATGGAATACATTAATTGAACTAAAAATTAAATTGGGTTCATGTATGAATCGAATTCATGAATTGAATGAATTGAAGAATTAAAGGAATTGACTGAATAAACTGACTTGAATCTTCAAGAATATGAAGGATACAGATATATGGAAATATGAAAGGCAGTTTAAAAGATAAAATTACAGACAGAAGATCTAAGTTTGAGCTGCAACAAGTTTCCCATTAGGCAAGGCTACTAACATTTCATATCCTCATTATTTGACTTAGAAAGGAAACCAGGAAGTAAATGTCAAAGCACTCTATGTTTTACTAGCAGTTATTGTTACCATTACCTGTTCCCTTTATTTCCAGCTCTGTCTCATTGGAGCTTTAGGATAGCATAGGAAAGATATTGGTGCATAAAATCTCAGGTGATGTAACTATTTTTGCAGGCTTGTACCTTCGTAATAACCAACTTTACAAGCAATACATGTCTGATATCTTGCTCAATTAACATTGCAAAATACCTGCCTGTTCTATTACTCTTTACTGCCATTTATGTGATGGTTATATGATAGTTAATTGTATGTGTCAACTTGACTGGATCAAAAAGTGCCCAGATATTTGGCTAAACACTATTTCTAATGTGTCTGTGAGGGTGTTTTTGGATGAGGTTTGCATTTGAATCAGTAGACTTAGTAAAGCAGATTGCCCTCCCCAATGTAGGTGGACATTATCCAGCTGGGTGAGGGACTGAATGGAACAGAAAGGTGAAGAAAGAAGAATTTACTCTCTCTACCTGACTCTTGAGCTAGGACATCAGTCTTCCCCTAATCTTGGGCTGGAACTTCCATCATCAATTTTCTTGCTTCCCTTGGTTCTCAGACCTCCATAATTGGGCTGAAACTTACACCATCAGCTTTCCTGGGTCTCTAGTTTGCAGACAACAGATTGTTAAATTTATAAAATTTCCATTACTATATCTATTTCTCTGTATTTTTTTATCCATCTATACCCCATTGGTTCCCTTTCTCTGGTGAACCCAAACTAATCTACCCCACGATTATTATAAATACCTACCACCCACCAAAAGTAATTAGAGGAGTAAACCTGCAAAGGTGTCATATGTACCAATGAGAAGAGGAAGGACCTTAGAGTCTCACTGAGACCTTAAATTTTATTCAGAGTTTTCATTACTTGTAACATATAGCTCCCACTTATGAAATACTGGCAAAACAAACAAAAATACCCAGGATCTAAAGACAACTTAAAAATATTTTGGAGCCCATCTCTATATTAAGTATCAACTAGAAAGAAAAAATTTTTTAAAAATACTATATAACACTTAAGGAGAATAGAAAGTAAAATATAATTTTTAAAAATGCCAATTATTACTGGGTTGGATTTTATCAGTAGTGAAAGATATTAGGAGGCTATAACAGTACCTAATTCTAGAGTACTAACAGAACAGAGACTAGTGCTAGATGAAAGATTGTCACATAGATCAAAGTGACAGAATAGAGGTCCTTGAAATAGACTTGTACAAATATGACTAATTAATTTTTGAAAAAGTTGCAAAGGCAATTTAATAGAGAGAAAAAATTATGTTAAATGATGCTAGAGTGATTGAACATCCATATGTAAAAGATAAAACTATTTATACCTCGCAAAATACATAACAAACATATATCAAAGCCAATCATATACTTAAGTATAAAATGGAATATTTTTAGAAAATATTTTAGAAAATATAGGGAAAAAAATATTTGTGATATTGAGTAAACAATGAGCCCTTAAAACATCAATAACATGATCCATAAAAGAAATGAATTTGCATTACATCAGAATTCATCAGAATTAATTACTTTTACTCCATGAAAGACACAATAAAGGGAAATAAGCACTATTAAAAGTAAAAAATAAAGAAACTTGCCAATTTAAAAAATGGGTGAAAATCTAGATTTTTGGTAGGAAATACACAAAATGAGCCTGAAACAATTTCAAGAACCAGAAAGTAAGGACGTTCTTAATCTTATATATGCTTTATATATATCTCTCAATTAAAGCATATATATATGTATATATATATATGCTTTAATTGATTTCAGAGAATGGAAGGGTGAGGGAGAGAGAGACAGAAACATCAGTGATGAGAGTCCTTGATTGCCTGCCTCCTGCATGTGATCCACTGGGGATTGAGCCCCAACCTAGGCATGTGCCCTGACTGAGAGTAGAACCATGACCTCCTGGTTCATGGGTCGAGCTCAACCACTGAGACATATTAGCCAGGCAGACGTTCTTAATCTTCTAAGTGCATTGATGAGGTATGTCAAAGGAATAGAGGAGCCAACTGAAAGAGCTTCCAATGGCCAAAACTAGAAAAATTTGAGCAACAAATCAAGTAGTATTGGATTATAACCCAAAACATAACATAAATATCCATATCTTTGTGCACATACTGAAATAAATGATTGAACAAATTACTAAATGATTGGGAAGAGACAAATCTTCCATGAAGAAAAATTCCAAATAGTTTATGTAGATACTCTGACCCTCAAGGAGAAGAGCATAATTTCCCACTACTTAGGTGTCAGCTGTGCATGTGACTTCCATCCAAAGAATACAATGTAGGAAGGCAGAGTGTGAGCAGAAAAGTTTTACTTTGGAGGAAACTGACAAACTCAACCTTAGCCAGGTGATCAAGGTCAGCATCAATAGTCATGGATCAGGTTGATGCTACCTTTGACGTGATTTGATAAAAAACAGTGCTTTACCTCTGTGGTCGTCCTCCCCCCAAAATTCATAAACTCATCATAAGCCAAACATAAGACAAATTTTAATAGAGGAGTATTTTATAAAAAATCTTCTCCAGTAACCCCAAAACTGTCAAGATCATCAATTAAAAGGAAAGTCTGGGAACTGTCACAAAGGAAGACATAACAATTAAATGTAATGTGTTATCCTAGATGAGAACCTGTAAAAGAAACATGACAGATAAAAACTAAGGAAATGGTAAAGTGTTGACTTTAGCTAATAATAATAATAATAATACATAGATATTTGTTTATTAATTATAACATGTGCCATACTAAGGTAAGATGTTCATAATGGGGGGAACTGACTAAGAGGCATAAGAAAGCTCTTAATAGTACCTCCTCAATTTTCTTGCACATCAAAAACTGTTCTTAAAAATAATGTCTATTTTTAAAATGAAAGTAAAAGATATATATAGACACTTTACCCAAAATTTATATGGATATCAATTAAGCACCTGAAAAAATTCTCAATATCACTAGTTATTAGGAAAAATACAAACTAAAATCACAGTGAGATACTACTACTCATCTATTAGAATGGAAAAGAAAGAGTGACAGAGACAGAGACAGAGACATAGAGAGAAAAAGAAAGGAATGGAAAGAAAAGAAAAGGCAAGGCAAGGAAAGCAAAGCAAAGGGAAAGAAGAAGAAAAATTTCAATACCTGGCAGTACCAAAAACTGGGGAAGTAGTGGAGAAACTGGAACTCTCATACATTGTTAGTGAGAAAGCAAGATGACCCAGCCAATCTGGCTGTTTGCAATTTCCTATCAAATTAAAAATACATTTACCTTGTGATTCAGCACTCAATCCTACCTATTGACTCAAAATGTATAAAAATTTATTTTTGCATATGTGTTTACAGCATCTTTATACATACAGTTGAGCTTCCGTATCCCCAGGTTTCCCATCTGTGGATTCAACCAACTGCAGATGCAGAGGGTCAACTGCATGCATTGTCCTAGACCATTTTATATAAGGGACTTGAGCATACTTGAATTTTGGTATCTACGGGGTGTCTTGGAAAGAACCCCTCACAGATACCCAGGGATGACCATAATTGGTAAAAATTGGAAACAACCCCAATTCCCTTCAATTGGTGATGGTTAAACAATTGACAATATGTCTACATGAAGAAATACTATTCAACAGTGAAAGGAACATATTATTGATATGCGCACCAACACGGGTGAATCTTAAATACAAAATAAATTAAGACAAACTCAAAGGCTACATTCTGTGGAGAGGCAGGTTAACTACAAAGGGCAGCACAAGATGATTTTTGGAGGGTGATGGGACAGTTCTGTGTCTTGATCCTATGTAGAGGCTGTACAATTCTAGGCATTTGCCAAAATTTAGAGAATTGTACATCAAAAAGAGTGATATATACATCATGCAAATTGAAACCTAAAAAGCAAAGAAAAAAAACATTGGAGTTTTGCAGTTCTTATAAATACTCGCCTTTGATCTACTAAAAACTGAGCACAATTTAGAATGACCCTGGTGTGAATAAGGTAGTAATAAGCCTCTCAGCACATTTCCCTGGAATGTAACACTCTGTCCTTTCTACTTTTTTTTTTGGTAACATAGCGATAGGCTGTGTACACATGGTAAACTCATAGCTTTGCATGTTTATTTAACTTTTAATTAATATCTGGACTTTTGAAATTTTAAAGAACAACAACCGTACCCTGATGCTTCTATTCTTAGGCAAAATAAAAATCTTTTCAGATGGAAGAAACCTTGTGAATGCTCTCAATTTATTTGCCGACTTCTGCAAATTTAAATACATTCTGCTCTAACACTCCTAAGTCTGTGCCCACGTTGAAACAAATAATTGAGTTAATCTGTACTGCATTGTGCTAAACTTCTCTCATCCTTATTTATTCTGTGGATATTTCACCCTAAGATAATATAGAAACTATTCATTGTCTTTTCTTTCAAAAATATGTTTACTGGTTATCCTAATCCCACAAAGTGTGCCATTAGCAACCTCTATGAATTTCAATTCCTTTCCAAATGCAAAACCTTGAGAATCAAATTAGAACTAGAGCTTCTGCTGCATTGAGAGGTAAAACTTTAATCAAACTTTTAAATTGACCAGAGAAGAAGGTTTAGTGAACTCAGAAATAACTCAGTTTACCAAGGAAGATAGGGATGTATTAATAACCTACCTGATTATAATTGTGAGATGATTAGGATGAATAACAAGTGTTAGTTCTTCCAAAGAATACTCTCTTTTTCAAATTTTTTTCTTATCAAGTGAACTCCAATTTTTACATGAGTTTCTAGCCACCTTATTATTGGGGGATTTGAGGTACCCCCTCCCCCACTGAGTGCTAGGGGTGCAGTCCTTATAATATATCGATATCTCGAGAAAAATAATTTTCTGAGACTTGCGTGGGACTTGCAGGAATGACAGCTCCGCATTTCCGAAGTCCCTTTTCCCTTAATCCAGTCCCGGAGGAAGTGTAAATGGGGATCCAGGAGAGCTAAAAGCAAAGCCAGTGTCCAGAGTTTCTGTTGCATATTGCAGCAGGGTCCAGGTCAGCATTAGCTTATTTGCAGTCCATTAGTCTATCATGCGTGGGATCCACATGGCCCTGGGACATGGGGGTGAATGCAGGGGAGCCAAGGGAGCACACCTCCTGCAAAGAGAATCCTAAGAGAGCCAAGAACATTAGTTTTTTGTTTAGGGGATTAAATATCTCAAATCTTCACACACTTGCAATGGCCACACCCATCCTGGCCAATACTTCTGTTCTCAGGTGTGCCTGACAGTAAGCACCTTTACTAGTTCCCCCAACTTTACTGGGCATGCACCCCTCTTTCCCCTGTCTAGCCCCTTCCAGCAGAGATCTGCCGAGTATAAAGCTGCAGCTTCCTGGCAAAGCTGCCCAAATGACATGCTTATATTTGGCCTTCCCTTTGCTCCTTTCCTGTTATTAACAACGAGGTTAGTTACAATGGTATCAACCTGACATAAAGGCTGTATTTCCCAGCCTTTGCTGTAGCTAGTCATGGACTTGGACTAATTCATGATAATGAAATGTGAGATTCCTCAGGGAAGCATTTTTAAAGAGAGTGCCATGCCCTTTCTCTGTTCTTTCTTCTTCCTGATGGCTAGATTCAGGACATGATGACTAGAGCTCCATTGACCGTCTAAGACTATGAGTAGGAAGCCCAGCTAAAGATGCCAGGCCAACAAAATAACACAATGTTTGATAAACTTCCTCTGTAAAAACTCAGGGAGTAAATAGCTTATGCTTTGCCGGCTGTACTATCTTTGTGTCAACTATTCAACTCATATATGACACCTAATCTGCCATTGAGAATACTTGGGAATGGCTGCATACTTATAAAATTTAACTTTCAGCCCTGCCGGACGTGGTTCAGTGGTTGAGCATCGACCTAGGATCCAGGAGATCGGGGTTCGATTCCCGGTCAAGGCACATGCCCGGGTTGCAGGCTTGATCAATGACTCTCATCATTGATGTTTCTATCTTTCTCTCTGCCCCTCCTTTCCTCTCTCGAAATCAATAAAGATATATATATATTTTTAATTTAATTTTCAGATATAAGCAACTGCAGCCAATAGTTTGTTGACCTCTGAAATAGAAGAAGCCTGGATTTCTAAAATGACAGGATGTCATCTAAGCCCTGGACATACCTTTCTAATTCTTTATGTCAGAAAAAGAGATTAACATGGTAACACCACATTAGGATATAAATTTAAATCCAGAACTCTGTGAGCCAGAGCCGCCATCACGAGATGCAGTTACAGAAATGGATTCATTGATGGCAATGGGAACGGGAGATTTCCCTGATAAAAGAAGACAGATGGCTGTCTTAATCATCACTACAAAATCTCTGGCAATTAAGATAACTGCATTTTGAGACAAGTCCAAAGTTGGCTCAGAGAAGCTGTTGATTTCTCAGTACCCAAGATGCCCAACTAACACTAATAAGTGAGCTACGGAATATTGCAGTCTCTTTAAGGGCAACTCTCAGAGATGATCATGAAGAACAGTCTCAGAGAGCAGACGAATTCTTAAAATGGGCTCTGCTTCACTACCAGAACAGGGAAGGCTTGTTACAGCTCTCTGAGGATATGGTGTATGTTACAGATTATTAAACACTTTACTTCTATTCTAAAAAAGTTTAATTTTTTTCTTTTTAATTATGGTTGTTCCTATTCCCCATCTGGTCTAGACACAGGAAAATGAACAATGCACATCACCCAAAGATCCTGGACTTGGAGCTGCACAGAAATTGTTATTGTCTCTTTGAGTAAAGTGAGTACAATTTTAGTGGTACATGAAATAGTTATATCATGTTAGATGTGCTCATTTTTTTAATATATATTATTAAAAAAAAAGAAGCATATAATTTTTGTGTTATCAAGGCATGGAATGTAGTGGAAACTGTTACTATCTTCTGTCTGGTATGTTTTCTGCCTTCTACTGATAATAGTGTCTTGATTTTCCATTGCAGAATGACCATTGCCTCACTATTGTTTCTTAGGTTACAGATGGGGCAGATCTTATCCCCACACCCAGAGTTACGTATGGTAGAGACTTGACTATTTTTCCTGTGTATATGTTGAGCGTGTGACCCAAGTGGAAATACAGGACCCCAGTCAAGGACTGCTTTTACTGGAATCTTTAGGGAAATAGCCTTTAACTGTCATTGCTTAAGAGCATCATTTGAGGATAATCTACATAAGAATGAATAGCCTTTAACTGTCATTGCTTAAGAGCATCATTTGAGGATAATCTACATAAGAATCTACATAAGAAAGGCAAAGAGAAGAGTTGAGAATGTCCTATATCCTTAGGGTGTTATTTGAGCATCTAGCCTTAGATGTGACGGCAATTAGTCTTTGGGTTTAAAAATAGGGCTAGCCAATAAATTTTTCATTTGGTTTAGGTATTTTTTGATGGATTACTATAAATTAACACCAGAATCTTGATTACCATGTCATCTTATCCTCATTTCTTATAACATAGACTCCACATTTTTCAATTACATTGAATATACATAGAAGATGGTTCTAATCGTACTCCATTGTTTAGAGATTTTAAAAAAATAAGTGGGGTGTGTTTTTTTGCCTCTTTAGAATCAATATTTTGCTCCTTTTGAATGCATTTTTTAAAAATATTTGCTTTTTTATTGTCTTTATTGACTTATTTTTAATTTTTCTCTATTGTTGAAAGAATTATGAATATCCCCTTTTTTCCCCCCACCATGTATCCGTCCCCCGAGGTCTTCACCCCATTGTTGTCTATGTCCATTGGTTATGCATATATGCATATAAATTTTTATGATAATCTCTCTCCACCCACCCCCACCTTCCCTCTGAGATTCATCAGTCTGTTCCATGCTTCTGTGTCTCTAGATCTACTTTGTTCATGGGCTTATTTCGTTCATTAAATTCCACATATGAGTAAGATCATGTGACACTTTTCTTTCTCTGACTGGCTTATTTCACTTAGCATAATACTCTCCAGGTCCCACCATGATATCTCAAAGGGTAAGAGATTCTTCTTTTTTACAGCTGCAAGAAATATGTCTTTTATCTCTGTGTCCATCCTAAATATTAGATTTCCTGGTAATAGATGTATTTTGAATGAAGACCAAAAGGAATAAATTACGTAACAGTGTTGCATTTGCAGTAGGATTGTTCTAGCCACCATGGCCAGAAGAACACCTAAGGAACTAACAGTAAAGGTAGGAAAAGATCCCTATTGTACAGGACAAGGCCTGACAAGCTAGCCCAAAAATTACTGCTCCCCCTGAAGTCCTGTAGAAAAACAAAACAAACCAGTCACACTCCAGTCAAGCATAACCCCACATTACTCATTGTAAGACATTGTGTTTAAATCATCCCTTTTATGTTACTAAGGGCCCCCCCCCTTGTTTCATGTTACAAAAGTTGACAACCTAACAAATTATCAAATTATTAGAAGCTCCTTTACCGTAGTTGCCTTTGTAGTTAGTATAAAATGTGGAAAGAACTGAGGGTCGGGGCTGCAGTTGGGCTCTTAACATGGGTGAGACACTGCAACTGTAGCCGCTGGCCAGCTAATAAAGGCTCCAAAATTCAAACACAAACTCTGGTGGTCGTCTGTCCCGGTCACACCAGAACATGATAGGTGAGACTTATTTAAAGTGAGTGGAAAGTAAAGAGAAAACGCTATCATTCTGAAATATTCTGAAAAAAATGGTTTAAACCCTGACCCAAGTCTCTATTAATCTTTGATCATTGAACCATATTAAACAATAAGCTCAGCAAGTGAATGGGCATACGCACATTCCCGAGTTGGAGAAGAAATTTACATCAATTCCAGAATAGAGAGCTTAATCAGAAACGGAAATGTGAACAGTGGGATTTTTTAAATGCAGGAACAGTGTCCAAGGAAGCAGTAATAGCCGTGGAAATTGCATGTTTGTAACCACAACGGACTGGGAAGTGTCAAAGACGGCACAGTTAAGGGCGACAAATGTGACACCGCCAATTATTATTTCATGCACGCTCCTCTCACTTCTACAGAAAGATGAGGCAGCATTATCTGCAATCAGCTCGGGAACAATGACAGTTTGGCACGAGTGGGATTCATCAGCTGGAGGCGGCGGTGAAACAGTGATCAAGCCAACGGATCCTCTAGAAACTCTAAGGGCTCAGATGAGACGAGATAAAGGGGCTCAGGGCTCATCAGGGACAGGGCAGCAGAAGCAAGAAGGTGAATGGAAATCAGATCAGTGTGCAGCAGAAAGACCAGCGGCTTTCAGAAAAATAATAAAAGCAAAGGCAAAGGATGAGAGAGGTGAACCAACATGTGCCCTGAGATGGAGAGTTCAAAGAGCCCTGGTCCAGGTGCTGGCTGACTAGGGTTTTAATTCCTGTCGGGCCACTGAAATCCCATGTGATTTTGACAAGTCAGTAGCCTTCTTTGCTCGTGAGCCTGTAAAATGAAAATGTTTCATCAGGTGAGCGCTAAACCATAATACCTGACAGTTTCCCTTGTCTGACTTCCTCAGGAGCATGAAGCCATGCTTTTCCTGATTTCTACAAGCTCCATTCCGGACTGCAATTCCTGGCACACAGTAGGTTTTGAATAAAGGTTATCAAGTAAGGATTATGACAAATAATTACCTTTGTTCTCTATATTTGAAAGCTGATAGAATAAGGTTGTATGTTTTATTAGCCCTCTGTTTAATATGGTTTGACTAAGGGTTCAGAGAGCTGGTTTTTGAGCAGCTGGGGGTGGGAGAGTTTAGCTAGAAATTTCTGAAACTAGTGATCACAGAAAGAAACTTGTGTTTGCCCTGGCCGGTGTGGCTCAGTTGGTTGGGCGTCATCCCCGTGCACCAAAAGTTGCCAGTTCGATTCCCAGTCAGGGCGCATGCCTGGGTTGCACCAAGCTCAGTCCCCAGTAAAGTGCATACAGGAGGCAGCCAATTGATGTTTTGCTCTCTCTCTCTCTCTCTCTCTCCCTTTCCCTTCCTTTCTCTCTAAAAATCAATAAAAAATATTTTAAAAAAGAAACTTATGTTAACTGAACTAGCACCACATAGTTGGTAAACAAATGTCCTTCTGGCTGCTGTCAGATGTTGGTTTAGGGGGTAGAGCTAAAAGGTAACAGTGTTCCTTGCTAGGCCTGTCTAGATGAGCTAGGGAAGCGTTAATGGAGGGAAAGGAAGCCGTCCTTAAGCCTTGAGCCTAAGGAGTGTTCTAGTCCTATTTCTACTAAAGAGCCCAGAGTTAGTTCTTTATCCTTTCATGCTACTCAGTAAATAAAGCGGTGCCGTGTCCTACTCGCAGTTGTCCTGCAGTCTCCTTCCTCCCGGCCACGCCCAAGATGCCTCACTGCAATACATCCCATCTTAGCTGCGCTTTGTGTGAACATTAAACCTTTATCTTTCTATTACCTGAGTGTTTGAATACAATAATAAGTACTAGGTATCATGCATAGCGCCTAATACTTAGCAGGCACTTGATAAATGACAACTAGCATTATGGAGGAACATATAACAAGAATTTTGTCAAAAAAGGAAATTAAACCTTGAAGAAGTTAAGAGGTATAACTTCATGTTACCAGTATTCTCACTTACCATTACATGTCCTGTATTTGCATAAGTGGTTTTATTGCAAAATATTATACATAACAAGAAATGCCCTTTAAGGGTCTTGATAAGCTTTGTCAATAATTTCTATTACATCAATATTTTGTGAAAGGGAAAAGCTGTGTCAGTTGCAAAGCCTAAATTAATGCCCACCACTTTAACACCAGAGCACATGGTAAACTCC
This sequence comes from Miniopterus schreibersii, assembly GCF_964146895.1. Taxonomy (NCBI): domain Eukaryota; kingdom Metazoa; phylum Chordata; class Mammalia; order Chiroptera; family Miniopteridae; genus Miniopterus; species Miniopterus schreibersii. The sequence goes on from NC_138113.1 coordinate 47,917,213, forward strand.
AGATTGAAGTCCACAGGCGGCCATGCAGATGAACTCAAGTCCATCCTTCCCCCCAGTTCTAGAGCGAAGGCCCCCTCGTCCTTGGGGGGATGGGAGGAGGAATCTGAATGGCATCTCCCTTGGAAAAGAAGATGATCGTGGTTCCCATACATGATTCTTTGTAGTGGCTTCTCTGCCGCTTTGCTGTCTTCTTATAATACATCCTACACAGAACTGCAAAATTAATCCTCCCAACCATAGTTTAGACCATGAGTGTTTCTGCTCCAAATCCTTCACAGCTCTTCAGAGCTGAGTAAACTTTTACCTCATGGAATTAAAGACTGACTCAGAGGTCACTGTTCTCGGGGATCTGTTCACCCCACCATTCATCTAGCACACGAGTCTATATGTGTGTTCATCCCATTGTTTGGTCTCCACTGAAACTCTACAAGGGTCTGAAAACCTACCTACTCCGCTTACACTCCGTTCTGTTCCTTAGAATGTCTTCATGTTTATTCAAAGTCTGTCTCCTTGCTGTTGCTGGAGAGCCACACAAAATTAATCAGATTCCTTTTCCATATTTAATAGGTCAATATTTTGGACTGCACAGGCCAAACCTCATTTCTCCTTTTAACTCAGCATTTCCTTAGCTGATTTCTGCTTCTGCAGAACTTACCCACATTTCAGAACTCCCTCTAAAGCAGCTCTTTCCATCAACCTCTAGTTTCTTCTCTCACAGAGAAGCCTTTCCCCCCCAGTACTCTGTGAGTATAACAGTCCACTTTATTGATCTCTTTCCAATGTTGTTTATTACTTTTTATTTTTAAAAATATATTTCCACCCGGCCGGGAGTGGCTCAGCGGTTGAGCGTTGACCTGGGATCCAGGTGATCGGGGTTCGATTTCCGGTCAGGGCACATGTCCGGGTTGTGGGCTCGATCAATGACTCTCTCATCACTGATGTTTCTATCTCTCTCTCTCCCTCTCCTTTCCTCTCTCTGAAATCAATAAAGATATATTAAAAAAAAAAAACTTTAAAAAAATTATATATATTTCCATTGATATTTTAGAGACAGCAGAATAGAGAGGGAAGCAGAGAGAGAAACATTGATGTGAGAAAGAAACATGGTTCAGTTGCCTCCTGCATCCCCCTCCCCCCCCCATTGGGGATCAAGCCAGCAACCTGTGCATATTCCCTGACTTGGAATCAAACTGGTGACCTCTAGGTACATGGGATGATGCCCAGCCAACTGAGTCACATCAGCCAGGGCTGCTTATTACTTTATACCTTCAATTATAGAAATCTTTTAAAGATGTGTTCAGTGCAACAATATTTTCACAAATTGTTCAAGAGTTATAGTTAAGGAAAAAGATGCATAAAACAATAAACATTCATTTTCTATGCATAATATGGATACAAGTTACACAGGATTCTCAGAATACTCAGAGGACTTTCATTTTGTGAATTTTCAGGGATGGATGGGAAGTATGCTGTGCATTTTTTCTAAACAAATTTGACCATAGAACTTTGCATTTCATGAGATTAGATTTCTCATGACAGGTTCTTTGGGATATGTTGACTAATAGTTGTTTATAACAATGTCTCATCTCTCTTACTGGAATAGGAAGTTCTTAATGGCCGAGTACTTGTCTCATGTATCTTTGTAACTGTCACAGTGACTTCCACACTGCCAAGTACATGCTACATATCAAAAATGTTTGAATAATCAGGTGAAATAATGAATTAGTAGCCCACTGTTGTTTCCATTTTGTTGAGCTCTTATAGAATATTTTTTCTTCCTTGTTATAAAATCTGTTGTAGAAAGAAAACTAATTCTTCTCTTTCTAAATCTCATCTTATTTTCCTATTTTCTTCTTGCCTTTTCTTTCTCATTGCATTTTTTCTTATTTATAAGCATTTAAATATAATAAATTTTTGAGTAGCCACTATGTGTCAGTAGATGCACTCCATATTTTGCATGCATTACAACCCTTGCTACCCTTAATAATTCTGTGACAGAGGGATTAATATCCTAAAAGAAAGATGAGAAAATTAGATTCAGAGAGGTTAAGTGAATTCTCAAATGTACTAAAAATAGCATGACCAGAAACAAAACTACAGGATAGCTGAGTCCAAATCTCATGCAACTTCCTGACCAACCTTTGCCGTGAAGTATGTAATTGCTCTTTCTTTTTGTGACTATGGAACATACAGACGGCATGAGCACCTAATAAAATATAATCCTAATGCCTTCATGTATATAAATAATGGTGTTCTGGATCATCAAAGAGTGATAGGTAAGCCCTGGTGGGGAGGCTCAGTGGGTAGGGGTGTCCCATCGTCCCCTACACCAAAAGGTTGCAGGTTCTATTTTGGGTCTAGTTTGCTGGTTTGATCTCCCATAGATGTTTCTCTATCACATAGATGTTTCTCTCTCTCTTCCTCTCTCTCTCTCTTTCTCTCTCCATTCCTCTCTCTCTAAAATCAACAAACATATCTTCCAGCAAAGATTTTTAAAAGTGATAGATAAAATCAAAGATTCTACCGAGATATTCCATCCGGCTTCCTAATTTATTTTTCATTTCACACTTTCTGCAGAGACTAAATTCAAGGTCATGAAGAATCATGTGGAATTAGGTGGATGAAGAAAGTAGTCTGTCAAATTAGCTCCCCCGGGCTGTCAGATATTCCTGGATGAATGGGAGGCACTTTAGGAAGCTGCATTGCATTCATCACTAGATAGGCTTTTCAATGACTTGCAAATTTCTTGTTGTGGAAGACAGTCTTGAGTTTATAAAACTCTTAAAAACATTCACTCTTACAACTTATGGATAGCATATTAATCATAATTGTAAATAGTTAATAAAATGATTAGAATTTAGTTAATGAAGCTCTCAACAGTGCTTATTATTAAATCCTATGAGTAGCCCATTAACCCATATTTATAAATATCAGTCATTTATCTTTTGCTTTAAAAAGACTTTTTATGCCCACTTACAATGTTAGTTCTCATATTATAAAACTGAAGCCCAGAATGAGTGGCTGCCAGTAGTGCCAGAAAAAAAAATAACAGAGTATTTGAAGTACAGTCACATTTTCCAACTCTGGACTCTCCATGCCTAAGAATAGGAGCTAGAAAAATGGAAAGGAAAATTGGTTTATGCTACCAGTCAAAAAAATTGTTAAATTTTCTTCTCTCTTTCAATATGAATAAAATGCTTTATAATTATTTTATATTTTCTAATATTTGATTTATTAGAACCTTACATCAACTATTTAAAATTCAAACCACATATGACAGAAATGGAGTTTGAGATTTCAGAAGAGAAAAGGGCATAGTGCTTTTGTCATACAAGCAAACCACACGGAGAAATGTGGTCCTAGGCTGTCCTTTTAGCATGTCTTTTACCTGTTGATGTGACTCCTCTGTCCGTAAAAGAATAGCTCAGGGTATATATAGCACCTGACCCGAGAGTCATCAGTTCATAGACTAAACTATAAAATATAAGATTGTTTGAAGTCAGAGCTTTGCCCAATAGTCAAGATAATGGCTGAGTTAAAGAAAATAAATACTATCTGGTCACAGGTGCAAATGTGAGTTACTACATCAGGAAACTATTGCCTCAATAATATCGCTGAACAACTGTTTTCTAAAATTTAAATATTTTGATGGCAGGATAAGGCACATGACACTCAGATAGATGAAAGGCAGCTTTGAGTGCGAGAAGAACACCAGGCAGGGTCTCAAAGGGGTTTGCACCCAGGGACAGGGTAACAGCAAGCTGGAGCTATAGGGGCCCATTTGTATGGCCAATAAAGTGTGATTAGCTAGGTTTCTCAGGCTCCCTGTGTACTAGCTAATTTCAGTAACTTTCACAGGCTCTGGGCTGTTCCTAGCTGTCTGGTGTCTGGTCCCAGTTATTAGAGTGGAATCACAGAGGCACCAAGAGTGTGAGAGCTTAATGGGGATAGTGGTTAAAGTTTGGACTTTATCAGCAGCTCGAGAAGAGGAACTGACTGACACGCAGTCAGGGCCTCAAAACTAGGTCAAGACAGTATTAAACAAAGAAAGAAAGGAAAACAACACTATATAAAATGCATACCTTTATTATAACAACCATCTCTAATATATCACCATGCTGAAACAATGAGCATTTATCTCCCTCTCATGCAACTTTGGTTTAGCTGGAGTAGTTCAGCTCATCTTACCTTGAGGTCTGCTCCTTGTGTGTTTCATACTTTGAGAAGCTGAAGGACACCCAGGACACATTTTTCTCTTGGCAAGCACAAGAGAGAAGGTTCAGTCATGTAGGTATACTTGAAGCTACTGTTTGCATCATATCCGCCAACATCTCCTTAGTCCAAAGTACTTTCACCACCAAGCCCAAAGTCAAAGGGTAGAAAGTGCTCACCCTGCCTCTTGTGGGAAGAATTGAAAAATCACATGGCGAAGGGTCTGGATACAGAGAGTGTGAGGAATTGGGAACCATAATTCAGTTGACAACAAATAAAAAAGAGAGAAGGGGGAGGAGAGGGAAAGAGATTGAAGATAGGGTTGGTGACAGGTGACAGGGACGAGGGAAGGAATAGGGAAATGCCAAAGTTTCATGCAGAAGTACCATGCAAGGATTGCAGCATCTCCCGAGGAGGTGACAAGGTACCTAATCCCCAGTTACTGTGTATCCTGCATGACTTCAGAATCCAGCTTCCTGAGGCCCTGCCACAGGTAAGGCATGGCCTTATTATCTTTCTTGGGCATCCTGAGGAACAATTTTATGCACAACCTTCCCATCTCCATATTTCTAAGTGCATCTTTCCCTATTGAAGAACACAGTTGATACAACCCTGAGAGTCTATATTTGAGCTTGAATTCTCAGTCCCTGTTTTGAGTAAAGAGGATGATAGAGTAGAAGAAGGAATTGCGTTTTGGGGGCCACTTTTCTCTATCCCTCTTGTGTATTTCCTCTTCATTGCCCCTTGGACTACCTGTCAATCAGTGCTGCCAGCCTTTCCTACTCCCTCCTGTCACTTTATTCTCCCTTCCTCTCATCCGTCATCTCTCTCTCTCCTAATTTCCACCCCTCTTTTCTTCCAAGCCATTCTTTACCTTTTTTCCTAACTTTTTCTATCTTTACCCCCTCAACCACTCCATTCGAGCTCACTTCGAGATATTTTTCAACACCATTTATTTTATCTTACCTTTTCACCTCCCTCCTTCCAAAAGGGCCCCCGAGAAAGTCAATCTAATGAGAAAATAGCATTAGAGTTGCTTTTAAATTTGCCATTTTTCAATATTATAAACTCTTAAAATGTTTCATGAAGACCTGTTTTTGTTTCCCCAAGGAATGGATGGACCATCCAGTCTCTGCCCAACTCTGGCCACTTATCTTCAAGAGAAATGACTGTCCCTGCAAAGTCTACCTAGCCAGATTGCGGGTCTGTAAACAGTAGCTACTGTAGAGAGCATTTTAAATCACTGCAAACTTTTAAGTATGTGGCTGGGGAGAAAGGGTAAAAATCACCTTAATTTCCCACGTGAATGTTGGCATCACAGAAAAGGGATCAACCAAAAGCGATTATGACCTGAATTGGTCTTCAGAGCCATGTTACATAGAATTGGCATAACTTGAGGCTGGGAAAATTTTAACTCTCACCACCGCTGTGTGTTCTCCAGGACGGCAGTGCCTTCCTGTTCCTGGCTGTTCTTGCAGAAAGAACAAGCTTTTATTATTCCCCTGGACCAGGGGCTTTTCACATTCGATCTCACAGGCAAGCTACAGCTTCTTCTGCTATAATAGAGCTCTATAATTACCGTTATTAATCTTAAAATCATGGGCTCCAATTTCAAAGGCTTCTTGTAACCTGAAAGTCTTTCAAGGCATCATGGCATAAAAAAAGGAATTGCCCTTTCCAAGTGGTGTCTTTGCTTGGTAAATGCCAGCACTAAGGAGCACATAAACATATTCCCCAAACAGGTACCATGGACTGGGAAATGACACAGTGTCAACCATGAACATGTCTTTGCCACAGCCTTGCTTAAAATGTTCTCACTCACAAACTTGAGAGAAGCCTTTCAAATTGTATTTCAAAAAAAAAATCAATAAACCTGCAGAAACCGTAGTCGGCCAGAAAAGTCCATCTATTGCACTTCCTAGTGACACTCCTTTCCCTTCTTTCCCACTCCCACTTCTTTCCAGTCACTGCTTAATCATGGGGGCGAGACAAGCACCCCACTACCAGCTGACACAATGTGAACCTTCTCTGGAGGAAAGCAATTCCCTCATCCTAAGGGATTTTGCTTCCTTCCTGCCTGCTCTTCCTTATATAAAGGCATTGCACACCTTTACATTCATACATGTGTGTGAGCAACATGCACATGTGCGTGCGTGTGTGTGCATGTGCATATGACAAATGCAATCTAGAAGGGGAGAGACAGCAAGGTATTATTAACTGCTAATGTCACTTACTAAATTAACTTATTTAATTAGAAGTCTCAAAGCATAGAACTGCTAAGGATTTAGCACAAGTAACAGACTCTGGAGCATGGGAGGTGACCCTACTATGAAAAGAGGGAGTAGACATGGGGTTCATTGGGGAATGAGGGTCCAGGAGTCTGTTCGCAAGCTTTTCTCTCATTCTGACTCCTCGATTAGTCTTCTTGCCTCCCGATCCTGTGATATCACGAGGTGTCTGTCCGCCAGAGCAGACTGTCATCAGTGTGATTCCTCGTTGGCATACATTCCATTTCAAACCCAGCACACTATTTTTCTGTATTTCGAATACCCTTATTCTGCACCTCTTACCTGACAACAACAGGCAGCCCTCTCCTGCAGCTAACAGTCCTTCACACTGGATTAGGACAGTGTGCATCCACATCTTGATTAGACAATTTGTGATAAAGAGACAGTAGGAGATTGTCCTTATGAGTGACAAAGCAGAGCTTTCAAACCCTTCAAAGCTAGCATGCTGTGCACTTACATTATACACTGCCTACCTCCTAATACTTACCGGGGAATGATAAAACGCAGAAACACAATGCAATATATCTAATTGCGGTGGGCAAACAAGGAAGCTGGAGAATCAGGTCAGATTTTCTTGGAATTGCATTGCTATGCTAAGCTATTAAAATCTCTGTTATAAATAACTGAGAAAGAAGACACGTGAGTTATTATTTGTAATGAGTTAATATTAATAAAGACTAAGGTCACTGCTTAGCTTTAGCAAGTGCTACATGAGGTTTTACTTAAAAAATAAATAAGGTCGTGTTTTGCTGGAACAAGTGTAAACGCTGGCACCAACATGAGGTGCTCCCCCCATCAGCAGGGGAAGGGAGGAATGGGCATGAATCAGGAAAGCAGTTTATAATGTGATAATGCATGACTGCTCATTATTCAATGCTAACGTTATATTTTGGCGTATTTATGTGGTTAACAGACATCTAAGAAATGGAATGATTATGGTATTACTCTGGGAGACATTTCACAGCATGCATAAAAACAAAACGTGATAAACAAGTTTGCAGACGGAGAGGGCCTAATGATATCTGGAGTCATTTTGTCTGTACCCTAGCTACTACGCATGAGATTTAGCGTGGATTTGTCCGATTTGTCTACTTGCGACAAATCTTAGCTCACTAGAGATATTGATTTAGTCTTTTCATTTATATGATTGTTCAGGTAAATATTAAAGTTCTCATTTATAAGCTCATACGTCAAATTTACTCACCTCGTTTCAGTTTCTTTCTTCTGACTTTCTGCACAGAATTTTCTTTGAGAATTTTTAAAATCCCCTCCCAGAGAGTCACAGGGAATTTTTCTGTGTTTATTTGTTCTAGTGAACACTGCCATTTTTTTCTCAACTCTATCAATTTAACATCTCTTTTTTTTCTTCTCACTACGTAAATCCTTTTAGTTTTTGGTAAATATTTCATTTAAAGTATGTCAAGGGCTAAAACTGTATTGTTTGTTCAAAATGTTCTTCATTTTCTTTTTACTTGCCCAAGAGAGTAAGAACATGTATGGCAGGTAAAGAACAGAGCTTGACCTCTTAGTTTTAGTTCTGCTGCTTATTAAGTGTAAGATCTTAGATATTCCAACATCGTTATTTTTTTTTACTTGCCTGTAAAAATTGACAGATGCAATGCTTGCCCTTCCAGACTCACAAGATTTGTAACAAAAGATAAAGATGCAAAGACCTATTGCAAACTAATAAGTGAATTGCCCATGGGTTTGCACTAACTCAAATATCAGCTATAAATTTCAGATTTTCAAATAATTCTGATGAATATATATGTAATTAACAATCTTGATTTTGATTACTATTATTATGATATCAAATGTCAACATGTTGAATATGTTCAAAACCCAACAGACTCATAGATAGAGAGCAGGCAGACAGCTCTGATATGGGCAGGCGGTGTTTTGGAGGGTGGAAGGATTGAGCAAAAAGAAAGAACTCATGGACACAGGCAACAGTGTGGTGACTGTCTGGGGAAAGGGATTGGGTGGAGGTAGAACAGGGCATAGAGGGATAAGTGGTGATGGGAAAAATAAAAGAAAATAAAACAAAAAGTAAAATTAAAATAAAATTTTATTTTCTCCTGTTAAATAAAAATCCAATTTATTCATTTATTTATTTATTTCCAATATACCTTTATTGATTTCAGAGAGAGGAAGGGAGAGGGAGAGAGAGAGAGAGAGAGAGAAACATCAATGATGAGAGAGAGTCATTGATTGGCTGCCTCCTGCACTCCTCCGACTGGGGATCGAGCCCGAAACCCAGGCATGTGCCCGGACCAGGAATCAAACCCCGATCACCTGGATCCTAGGTCAACACTCAACTGCTGAGACACACCCGGCTGGGCACTATATGCTAATTTAAAGCAGATGCAGATTAAATCTCAGGTATCCCCAATCCTTACTAAGTACTCTGTACCACATTGTTTCCCAATTGTATTTTTTAAAAAGTTCACTAATTAAGGGAATAATTATTTAAATGGCAAAATAAATAGAAAAACAATTAGTGATAACACAATGAAGGAATAATTAGTTGGGGATGGCATCCGGTCAGATTCTAGTTTAGCTAACATAGGCATCAATAAATAACTATATATGTTTATGGTTAACTTAGGCCATAGAACTCATCTGGCAATACCTGAAAGTGTCACTTGAATTCTAGACTATTTGGGTAGAACTGGATTCCAAACAGAATGAATCTTGCAGAATGTAACAAATTATTAATATGAATACAAGTAAAGAGAGAAATTCACAAATAATACACAAACGAGCACACCAAAAGTACGGATCTCATGTTAGCTACCAGAGGTAGTGGTGAAGCCCAGTAGGGGAGCTCAGAGATGCAATATGTCTCCAGCAGTAAAGGCATCTGGGATATGCTAGACTCTCTGTTTAACCTTCTGTGACTGTTTAATTCTGTAGCCTCAGGTTTGGCTTACTACCCAGAAAGCCAGAATGGCACCCAAAGATAAAGGTGAGACCCCAGGAAGGAGGTTAATGAATGTACAGAGTGTGATAACTGCCTGATGTTACCTGTTAACTTAGAAACGCGTTGTTCTTTCTGGTGGTCTAGGTGACTACCCACCATATGGTTTTACTATTAACTCCCTATAAAAACGGATCCTGTCTTGAGAGGGGTGTGGATTTTTCCAGGTCTGCCCCCACTGGGAGCAAGCAACTGCTTTGCCCAGATTTGTAAGTTTCTCCTATTAAAGTTCTTATTTGGCTCCCTTTACCTTTTACTACCTCCCCCACCCCCTTCCCTCTGATGTAGTCATAATGTTGTCTGTATCTATGAGTTTCAGTTTCCATTTCATATCCCACATATGAGTGAAATCATATGACTCTTAGCTTTTCCTGACTGACTTATTTCACTTAGCATGATATTCTCAAGATCCATCCATGTTGTCACAAAGGGCAATATTTCATCTGTTCTTATGGCTGAGTGATATTCCATCATGTGCACGTCCCACATCTTCTTTATCCAATTCTCTGTCAAAGGACACTTGAGCCAGCTTGTGCTTCTGCATTTGTGGTGACTGTTCAATTCCCTAAGTAAGCCTCTGCAGACAGTCTCCATTTATAGGCCTTCCATAACCTTGATGTTTGAAATTAAGTCTCCTTATAGCTTTTTCTGACTTAAAGTACCATTCAGTGTAAAAAAGCCAAGCATTTCAAAGTAATGCCTTCCATCCCCACAAGCAGTCCCTTACTGACGAATGTCATTCTCTTCTCATAAAAATAATTTATTTTGATATCTTAATGTATATAAATACTACAGATTACCAATGGTTAATAGAAAAAATTATAGGATGTGCAAAAATTATGTTTTATTATTTTGAACCCTGGAGTAAACACCATATAAAAAACACAAATAAACATTTTTATTTAAACCCCTCAATGCAGTTACAGAAAGGCAGTTTAAGACCTCACGTAAGTATGCCACTTAATTTCAACTCTTAAAAGCACTGCAGTGGTAGGTACTATTCTGAGAGTTGCTTTTCATGTTGATAAATATTGAGATTGCAATTCTCAGATAGCATTTGAAATAAAAAATGATCCTGAAAGTCCTGCATTGTTTGCTCAAGCTCTTCCCTCTCAGATCTTCTGTGTGCACTGTGCTGGGAATTCACACTTAGGTATTATGGAAAATCAATTTGTAAAGGAGTAGTCTTTATCTTACTTAGATTAAAATGAGTGTATTAGAAAAGTTGCTCAGAAAATACTGCTCCTCACTACATTATAAAGGAGAATGTACCAAACTTTCCCGTTGACTGATACAAGAAAATGTTTGTAAAATATGCTGAATTAATGACTCTGAATTGATAATAACAACATTTTAAAGATAGGTGGATTATTAGAAGTAAATTATGCAGCAAACTGGCAGTGGATCAACAATTTTCTGACTCTCTTGGGATTTCTCATTATTAATGGCTACTTTTGGCTGAGCAAATCTACCAAAGCAATTGTATTCCGAAATAAAAAGATCTTACGTGTTGGTTGTTTTGTCTTTTAAAAAATGTTTTGAAAGGCAAGTTACATTAAAATGAATAAAATGCATGAGATAGTAAAAGTAGTTGTTTGTTTAAAGCCCAATGTTTTTAATTAAACCAGCATATTTTGTTGTGGGCATAAACAGTGCTCTCCCACAAGTAAAATTACAATTGAAAATTTAAAAACGCTTCCATAAGAGAAACACAAACACTTTTAGCTTGTCGGTACTAGCAGTTGCTTCAATTAAACTTTGAATCTACATGTTGCTTTTTCAACTAGAGACCATAAACTAGAAAGCAGGGGCTTTCTTTTAATTCCTTCCCATAGACTCCACAGTTAAACATTTGAGTAACTAAGAGGATTAGCTATGCACAGTTTAATGCTGTTAATTATTGGAAATTGTAATATCCATGAAACCTTCCCTAACATAATTGGCCATGGTTATCCAGTGACCCTGGCACCTTTTTACCTCCCGATGTGATTCCTGGAAATCATAGTAGCCCAACTCTAGTTTTGGTTCACAGAGAACTGGGTTCAATTCCAGCTCTATCCCTATCTGTTGTGAGCAAGTTCCTTAACTCTGCAGTTCCAACTGTGTTGGGCGCTCTGGAGGGAACTCGGAGGGGTTCCACAGTTTGTTGTTATTTTTCAAAAGAGTGATACTTGACATCTGTAAAAATCCAGGCAGTTACTAGTTTAAGGTAATTTGCAGTTTCAATATTAGACCATAGTACATTACTTCCTGTGACCCATCTCTGCTGAGGCTGGGCTCTCTGGGTATGCTGTGATCTAAAAAGCAAACCAAACAAAAAGCAAGTTCTACAGTGAAGGTCAATGTAGGACATGCAATGAGATTTGTGTGTTCAACCTGATTCCAAGATTTGAAAAAATCAAGAAGCACCCAGTACACACACACACATACCATTAATAACTAATTGATATTATTTAAGGACCTAAAATTAATATGTTAATTTCCTTTTAATGTATGTGTTGTGTTTTTTCACAACACACAGGACATACATACTTAAGTTATTTGGACTTATAATTACATAATAAATAAAACTGTTTGGCATTTCTTTTTTACCTAAAAGCCATGGAAAAATTAACAAATTACTAAGAGCACTCTGGCAGAGGACCTCTGATATACTCTGGGAAGTACTAGATTGGTAAGAGGAATGGACTGGACTGTCTACAGACAGATTTATGGTCATCTGTAGTGACAGTCATACTGTCACTGTAAGCCACAAAAGGGTCTCCACCTGAGAGTCTGAAAGCCCAGGCCTGTGTAATAATTACTCACTTGTTTTGATGTTAAGTCATCTCCCTTGTTCCCACCTGGGTCAGGTCCAGAGATCTGTGAACTTTACGCTCTCTCCTACTCATCTTTCCCTTGACTGCCCGACTCCCTCAGGCTTAAGACAGTTTCTGATCCATCCAGGGTTCAGATGAGCAATAACATACACCTTTTTCATGCTCCAAATCTCTCTGATCTCCACTTCTCCTGGTTCTGCCAACCAGCTGGAGGAAGACCCCTGCTTTAATTTTTTTATTTTTTAAATATATCTTTATTGATTTCAGAGAGAGGAAAGGAGAGGGAGAGAGAGAGATAGAAACATCAATGATGAGAGAGTCATTGATCAAGCCCGCAACCCAGGCATGTGCCCTGACCTGGAATCGAACCCTGATCGCCGGGATCCTAGGTCGACGCTCAACTGCTGAGCCACACCCAGCCAGGCAAGAGCCCCTGCTTTTAAAGGTACTTGTGACTACATTTGACCCACCTGAAAACCCAGTATAATCTTCTTATCCTAAGGTCAACTGATTAGCAACCTCATTACATGTGAAAAGTCACTTTTACTAAAGGTAACATATTCACAGGTGTGATACCTCATCATAGTCATAGGTTGTGGGACTAGAACAAGACATTCTTGGGGTGGTCACATGAGACATTCTTACTACCATAGGAGCCAGAATCTGTAAGGAAGCTTCAAGCGACCCTGTGCTCCACACCCCACTCCGCCTCCACCCAATGCCCACCCAACATTTCTGAGAAAGTATATTTAGTAATAGCTGCAAGTATAGTTTAACTAATGGACACTCATGGATTTGTCTACATTAAAAATGAAGAGTAATCAGTGCTGGCCAGGTGGCTCAGCATCATCCCATGCACCAAAAAGTTGGGAGTTCATTTCCCTGTCAAGGGCACGTACCTGGGTTACAGGTTTGATCCCTAGTTGGGACATGTACAGGAGGCAACCAATCGATGTATCTCTCACGCATTGATATTCCTCTCTCTCTCCATCCCTCTCTCTCTAAAATAAAATCAATAAGCATATCCTCAAGTGAGGATTAAAAAATAAAAAAATAAAAGTAATAGTAACAAGGTAGGGTAAACTTTGAATTGGGGTGCAGAAGGGAATGGAGTTGAGAGAAAAATAAAACCAAGGAAAAGAGTGAGCACTGTTTTTTGAAAGGAGCAAGCGTGGCCAGAGCCACATGACCCATGCTCCTACCCAGCCCCAACACTGACTTGAAACACTTTATGCATCTGGTCTTAGTTCCAGCTCCTGAATGCGGTTAGACAGGGCACGATAACTGTGTGAGTAGCCAATCGTGAAAGTAGCTCCTCTCAGGCCTTGGAGAGAATGAATATATTTCTATGCCACTGCAGGGCCACTTCTGTGCCACTCCTCATTTCTGTAATTCCTTCCCTTATGGCATCAAGGTGTCCTAAGCCAATAGGGACCCAAAACATAATCACACCATTGAACTAAACTGTCTGTGCTGGGTCTACTTCAAAAAGGGGGATAGATTCTATAGATTTGTGGCCCTAGCTGGTTTGGCTCAGTGGTTAAGCATCGGGCAGGGGACTGAAGGGTCCTGGGTTTGATTCCTGGCCAAGGGCATGTACCTCGGTTGAAGGCTCAACCCCTCCCCCGGTAGGCGCATGAGAGGGAGGCAACCAATCGATGTGTCTCTTTCACATTGATGTTTCTCTCTCTCTCTTTCTTTCTCCCCCTTCCACTCTCTCTGAAAAGCAATAGAAAAATATCCTTGGGTGGGGATTTGGGGAAAAAAGGGGCAGAGGGACTATGCACCTTGGCCTTTTCTATCTCAGTTCCTTTCAACAACTATTTTCTTGCCTTGAAGTGATCATAAAACTTTTCCTCCCAGAGGACAAGCCCGGAAGCATAATTCCCTTGTCTCTTTTCAAAATTCTCTTACCTGTGTCTCCTTTCTCCAACAAATTTTGTCTTGGCTTAGCTGATACGCTAATTCATGGAGCTGATATTGGCTTCATGTACTACTCATCTCTCAGGTGCCGCATTAATACTTTAAGGGGAGCCAGCAACGCCGTAACCCAAAGCCTGAAGAGACAGGAAAAAGAAGGCTGGGAACAGGTGGAAGCAGGGAGTTCCTCTGCTTCCGCTTAGGTCAGATCTGTTTAAAAATGCATTTTGCTGAACTGTAGCTGAGGGATTTTCATGTTTTGCCAAATACGATTTTGAAAAGACTATTGTTCACAATAGCCTCTTCCTGCATTTCTTCTTTTATACTTTCACTTTTGAAAGGTGTCTTATAAAAGCACATACCACATACCTGATAGTCATGCAAAAAAAAAAAAAAAAATTCTCTGGGCCCCAGAATTCACCATTTAGTAAGAAAAAGGCAAACCTTTCAGTTCAGTGCAGGATGGGCGACAGGAGCGTGAGATTAAGAGCCTCACGTTCAACGTCTGAAAAAGGTTTTCAGAGCGAGGTCATTCAGTCCTGTAGATTTATGGGACAGAATGAGCAGGGAACAAATAGTTTTCCTCAGTCTGAAAGTTCTATTCAGGTTGAAAGAAGAAACTCTATTCAATTGCTCTCGCTGTCAGATTGCCAATTTTTGTACTGCTGGGTTGATTAAATTCAATGTTTGAAAACTCCAAAAATATTTGAGTAAAAGAGGCCAAATGCACAGATGATTGTGAGTGATTTAAATTCCAATGGGTTTTGCTTCATTTTCTGTGTTGCTTTTCCGCACGAGATTAAATTAGAAACTTCTGTGAATATTGTGTTGGCAGTTCTCACACAATATGTCTCCTATTAACTTTGACTTTCTTATTAGTTTTCAGATTGACTTTGCCAGTACATTGCTCACGGATACATCCTGAGAGACAGATATCCGCTCTGTTATTTACTCGTTTATGTTTCAAAATATTTACCCCAATCTCTAGACATGCAGCCTCCTAAAGAAAAGAAATGAAAAGGGACTGCCTTCCCAGGCCCTGGCTTTAATCAGCTACAGACCTGGCGCTCTATCAGAAACCTCCATCTCCCAACTGCCGCCTACCTCGCAGTGTCATCCAAATCAAAGTCAGCAAAAGGCTATGGTCACCTCTGGGACGCCCAGTGGGGATTAGGTTCTGTAAAGAAATGGAGAGAAAAAGACATTCAGGATCTCTTTGAACAATCTCTTAAATCTTATTGGAGTAAAAGAAAAAAATACTCATGAAATACACGTATTTTTTAGAAAAAGAGTGAATGCCATCAAATGTTGATTGTGGGGTTCTAACCCCAAATGTGAGAGAGGATGAGCTGCCCCGCAGAGTCCCAGAGGGTCTTCAGCTGGTCCTGTGAGGATGAGCAGAAGGTGCCCAGGCTAAGCAAGACGAGGCATATAGTCTTTTCACTGTCAGAAAGATGGCATAGGAGCAGCGGCTATACAAGGAACTTTCTTGGTAGTTTTAAGTTAGTGTGTAAATACAGAAACATGTAGTGAGCACTTCCTGTGAGCCAAACATTGTGTGCTGCTCTGGCCTTAGACAGTAAACAGCACAGGTATGGAATTGCCAACGCAGAACTTACAGTCTAGCTCAGGAGTCAGAGAGTCAAATGTAAGCACGAGCAAGTACTAATGAAACAAGTATGCCAGGCTTCTTGAGGGAGCCGAGATGCTGAGGGACTGTAAGTCTGAGGGTCTGCGTGAAGGCCAGTGTACCTGAGGAGAAAGGGCCGGCCTGAGCCTGGGGCACTCGCCAGGGACCAGGCCGTGCTAATCTTTCTGTATATGTCGTAATTTACTTTAATGATAACAGGCAATGCCTTTGGAGATTAAGCACAGTGATAACCTGATTAGATCTGTGTAACGCAGAAGATGAAGTCAGAGCATGGAATTTTGATGAGCGGATTCCACTCCTATGTCTTTTCCCTGGCCATTAACTGTCTCTATTAGTTGGGTCTTGGATCCATCATTGCAAAATGGGATAATGTCATATAAATCAGAAGAGATCGTGTATGTAAAAGTGAATTACAAAGTGGCATTCAGTGTGCACGCGTGTGTAAGGGACCGCTACTTACTCTCTCACTCAAGCCTGTATCATCAGCCACTAAGAACATGCCTGTATCATCACACGGGGCCCAGTAAGTGTGATTGCATTGAACATATAGGTGTGTGCACATGAGTACACACACACACACACACACACACACACTATCCAAGCTTCAGCATCCCTTCCTCCAAAGGTCACCGTCCTCCCGTTGCTGCGGGAAAGCAGAGTTCTGTCCCACATCCTTCCTGATTCATTCTCTAGTGGGCACAGAACCACACAGTGACTGTTGAAAACTGATGCCATAAAATGTGCTTTTTCTCTTGTTGCTGCTTGAATCACACCCCAACTGGCCCCAAATCCTGCACTGGACAGAAAAGAATCCCATGCCTGTGTCCTCGCTGTTAGCACTTGTCATTCTGAGTTACTGCCTCAGCCACCACTCCCAGAGCCCTGCGCCAGCTCCGTCCGGGTGGCTGGGACCGCAGAGAGTCTCCTGCCTCAGACACACACTGTCTAACTCAGCCACTGGCCCACATCCGTCTCGGCCTTAATGGTGAAATCCTGTCGCCAGTGCTAACTCCCCTTCCCTCGTGGAAATCTTCCTCGTGCGTCTTCCACTTTCCTTCATACCATCAACCTCAAACTCCTTAGCAGAGTCCTGTAACATTAAATCTCAAAAAGGAAGAAGTTCAGAGTGTAGTTAACCACTTCCCACCAGTGAGGTTCCTCGGCCCTGATGCCAAAATACCCACCTTTTACCGAGAAGCTGTCTCTGCAGAGAAATGGGGTATTTTGAGACAGAATCTTCCCTAAGCCACAAAAGGTGCAGTTACCCAGGCACCAAACCCATAGTTGTCCAATCCCACATCCCAGTTTCTTACCTAGTTGCATAATATCTTTTAGGGATAGATTAGTTTACTTTCTTAAAAGTCTATCAATCTCAACCCCATAGACCTTGCTACTACTTTGATTCCATCTTGGGTCAAAATCTAATTTGCAGGCTCTAGTCTATATTTACTTTTGGAGTAACTATTAAGGCAATGAGATCTTCAGCTTTTTTTTTTAAGCCTTTACAATAGTTGTAATCCATGTATGATAAACATTTGTTAAGTTTGGTGTAACTAGCCTGGCAAGGAGCTATTTTTGTGACCTACTTAGCACTATCTATTTTGACGTCTTCTTAAGGAGCAAACTTAATCCCCCCCACCTAAGGATTATCTTCCCAGCTCTTCTAGTTTCTCCATTCTGTTTAAATCTAAATGACAGTTTCTTGGACACCCAAATCTATAAAAAGCAATAGAAGTTTCCTTCACTGAGAGGTGGCAGATCTGCCGGGTGACATTCACTCCTCAGTGGAGGAGAGGAAGGGAGCCCTTTCATCCCTCACAGTGGGCCCTTGTTGCAGGGCTGAGGATGCCGACGGCTGCTAGTGAAAGTGCTGGTCCTGTGACATAGCATCATTGCTAGGGATTTACCTGTTTTCAATGTCATTGGGTCCCAGGGAAGACTTCTGGACAAATTTCCCAGCACAGATAATGAATTCCCTTGTAGTTTTCTCTGGGGAACGACTCTCTGTATTCATGCTATATTTACTGTTATTGGTCCAGCTGGGTTGATGCACTGCAGATGATGTGATGCTCACAGGTCTAAGAATTTCATTTATAAAAGGTCAGGAATAGGTCAGCTTTCTCAAGGAAACTCTAGATGCCATTTGTTTTTCAACTGTCATTAAACCTAGTGTTTCCATTTTAATACAGATAACCTAGAAACAATTTTAAAAGATTTTAGACAAATTCATGAAGGTAGATCCAGGATGGTCTATTAAGGGGAAAAAGATACAGTAGTCACCCCCTTATATGCATGGAATGTATTCCAAGACCCCCAGTGGATGCCTGAAATCGTGGATAGTACTTAACTTTATATATACTGTGTTGTTTTCTCCCTTTCTATATACATACCTTTTCACATAAAGGAAGCATTTTTGGGCTTCCCTTTGGCATGTCCAAATTTCCAGTATCACTATTCTTGCTCTTTGGGGCCTTTATTGAATAAAATAAGGATTATGTGAACACAAGCACTGCCATTCTGCAGAAGTCGATCTGATAACTGGGATAGATACTAAGTGGCCAACAGGCAGGTGGTGCGTACAGTGTGGATACACTGGACAAAGGGATGACTCATAGGCTGGGATGGCTCAGGATGGGGCGAGATTTCATCAAGGTAGTCAGCACAGCATACGGTTTAAAATTAATTGTTTATTTCTGGAATTTTCCATGTAATATTTTCAGACATTGTTGACTTCTGGTAACTGAAACCACAGAGAGCAAACCCACAGATAAGGGAGGACTAGTGTACTTAGTGAGCAGATCTCTAGTATCTTGAAACTGACCCCTTGGGGTAGAGTCACAGCCTTTCAAAAATGTTGTTGAACCAATGAGCTTTCAGTCCCGCACATCTTCTTCATCCTTCAGGTAGATGGTATTCTGAACGTCCACCAGTTTTTAAACTTGTTGCCCTGTCAATGTACACGGTTATCAGATTATTGTGATTTAGAGCCTGGACTATGTGCAATTAAATCCTGGGTCTACCAAGGATTTGACTATGCAACATACTCAATGATTTTGCCATTGTAACATCATCATATGTAACTTATGTACAGTCAAAGTAATGACTTTGATTTTGATTTTGTAACACAATCAAGTGACTCTAACTATGTAACATTGTGCTTTAGTTTCCTCATGTGTAAAATGAAGATCCAAATGATGAGTACAATACTGATAAGTAAAAATAAATATCTTAAAACATAAAAATATTTGGTAGCCAGTCTGGCACATAGCAAATATTATATGATATTTAGCTATCGGCCATTTGATTAATTTATAGAAGAGCAAAATGAGTTAAATTTCCTGGAATTCTTTTTAAAAGTTTATTTCTTATTCTATGGAATAAATTTTGTTATTTCTCTAAATAAGTCTGAAAAAATTATTGGAACATGGACATCTATTCAATTATACAATATTGCTCTATTTCTGGGCATTTGGCAACAGGGTCCTAGTGAAACCCCTTATACCTCCAATGGACATGGTTCCTGAAGTGATATATTGGCTGCTAGTCCTTGTACATTTAGCGTCTCTGGGAGAAATCATAGCTATTGTTCAGAACATCGTCTGGGCCGTGATGTGCAACTTCAATTCTCTAATAGCTACCAGAACTTTCCAGTCCTCTGCCTGTTTTTCCTTCTGCTCACTTATTTGGTCATTCATTTCTATAATTATAAGTTATATAATGACATGAGCAAGCTGTACCTTGCCTTAAAGCCAGTGGTAGACAAGAGCCTTTCACTCATGGCCTGACCCACGGTTCATCCTAAACTTGACATGGCACGTGGTCCTCATTCTCAAACCCTCAATTTTTCTTTAACTTTTTGAGTTTAGCCTTTAGGTATTTTGTCTCACTCCAGCCTTGCCTTAGTCTTTCCACTTGTAAAAATAAAGGCTTGGAATTTATTCTTCTGGTTCTGCAGCAGAAACATGTGTGAGTGTGTGTTTGTGGATGGAGTGAGGTTTTATGCACCAGGAAGGGAATGAATGCTTTGCTAGAGATAGCCGGAAAAAGAAAAAAAGAAAAAAAAAAAAAAGGCACCTACCTGCTGTTAGAGGGCAGCTTACTCAAGGCAAAGCCAACTGACATGTGATAGAAAGAACATTTTCTAGGGCTATATAACATCTCTTGCTGACAGCTACAGTGCCCAGTTTATCAACAATCAGCTGAGAATTTCCGCTTAGAAATACAAGAAATAGGTTTTTCTCTCTAAATTGGGGGCGTAGCCAGGGGACCTGGGGAAATGAATATGTCTAGGAGATTAATGTTTTCAGGTTGCAGCACGAATAGGCTAAGCTAGTGGTAGCTCCCCATCCTTACTTGGGAGCAGCTCTTTCAGGAGAAGGTTTGTATGTTGTAGCAGAGTATTGGTTTCTTTTACCGATGTTATCATGAGAGGAGCTAGAGTGCTTCAGTCTCAAAGAGAAAGGGGTGATAATAAAGCAGACCCAGGATGGGAGAAAGAACATTTCTTCAATAAACTCTAGGTTAAAACAGAAATATGTGGGAAGTTAAGGCATTGCTCCTTTCATTCATTCAGAAAACCCTGATCTGAAAATCAAGGTGATGGAACACATAAGCATTGTTTCCAGTTAATTCAATTATTTGGATTAAAAACCAAAAACATATATAGCAAGATTTAGTATTTTTTCATCAGCGATCTACATGGTACAAGAACCTGTAGTTAGGAGCAGAGAGTTAAATATATGGCTTGTTCATTTTCAAGGCAATTTTTATAACTAAATTGTGTTTAGGCACTGAGAACTGAAGTCAAAGTAGTCTTTTGTGCCTAACCTATGGTAACGACTCTGAAAGGAGTGTGATTTTCCGTCTTTGCTGAACAGAGCTGGAACTGGGGGAGGGAGGGAGGAGGAAGGAGGGATGGATCTATTTGAATCTATTTTAGTGCAAGTCTAATTTTACACTGACTTTGTGGGTAGTTGTGCACTGAATGAATGAAAAGTAAAACCCTGAACTTTGTGGAACATTGCTTTAGAGAAGGAATATGTATATTTAATGGGAAAGGATATGTTGGCAAAGATTTGTAGCAAAAAAACAGTTACCAGACAAACTGAACCTCTCACCATTTTGCCTGGAGAGAGCCCTGCACTATTAACGACCCTCAGAGGCTGCTTCCTTGTCCTATTCAAAATCAGCTTCTATGTTACAGTTAAGGCATTGTTGGCTTTAATAATAATTAATAATTAATAATTAATAATTAATAATTAACAATTAATAATAATAAACAATAACTATTCCCCACACATACAAGCACTTATACTTTTTTATTTTAAAACACTCTTTTCCCCACATCATAACTATATCCAAACTAACATGCGCGTCGTCAAGTTCCTGTAAAAATAATCTTGCCAATCCTGGGAAAAAAGATTTGAATGCTAATGTGCTGAGCACACGTGAATCATGCCATGTAACAAAAGTATCTGCTTCTGAGAGCATGGCCTCAATTCAGTTATTTGTGCAGCAATCACCACATGCAATTGAGTTATAACTTATATTTGCGTTTCATCACTACTGAAAATATTTTACCAAAATTACACTGAGATGCAGCACTACAAGTAGAATATATAAAATAGACTATAAATACAAAGAACATAGCACTAAAGTAGAAAGAAAGTTTTACTTTTAAAAAGAAAGCAAACATATCACTGGAAGAATAACTTACTTACAAAATATCTTATAAAGCAATAACCAATACTTTATAAGACTTTAGAGAAAAGACACCCAAAACTGTGGAGCCATTTGTCCTTAAGACACGTACAGATGTGTTTCCTGACACGTCAGGTACTGCAGCTAAAGGCTATTGTAGAATTATCTGTTGAGATAAAGTTTATTGTGTAAAGCTTTAGCTTTGTGGATAAAATGGGGTACATACAGAGTACTCTTATTATTATTATTGTATTATAAATGCCACAGATTTGCTAATTATATGTACAGTGTATTCTGTTGCAATCATTTATTTCTGCAACAGAAGTACTGATACATATTTTTAAGATAATTTTCCTCTTTAGAAAATTATAAAAATATTATGCAAGAATGAACATAAGTGTATAATAAAAGGTTTTCTTCTAAAAGTTGTAAAATCTATTCTTTTTGTTTGATAGCAGTGGTATCCCTAGGATGGTCTCAGCAGTACAATTTTAACACATCCCAACCGTGAAAACAAGGATGCACCCTGAGAAAGGATGGGTAGCATGTGTTCTCTGGCACTTTGATGCTAGAGGTTGTGATACTCAGGGGAAGACTTTTATGATGGGGACTGAGACACTCAAAAATTTTTTTAAAGCACTGTGCAATGTCCAAGCACAGTTAACTTGGGAGATTCAGCTAGGGTTGTGGAGAGCAGCGTTTCTCCCTCTCTGGCCTGGACCTTGTTTAAACCTAGAGCATCTCTTGGGAAACAGCGAACATATGCTATATTATGACCAATAAGAGTGATTCTAAAATGCCTATACTATTAGGAAACGCTATTGTTTTTATTACAGCTTTTCCAGGAAAAAGATTCATACTAAAAAATAAACAAAAATATTATCCAGTTAGCTGACATAATCTGTTTACACAATAAATATGACTTTAATCTTTAATACATCATTTTCTTTTAAATTCTTATTGTTTTGATAATGGTTTTTCATTTAATAAAAAAATATAAAATTTCACAAATTTTATCTGGCTTCTTCAGGTTTTGTTTTTCACAAGAGTAATTTTATTGATCTTTTTCACTTGATTTAATTGTTTTAAATATTTTCTCTTTATATATTTAGAACCATATTAGACAGTGTCACATTTCCTTTCATCATTAAACATAAATTATAAACCTTGTACAGAAGAAAAATCTATTGTATTGATCCATAGTTTTGTTTAGCATGTTTCTTATATTTGATGATGTTCCCTGATTCCTATTTTATTTCTTCCTTTCAGTTTAGGTAACTCCCTATGGCCATTCTTTTATAATAGGGCTGCTAGCAACTAATTCCCTCTGTTTTCCTCTATCTGAGACTATCTGGCTTTCTTTCCCCATTTCCTCAATGGTACTTCTGCTGTGTATAGGATTCTAGGTTAACAGATATTTTTCTTTTAACACTTAAAAAATATTTTTCCACTTTCTTCTGGCCTTCATGGTTTCTAATTTGAATCCACTCTTATTCAAATTGTTTTTACCTTTTAGGTAAAGAGGTGTGTGTTTTTTTCACTAAATCAAGATTTTTTTCTTTGTTTTCAGTTTTCAGAGGTTTGACTATACAATGTCTTGGCATGAATTTCTTTGGGTGTCTCCTGTTTGAGGTTCACTTAGTTTTTTGAATGTGTACATTTATGACTTACCAAATTTGGGAAATATTCAACCACTATTTCTTTGAGTACTTTCCAACCTTGATGTATTCCTTCTCTTCTTTTGGGATTTCAATGACACAAGTACTAGTTCCTTTGTTACAGTCCCACAAATTTCTTCTCTAACTGTGGGTGGTTTGTTTGTTTTTCCAGTCTACTTTTACTCTGTTCAAATTGATTTTTTTCTGTTTTTCTATCTTTTAGTTCACTGATTTTTTTTTTTTAATGTGCTTCCATTTTATGAGATCATCCACTGAGATTTTTATTTCAAAAATCCGTATCAGAGCTTTGGAGCCTGGCCTCTCATAGCAGAACTTCTAGTCCTTAAGATCCACCTCTGAGCTTATTATGAGGATATTGTATCTTGAATTCAGTTAGTAGACAAGCAGATTATCTGCAGCACTGTCCAATGTCCATAAAAGCCTTTCCAAACCACATACTAATTTCTCTCTCTCCTCTATGCCTTCCATATGGACAAATATGACTGGCACCCAATTAGACCAATATTTGATCCTTGAATCAATACTTGAATTCACGGGTCACTGCACCATTGATAAAACAGCTCTCTGAATTGAATAGGAGAAAGATGAGAAATATCAGGAAGGAGAGCTTCTTCAGAACTAGCAAGGCATCTTGTGTCAAAACACAAGTCAGGTATTCAGGTACGGTTTACTGTCATAGCGACTAATAGTAAGTATTTGATCCAGACTTGACAGAGAAATTGGCATTTCAGGAAGATATAACCTGCTATTTCTGATGTGCTTAATTACACCTGGGGAGAAACTTAGGACCAGGAGTGATGCACATTCAGAATTAATTTTTACACTAGAACTGCAGCTTTCTTCTGAGAGGATCCCTAGACATTTTACAAACCTTACATTTCCCAATGGGCTGTAATTCTTCCAAAATCCTTTCTGCACAGGTAACAAGCAAGAATTATAGAACCAAAAATACTCTCATAATCAGATGATTTTATATATATATATATATATATATATATATATATATATATATATATATACACCCTTATTTATATTTATGTTTATTGATATATATTTTATATATCTATAGAAATAAAAAACAAGAAATCCAATTTGCTCCCACTTATTGAGTATGGCATTTGCCTATAGTGAATATAAATCACTTACTCAGTAAATAATGTGTTCAGCATCTTCCAGACACTGTCATTCTTCAACTGTCTTGTCTAACATTTGCCACATTTTGATCTGCATCTGTTTTAGGGCTCTAACTGATCAAGTTAATGTTCTAGTTCATTAATTTACAAAACAATCTCTGTTTGTAGATGAATCCTAAGTTTCCTGAGACCATTGATCTCTCCACAGTTTACAGTTTTCAGTGCTCTGCTAAGACCTTTTCCTTACTGCTATTGGTGTCTCCGTCCCAGAGATTCATTTCTGCTTTTAAATTCTCACCCTCACAAGATTTGTTATATGGTATTTTTCTCCTCTCTTCACGTTCAGATGCGACAATTCTCCCTCCAGGGAATGTCTTCCTTCCAGGTATCGTCTTCCCTCCCTAGGACCTACATAAGAACAATAGGTCTCAAAATTTACACTAATTTTAAATGAAAAGAATAAGTGAATTTATATTTTATTTTTAAAATATATTAGGAAATATATGAGGATTTAGAGAGGGAACCTGGAGAGAAGTGGTAAGAAAGAATTGTGCTTATACTTTCTGGGTTCACAATGGGTCATCTCTCTGTTAGCCACTTTACTTATATTATTTCATGTAATCTTAACAGAAAATTGGGTTAAAATGAGGAAATTGAGGTTCAAAGTCCATATATATTATCTTCCAAATCATACTGTTAGTAAAACTAGTATTGTGATGACTAAAAATGCTTAATATTGGGTAAAACATTATTTCACTCCTTTGGGCTTTCTTTCTCTCAGCTGTAAAGTCGGGATTGAATAATAACATTATTTCCTTCTCAGCAGTGCTTTAAGTACAATTGGATGCTTATACCTTTTCTTAGTTTTTGCTGATTTCCCAAAAGGAGGAACATAAAATAATGTGGCAAATATCTTCATAGCATGGGCTTAACATACTACTCAGGACTTGCAAAGAAGATAACCAAGAGCTGTGTTGTTATTGTTTTTAATAACCCTTGGATCTATACTCGTGTCATAGTTCTAGAATTGTCGAAGCTGATGGAACCCGAAGCAAGAATTTCTTCAGAAATATCGGCAGCAATTGGCATAAAATCCCCTTCTGCAAGGAAAGGGAATGGGTGCTCCCTTCTTGCATCAAAGTGAAGGTGAAAGGCTTCAATGGGACCCCATTAGACCTTGAGGTCCCATGACTGAAAGAGAATGAATATGAAAGACCGTTGCTGGCTACCTGCTCTAGTGGCAGCATGCGAGAGGGCTGCACTGGGACCCAACGACATTCCCAGAGTTTATCAGAGAATAAAAGAGATCTGAGCCAAATATCCCTTAGCTTCTCCTGAGGTTAACCTCAATATATTGCCCAAAACAGTGACTGAATGAACCCAATAGAAAGTTGAGAAGTAATACTCTCGGTAAAATAAAAAAAACCTATATTTGATTTTTCAGGCCCAACCACAGGCAACAAAGACTTTCCCTGCCAGGCCCCATGGAGGAAAGCTGGTCTCCCCACACCAGAGCTGCTGCACAGCTGGTGTGTTTCAGTCTCCAGAGGGAGTTGCCTCCAAGGACTCGGGCTCTCCTAACTGGCACGGTTTCATGTATATTTGCATTTTGAGGCCAGATACCTGGGTTCACAATCTCTTTATTAGGGATCTTCCTGCCGTTGAGACCTTCCTCAGGTACTTCTGCTGGGGCTTTCATAATGGGAAGGGCAGGGAAGTGGAGAAAAGGAGATCATTTTCCCCACACAGACACTGTATTCAGTTTACTGCTTTTATACCCCTAGCTCTCCCTCCCCTCCCCAGCCACAGCGAGTTAGATTTAAATGAAATAGCATACCCTAACCAATTAAACAGTGACTGAAGATAAATCAAGCCAAAAATAGCTTGATAAAGTCCCTTCAAAATGCAAATGTGAATTTCTCAGTGCTCGTAATTATATGGGGCTAGTCTTTAAAACTAAAGCAACAATAATACCTAGTTTCAATATGAAATATTCATTTGCTGTTTTTAAGTGAAATTTGTCAAAACTCAACAATTTTATGGTTAAGGAAGTGTTTTCCAATAAATTCTGTAAACACCCGAGAGCTTGAGATATCTATCAATGGCAGTTCTGATGATAATGGTGACAATCATAATAATATTGGTGTGGCTGGGTCATGGTGACAGTGTTGAGACCACCCGTAGAGCCCTTTATATTGGCCAATAGGCAATTTTGTGTACAGCATCCTTGACCTTTATTATTATGTTCTTTCGAATGAAAGAGAAACCTTAGCAGCAAAAGTGGCATTGATAGGTCTAATGGTAACTTTGGTGGCATCAGATATACAGCTTCCACTTTTAACGATACAATTATAGGGAATCTCCTCACCTGGTGAGAAAGAGAAAACAGCAGATTCTACCCACTTTGAGAGGACTGACTCTCAGTGTGCATGGAAATGATCCCCTGTGATGTCCCAGCATTGGACATTCTCTTGGAAGAAACTTGAGGTCAACTGAATCTGGCAACATGAATGGAGCGAGTGGGTATGGCCAGAGAATTACCACATTTTATATGACCATGGAAGCAGAAATTTATACTACCGTTCATGCTTTCTTTGCCTAAGACTTCTTTGGGATTTTAAATTGGCTTTCACCCTGTTGGAGGGAAGGGAGAGTAAGAGTTTAAGCTAGTTCCTTCCCAAGACTGAAAATAGTGCTGATAGCTTGGTGAGAATTTCTGAAATCTCCTGATTAGAAGGAAAATAATTAAGAAGCTTGAGGAAACCAGCAGAAGTTGCCTCAAGGGCAACAGTCCCAGACCTCCTATTGGCAAACACCAGCTCCTGAGACATGGCATCAGCCAGATATTCCTAAGTCCACAACAACGCCTCAGTGTAGGTGGACAGAATCCACAACTCTGCACACACCACTCGTACACACTCACCCTAATTCCACAAGTAAACAATGCAGTAGCTAAGACTCCTATAGCTGGGACAGGGAGTAGTTAAAAGGGAATTCTGTCCCAGGCATCCTGAGAGGAAACAATATCATGGAAAGACTTCACAGCATCAATCAGCAAAGGGTTAGAGGTTTTTTCCCCAAGGAGAGACAGGAAACAATACAAGTTATCAAATATGTCGAGTGATTAATCCCAAAACAGGCAATATAGCATCATGAAAACACACCTCAGCTCTAGAATTACATGTCCAAAACCCAAGTTTTGGCTTCGTATAGAGAGTAATTAGGGTAGAGCCTATGTGATTTTCAACAAGTACCAGAAGGTACCCAGGGACATAGTGCTCATCAAGGTGCAGGAATAAGATACGCTTTCTGGTCCTCAGCACAGCCCATCACTTGTCATTATGTAAATGTAATCCTAAACAGCAATTTGTGAACCAAACCTATAATCCTGTGTGACTTAGGAGCTATGGCTGAATCCATCCCCAGCTTTCAATCTGTATGTTTCATTCACAAGAAGGCGGCATGATTAGATTTTCAATCCTGTACTACCTTGGGTTTTTCTATTAGCAGGACAAATTCATTTCATTCCTCTGCCCTCGGTGGTTTCCTTCTAAAATACAGATCACATATATTTCAATCAAGTGGTAATTGATAGATCGTGCCCTAGCCCTTTCATTAAAACTGGGACTAGTATATGACTTCTCATACCGTTATTAAAATGCAGCATAACAGTTTGAAAATTGCTAATGAAAGGTGGGTAATGAATGGCTCATTCCTGGAGAGTTTCTTCCCCAAATTGCTGTGTGACCTTGCCTTGCAGGAAATCAATCAGATACTTTGGCAGTCTGAACCTGTGTCTAAATTAACCAAGATAACACGAAAGTAGTTAATAAATTATTCATTTTAATGACAATATCAGCTTAGCCTATAACTGTCACATACGTTTTCTGGCTTACTGATGCAAAAAACATAAATAAACTGGAGACAATGAGGCACTGACTTGGGAGACAGGTGATCTTGGTTCTAGTCCTGGTTCTGCCATTAACTAGCTGTGAAACCTTTAGTAATTTGTTCAGCCTCTCAGGTTATCTACTATAAAATGGAATTAATTGTTAGATTAGATAAAGTCTTCAAGAGAAACAGCCACTGCCTGGTTCTATCAGTCAGTGAGTACTGAGAAGCCAAATGATCTATAATATTCCTCCCACTCTGATGTTTTATGAGAACATAAATCAATCCAGTCAAATCAATCTGGGGTGTTGTTGTTTAGGACTCAATTGTCTAAAATATAAAGACACCCTTATTTTACCTAGCAGCTATTCCATTTTATTTCTGAGAAACCTACTGTTCAGATTTCTGACCTACTGAGATGAGTTGAAATTCTTAAGAATGACCTTACATGTAGGAAAATCCAACAACAGATATTCTCTGTCTGAAGCAAATGTATCTAGACCCATGAGATCTAAAAATATGCAGACTCATCTCTGAAGGTGCCTCTCGCATCCTTCAGGTGACAACCTTGGATCCCTGATGACAATATGGTTGTTTCATAACAATCCCAAGTCATCTCCCTGGGATGGTCCAAGCCTTCAACAGCTCTCCTTTTAAAAAGCCAATGCATGAGCATTTCTTGGATTCTTAGTAGATGTAGACGTATTTTCTAAAGGCTGAAAAAACATCAGTATTATTGTGACATTAAATAAGAGGACTGAAGCAAGATATCTTTGAAGGTAATACCATGAGATGATAAAGTATCATCTAAGTATCTACTAAGAACTGTGGAGTTCCTCCTATCCTGTCATTCGTTCTCACGGGTAAGGAACTGCCCATCTTTAATTGAGATTAGGAAATACAGAAATAAACATATTACTATATATAAATTAAAAAATTAAAAGTGTGGAGACAACTTAAATGCCACCAATAGGGACACAGTTAAAAACAAAATAGTGTAGCCATTCAATGAAGAATCATGCTGACATTAGAAAGAATGAATTAGGCATACATATAGTGATAAGGAAATGTTTAACATTTACTGTTAAATAAAAAGAACAAGTGGTTTTAGAAGTGTGTATATGAAATAATCAAATGTATATTACCAACGAAAGGAGTATTTCTGGAAAGAAACAGCCATTTTTAAAAAGGGTTAAATATGGGGAAGGACATTGAAAGCACACGTGTATGGTAAAGGCCCTATTATTTTTCATCTAATGAAATTCTGCACAATTAATGTTTTACCATTAGCACAAGATACTTTGCTAATTAAAAGAAATTATTCAAAAGTTACCATGGATCATTTGTTGTGGCCAGGAAATGTTAAGATGACTTGATGTCAGTAACAGTTTCATTGTGAAACATTTTAGACATGTTGAAACATAAAGCCATGTGTTCTCATCTAGATTTAAGAAATCTTATTTTTTTCTTGATTTAAAGATTTATTATTAATATACGTAGGCTCCTAGGGACCCCTTCCTTACCCCATTAACCACTGTCTGCAGTCATAACCAATAACGTGAATTTAATGCTCATCTCACTATTATTGCACATACAGGTATCTAATAGGACATGTAATATTGTTTTACTTATTTTAAACTTTATATAAAAGACATGGTATAGTTCATATTATTCTTCAACTTGCATTATTTATGTAGCGAAGTCGTAATGTGCCTCCCAGCTCCCCCTTCAGAGCTGAAGGACTTTCTGCCCAGCTGCCGGGAACAACGGGACTGCTAGCATTTGCCCTCAGACCTCTCTGGAAACCACCCTCTGTAAAGAAAACCCTGTTCCCCAAGGTCACACTCTCCCATGGCAGCCTGGTCAATGGGAGTGTAAAGACCCAGCCCCTCAACCCAACTCAGAGGTTGTGAAAGGCCACCCCCAACTCCAGGTCACCATATGGAGGGCCGATGAGGCCTTCTTGAGAAGAAAAGACAGCGTGCAACCTGCATCGGACTGTAAGGATACATAGACTCTCCCAAATTGGTGAACGGTAAGATATATTCTTCAGAAACAGTAACGTCATAAAAGACAAAGAAAATCTAACAAAGCATTCCACATTAAAGGAGACTAAGGAGACATAACAGTAAATGTAGCACATGATCAGGCCTTTTCTTGCACTGCAAGGAAATTATTGGGATAATTTGTAACGGATAAGCCTTGCCTGGTGCTTATGATAGAACAGGCATTGTTTTAAGTGTTTTTTATATATATTGACTCATTTCAGCCTCCCAAGAGCCCTATGAGCTAGGCAGGATTATTCCCCTCATTTTACACGTGAGGAAACCGAGGCACCAGGAAGCTGAGGAACCTACCCAGATAGCACGGGGCAAAGAGGAAAAGCCGGCGCTGAAAGAAGGCCTTCTGCCTGTGGGGTCACTGCTTCCAGCCGCACCTCTACTGTGCACCCTAATAAAATCATTATTTCTTACTCTTTGGTTTGGCAAAATCTAAAGAGCTTATTACCAAGTGTTGGTGAAATTGTGACAAAACAGAAAGTCTTGTGTTTTACTGGCCAAATTGATATTTATATAAAGCCAATTTGGATAGCAATTTGGCAACATATAGTCAATCTGAAGATGTAAATACTATAAAAGAGCAATTTAAGTGCTTTGCATAATAAACACAGGGAGACTTGGGTAAGAATGTTAACAACAGGTTTGTCAGAGGCGTCCTAAAGCTCCATTAGTAGAACAATAGAGAAACTATTATTTAATCACGTAACGAAGCAGAGTAAAACCCCAACATAAGGTGACAAGCGGGACCCAAAAATTCAGTCACATAAAACACACGCCACATAATTATAAAGTTAAAGACAACAGTGTTCCTCAGTCCGTGTTCTCCAAAGTATCACATGAAAAATTCTGAAACCCTAACAAAGTGACCATAAACTTAACTGAGAGATTCCAAGTGATAAATTATTATTTTTAGAAACTGTATAAATTCTATTCGTATTTCCCCTTCCACCCAAGAGTGATCGATAGGGTTTTGTAAATTTCCAGGTAGAAAGGTCTTTTTTATTTTGACTTAATAATTTCTAGTTTTATTACATTGTGAGTAAAGTATTGCTTGTAATATTTCTACTTTATTGAACTACTAATGATTCCTTTTTTATTTAATCTATGACCAGTTTTTGTGAATGATCTATGTGTACTTGAGAAGAAGCTGTGTTTTCCATTATCTGTGTATAAAATCTTATATGTAACCGTATGATTTTATTACTGAATACTGTCTTATTCATTGTGTTTTTCCGGTCTTCTGTAGCCTCACCTAAAATTTCTTGTCCACATGATCTGTGATGTACATTACAGGTAGTACATTCATTTCTTTTTAACAATGTGTTTCTATTCATGTCTTCTCACATTGCCTATAGCTTTTGCTTTTAAAGGGTCCACTATGTTATTTAGTGCACAGATATTCATAGCATTACAAATCATGACTTTTATTATTAAAGAGTATCCTGTGTGTGACTAAGCTTTGTCCACATTATGCTTCATAGATCTGTCTTTGGACCCACAACGCAGCAGGCCTGCCATTTCCGCTCTTTATACTCCCAATTCATGCTTCCTTCTGCCTGGTGCAGAAAGAGATGCACTTAAATGTTGAGCTTAGATATATTTTATTAAATGCATACCTGATATTATAGTATTCCTTGTATGTATCTAGAGAAAATAGGGATATTAAAAGTATGATGTTCCGTAGCTATTTTGCTGGGAATTTATCTTTTTTTTTTTCAGGCAGTACTTGGTTTAACTTTATTGGTTGTGGTGGTGGTAGTGGTTATAAGTGGGGATACAGCAATGTTTTTTTAATCTTCACCAAAGGATATGTTTTTATTGAATTTTGGAGAGAGACACAGAGAGAGGGAGAGAAACAGAGAGAGAGAGAGAGAAACAGAGAGAGAGAGACATTGACTGGTTGCCTCCCACACCTGACTTGACCGGGGATCAAACCAGCAGCCTAGGTAGGTGCCCTGACCAGGAATCGAACCTGCAACCTTTTAGTGTAAGGGACAAATGCTCCAACCAACTGAGCCACACCAGCCAGGGCCAGCATTGTTTTTTACACATCCTCTCAAAAGGGCTTAATTATATTTTATCGGTTGGGCCAGGAATTCTACTTGTTTTTTGTCTAACAAGGTTCAAATGGAGCTCAGGTCAGTGGTGAACCAGACGAATAAGTCAATGATGGTTATCACTCTGAAATGAGCTCACCTCCCTCGAAAGCTGGCAGGGACACCACGTTCACCACACCTCAGCACGTGACAGTGCTCGGCATCCTGGAAATTAACACATCAGAAACTCAACCACGTGGTTATCTTCTCAATAACTACAGTCAGTCTCCTATCTATTTTAAGGGCTTCCCATTGGGAGATAGGAATTAATCATTTATTCAACTCTTTCTTTTCTGTTTTGGATTCAACTCACATCTAAAATCTCTGGGTCATAGAGAATGTACTATAATTCTGCTCACTTACTTTTAACTCATCAATAAGAGTTTTCCCAAAAATCCTACCTAGTGTTTTACTATTCTAACTTCTGTAGCGTGTAGCATTATTGTTTGCTACATTATTAACGTGCCATTGTTTTGCATCATTGCTATAATATTTCATGTAAATTAATTTTATCTCCCCAACTAGTACATAAGCTGTTCAACATCAGAACCCTCTTAGAGGCACCTTTCCTATCAAGCAAATCTAGAGACTCTCCAGGGGATAACAATTAAGTTGAATGTGTGGTTCAATACGGAACAAACAACTAAGGTGGGTACACAGGGGGAGAGTGAGTGGGGAAAAGTTACAGGTGACTTTGAAGCTGTGCTTTGAATTTGTGAGAAGAAAGTTATTCATTAGGCAGATAAAGGACAAAGACATTATAATGAATGAAGAACTTGTTCAAACGCACAAAGCTATGGGAATACATGGCTTATTGAAAAATGGTGATTAAATTCCATATGCCTGGAGCATAGTGTGTTAAATATGTTTTAGCCATGTAATAGTGCCTCATATGCCCTGGTAAGGCCTGCCAGTACTAGAGGTAGCAATTAGGGATATTTCAAGGGGAAAGTGATATGATCATAGTTGACTTGGGAAAAGTAACTGTGTCGACAGTTTGGGAAATATATCTCAGGAGGTATCAAGCAACGGGCACTGATATAAAAACTACCCAGAATGGCTAGGAGAGATATGCTGAACAACTGAACTTAAGTGGTGATGTTAGAAAGTGGGCAAGGTCAGATTTAATCTATTTTGCAGGTAGAATTGCTAAAACTTGATATCTAATTTGCTGTCACAGATAGGGCAGGTATGAAGGGTGATGTCAATATTTCTGGTTATTAAGATTTTGTAAGAACATAGGCGACAGAGAAAGTTTAGGGGATGCAGAACAGATTTGAAATTCACATTTGTGGACACATGAGGGGAAAAAATCTCTCTCTCTGCTATCTTTGCGCACTTTGCTTCAGCCTTGACATAGAGGAATGAAATGATATGAAGTTATACAGTGAAATATCAAGGAAGACCATTGCATTATAAGTTATGTTCTTATAGGCAGGTTCCACTCAGGGACAAATGGGGAGAAATAATGTTGCCCTAAGGTTGAACAGAGGCAGATTAAACTTCCAGAAAGAACCTTCTCTCACCATCATTGTCACAATCTTCCACAAAGGCAGTTAACACTCTCAGCCATAGAATCTTGAGTAAATGAAATAGCTCAGTAATACCACAGTCGCAAAAGGATATTAGAACTGGGAAATTCATAGTTCAAGTAAGCAAATGGCCAGTATCCAGAAGCAGGTTCCATGCAGCGCTTATCTCCCGGTCTGAAGATTCTGGAAGGAAATATGCTTACGATACTTTTAAGCCATTAAAGTACACTGTCATTGGAAGCCTGACGCCCTGGGCACTCCCATAACATATGGCAGAAAAAAGATCTTGTTGAGAATTTCACTGCCAGCATCAATCCACAGCTTTGGGAGCTGCATCTGTCACGCTGGGTGATGGCCAAGAAAGTCTCCGGGCTGCCAGTTCTTGCACGAGATAGATGGAAAGGTTGGGGGTTAGTCCCATTATTTTCTTTTGATCTTGCTGCTGAGAGCATGGATCACAAGCCACAGCCTGGCGCTCCATTTCCCCAGACCCCCTGTCCCATCTTCCTAGTAGAAATGACAGAGAGACAGCTGACCCAGGGCCAAGCATCCATAAGTGGTGTCGGACGTGTGGCCTGCCCAGAAAGGTCAAGGTTCTTGGTTCTGGTCCCATTTAGAATGAAGCAGACAAAAAGCTTCCAGGTAACGAATGGGTTGAGTGTTGGGGTTTTGATTTTCTTCAGCAACAGGAGGTACTAGGTTGAATGTGAAGCCCCTTTTCTTGAAAGTGATTGAAAAAATAAAAGCTTCTAAGTGAAACTTGTAGTCTTAGCAAAAAAAAAAAAAAGAGAGAGAGAGAAAAAAAGCAATAAGCAGTTACCAAAAAACATGTAAACATGCCTAGCACGGAAAACTGCTCCTTCTGATAAATATTCTACATTTGAGTATAAGGGTTGCCTAAAATTCCAGCTAGTAGGTTTGACCTTGCTTTTCTATCAAAGGATTTCCCTTTCTGAAGATGAAAATATTGTTCTTGTCACGGATGTTCTCTTATGGCTTGTTGCTCCCAGCTTTGCTCTGTTGTCCTTTGTATTTTCACAGGGAGAAGTTTTTACATGAGGCCCACCTTTGACTATAGACCCCTATGCACTGACCACAAAAGATAGACTATTAGCCACAAAATATCAACCAGTTTGGGCGTTTACATTAGTCAGTTTAGCGTCACAATACAACAACACTGACGGAATGACCTTGGATCTCTGTATTTCACCAGGGGAATCGGAATGAGAAAGGCAAGCTGGAGAGGCCAAAGGCTGGGGCCCTGGGGCTGCACAGGCTGGAGTGGAGTTACCAACGGACCAGGAAACCACGACAACACAGAACAGGGGTACAAATGCGTCTCCACCCCCCTGTGATGCTTCCCAAACAGTATATGTTCAAAAGGAGTTACATTTTACATTCAAACATTATGGTCTTCCAAATAAGGCCGGCCTCTATACAGGGCACTATTAATAACTAACACTCAAACCTTCCACCTACTTTTAAAAATTCAAGTTTCCCTCGGCATTTGCTTGCATGATATGATTTTCTGAATGACTTCCTACCATTTTGGCACTTTCATAGGTTTGAGTTTGTGACAATGAAGAAACAATATGCTTGTTACTTGTTTACCCTTCCTTCCGGGACTTCCATTTCTAGCAAAGAAGGGTTAACTCGGTGAGGGTAAAACAGAACTGGAACCTTAATGACATAAGACATTTCATTTTAATAGGTAGAATCTTCCTGGATTAGTTCTTCCTGTGTTGGGCTTAGCTGATATATTATTTTATTCTCATATTTTACTGTTTCAAAACACACAAGAAGAAATTTAAGTGCAACAAATGTGTGCTTGATAAGGTGAGTGAATAATTAGAAGTATTTAAAACTGGCTGAGCAAAAGCAAGCAAAAGCTCACGCTATACTAATGCATACCATTGGCATGAAATGAGGGAGCAATGTTTTTTAAATGAAAAGCAATTAATCTTTGTCACAAGCTCTCTATGGTGGTTATGCTACTTTTAATTTGGAAAAAACAACAACATTGGATCCAAATGAATATGAAATATTGATAATATTTATGTGCTTTAGTTTGAAAAGTATATGAAAAGAATCTGAGAGGATCATGTAAACAAAACCAAA
Organism: Miniopterus schreibersii; assembly: GCF_964146895.1. Taxonomy (NCBI): domain Eukaryota; kingdom Metazoa; phylum Chordata; class Mammalia; order Chiroptera; family Miniopteridae; genus Miniopterus; species Miniopterus schreibersii. The sequence continues at coordinate 47,953,292 of NC_138113.1, forward strand.
AAAACCTTTGGTTGCTCACCAAAGTGTAATTTTTCTTCTGAATTTTGTCAAAGTATTTTATTTGGGAAGCTACTCAATGTGGAGCTATAAATTAAAATGCGATAGCAATCAAGTACAATTTTGTATCTATGGCAGGAAAAGATGTAAGTTGTTCTACAGACATTCATTTCTCCCCTCATTGCTTTGTTTGTTTTCTCCCCTTTATTTCATGAGCAGAAATGCTTCAGCCTCTTTTAAGACATGGGCACATAAGGCAGTTTATTTTTTGGTTACCAAGTTGTGATTGGAAGCATAACTTACATGCTTCATTGAGGTTGGTTCAAAAATATCATCAAGGACTACATGAAGAAAAGAGAGTCCTGGCCAGTGTGGTTCAGTTGGGTGAGCATGATCCCATGCACCAGAAGGTCGCCGGTTCGATTCCTGGTCAGGACACATACCCAGGTTGGGGTGTATGCAGGAGGCAATCAATAGATGTTTCTCTCTCTCTCCCTCTCTCTTCATCTCTCTCTAAGATGCAATGAATCTTAGAGATCTAGATCAGAGCTCTGGGGTAAGAATGACCAGAGTGAGGGTGGCAAGCGTGCTGCTGTTGGGTTAACACAATTTCTAACAGGTATTAGGACTGCAACAAATTAGAATTGAACAAATGAATGGATGAATGGAATATCCATAAATATGAATGAAAGGTTTAATTATGGAAATGTTACATATGATTTCTAAATTTTCAGTGTTTTTATCTGACAGATTTTGGACAGTGAGTCAGTCAGTGGTTTTGACCTCTGCATATCAAGGAATTTTTTAAAAACTAGAAAATAGGGCATTTCTATAAGCTTTGTCCTGAGAAGCCAAAATTAAGATCTGATTTGTTTTAAACTTGAGATTTTAATTAGTGCCAATCACCATGTAACAGGTTTTATTTTCTGATTTATGAAATGAAGATTCACAACCTGAGCCATCAGTTACCATAAATCACATTAGCCAAAGAGTACCTGTCTATTATATTTCTTCTTGAGACAAATGGGTTTTTATTTTGTTTAAATTTGTAGCTTCATCTAAGAGATGGCCAGCCGAAGATAAATTAGGACTTTGGAAAGCATTTTCTTGGACTTCAGTCTTAAACTATCTTAAAAGAATAAAAATTCAGGGAGAAAAAAATCTTCAAACTAAACTTTAAAATAACTTTCCACATGAAATCAAAACCATCCATCAAAGGTGAATTTCCTAAAGTTTACTTTGTGATAGCTGCTTGAGGTCCCCCCCCCCTCTATTTTCACTGGGTATTTATGGTAGTCCAAAACTTTCTAAGGGAAGAACCTCTAACTTGACTATGTGTATATTTTTAATAAAATTATATCCTCAATGCCACTTTGGAGAGTTTAGGCAGTTCATAGCACATGAGACAGAATCATCAGTTTGCATGGCACCAATTTAGCTTTCATTTCATTCAAGTGTCCAGTTAAAATATCACTTCTTTACTTCTGTTTTATTGATTTAATGTTCCCCCTCAGGTTCCCACCCTCCATTAAGAAGGGTCAGGAGAAAAAACTAGACCTTGTTTCTTTAAAACACAAGTGAATATTTTAGGTAAAATCACTTCCTCCCTTGATCTAGGGACCAGAGGGTCTCCCCAGCCTTCCTCAAACAAGAAAGGTTTCAAGGCAGTTTAGAAAAACATAAAATATGAGAGAATAAAATAACTGTATTCAGGCAGAATTCACAGCATCATTCTGTAAAATGTGTCGCAGCAACAAAATAAATATGAGAGCCTCTTCCAGGGACAGTGTCTATAGGCACTCACAATGGCCCAGTGTTGGACATACCATCGGAGGCTGTCTTACAGCAGAGCCTCTGCAAAACTAGGCTGTCCCGAACCCCTGGTGATAGAATGGTTTCCTTTATACCAACAAGGTTGGGAAAGCACCAACATCTGCATGTGGCCTGTGCCCAGGCCAACTTCTCAGAGTTTGTGCTGTGAGACCTAAAGTTATAATGAAGTTGTCTGAAATGAAAACACCTGTCAGCAGGGCCTGGGTGGATCCATGTGCTAAGTGTGTCCATGACAGGATCAAATGTGCTTTCCTTAAACATTCATCTGAGCTATTTACAGCTCTGCTTTAGCCTTCACTTTTTGCTTGTGTGGAGCCTGAAGGTCAGCCAGAGATGAAAGCTTAGGGTCTTCTCCTATGTCTTCTGATCATGCATCCAGCTCTGCACATGTATATGTCCTTCTTGATCACCCAGTATTCAAAGGAACTTTTAAAAGCCTTTATCTCCCATGCATCTATTTCCCTAATGTCTTCCCACACTTTCCTGGCTGGGCTGCTGAGTGCATGTCTAGAGTTGCATTTAGAAGCTCAGCAGATGACACCCAAAAAGCCACCTCAGTCCCTGGAATGCTCCACATTACTGGAACTAAAGCCAAGCCCTCTCACCAGTCTTTCAGGAAACCAGCAGACAGAGTGAATCCATTACCGTAATCACTTGAGAATAAGAACCATACTGCTCCCTCTGGCGCTAGCTACCTGCACTAGGAGTGTGAGCTGTCGATCTGGAGGTTGACAAACAGATATTTCTCTTTTTGACAGCTTCCTTCCAACACTTTAAAAGCTTGTTCAGATCTGTACCACTACAAACAAATGAATGAAAGAATACTTGACCCTTTCTTCCAAATAACACCACCTTACCATGTCTTTTGTTCTGAGTCCAAGTCTTTTACTATCTCTGTTGTCTCCCCTTTGCCATGAAGACCTTCCTGACCATTCAAGTGAAATTCAACCCTTGGTTCATTTACCTTGCTGTTGCTGGTCTGTAATGTTACTGTGCCGGATATAACAAGTTTTTTTTAACTTATTTGTTCACCCTGTCCTTGCTATTAACATGCCTTATATTTTTGTATATTGACAGCTTGATAGTGTCTGGCATATGTCACTATCATCCGTGTTGTATCAAATCCTCATAATGTATAGGACTGAGTTTATAGAACTGTTATTAATACATACCTCAACTTAAGTCATTTGCATAATACCACAAGGGAAGTTATTTTAAATGATTTTGTAAGGGAACATGGTAATGCAAACTAAATGCACAGCCCTCTGATTATGAGGTTTAATTTAATAATACTTCTTTAAAAATATGTTTTTATTGATTTCAGAGAAAGAAAAGGAGAGGAGAGAGTTTGAAACATCAGTGATGAGAGAGAATCATTGATCTGATGCCTCCTGCATGCCCCCTACTGGAGATTGAGTCCAAAACCTGGGTATGTGCCCTGACCAGAAGTCAAACCCTGACCTCCTGGTCCATGGGTGGTGCTCAACCACTGAGCTACAATGGCCAGGCTAATAATACATTTTAAACACCTATAAGAATGAATGGACTGAGTATTGGTCAGGAAACCTGTGTTAAGTCCAAGTTTTTAATAAAGAGTAATGATTTAATATTTGAGTTTACATTATCTGTATAAAGCCTGCCATGCAGATATATGTTAGATATATCAGTTAGTTAAAGGTAGGTTAGCACATTAATAGTCATCTGTGTAGTAGGAAGTTATAAAATCACAGTCTGGCCTGGCCATCTCACCTTAACACAGTTAGCTAATGAAGTACCAAAGGGAAGCACCAAAAGATTGCTCAGAAGAGAATTTGGAGACCAGTCTAACACAATGATAAATGAAGATCACTGTTTTCAAAATTCTATGCCATTTAAACGAAAATGCTTTTCACCTGGAAAATTTTCAAAACAGGCATTACCATTCACCCATAAAAACAATAAAAAATAATAATCTAAATAAATTTCATGGGAGGCAGAAAACAGAGTATTCAAGAGCATAAGCAAAGAAGTCATTTGCTATATCGAGTACATAAATTTCTAGTTTAATTACCTGGAACAAATGGTCTAAGTTTATGTATCCAAGTCTTCCTATTCTTGAAGTAATTATAACATTTATATAGCTCTTTGAGTTAGGCACTAATTTCAGTGTTTTATGTATATTAAATTATTTAATCCTCACATCAATTCCATGAGGTAGGTACTGTTTTACAAATGAGGAAACTGAAACACAGAGGTGTTAAGTGCCTTGAGCATGATTACAAAGGTGATGGTAAACTCAGGATTCAACCCGGGTGGTATGACTGCAGTGTGTCTGCTGTGACTCATCACATTCTCTGTCATTATTAAAATATGCTTTTTTATTAATGTTTTAGAGAGTGAGAAGGAAGGGGAGGGAGAGAGAGAGGGAAACATCGATCAGCTACCTCCTGCCTGCCCCACACTGGGGATTGAGTGTGCAACCTGGGCATGTGCCCTGACCTGGAATGGAACTGGCAATCTCTCGGTGCATGGGACACCACTCAACCAACTGAGCCACACTGGCCAGAGCACATTTTCTGTCCTTAAGCAGTAGTAATACATAACAATATCCATCTTTTAAGGTTACTCTGAGGATTAAATAAAATAATTTACACATAATAAGGGCAGTACCAGTGACTCAGAAATTAAAAGCTCTATACTTATGGCATTGTAAGAAATGTAACTTTCCAAGGAATTTCCCCAACTATATTGATTTCAAGCTATAGGGGCCAATAACTAAATGATTTATTTGTCTCTTAGTCCAGCAATAAAACCATGTGTTTATAGTCAACTGATTTTTTATAATGGTGCCCAGACTATTCAGTGGAAAAATAGTCTTTTCAAAAAGTGGTGCTGGGACAACTGGACAGATGAAGGTAAACCTTTGCCTCACATCATATGCAACAATTAACTCAACAATGGATCAAAGACAAAAATAGATACATTGCACTTTATCAAAACATAAAATTAGCTTCAGAGGACACAATCAGTTTTGAGGGACTTCCTATTCAATTCCACTGGATTATCTATTTCTCACTATTTTAAATATTTTGCCATTTTAATAAATCTTTATACCTCCTCATGGAGATACATCAGCCTCTTTAATAAATCTGCAACAGGCTTTATTCATGGAAATTGAAAAGGTGATTCTAAAATTTTCTTGGGATAGAGAAAGTCCAAGGCTATCTAAGAGAATTTTGAGGAAGAAGATAAAGGGGTGGTGCTTCCCATATCAGCCATGCAGATTTATTTCTCCGGGTTTCAGTGTCATAGCTACAAAACCATTGCCAAACAAACATAAACACACCAAGACTTACCCTTATGTTTTCTTTAGTTCTAAGAGTTTTGTAGTTTGGCTTTTACATTTAGGTCTTTGATACATGTTAAGGATTCTTCAAGCTGAAACCCCAGATGGCAAATCTAGCACACACACTCGCACACATGCACATTCACATTCACACACACATATGTACACACACATCTTCTTATTTTAAAACTTACTAAAAAGCTATGTTAATCAAGACACTGAGGTGCTGACATATGTATAGACATAAATACCAATAGAATATAATTGAAAGTCCAGAAGTTAACCCATACATCTATGGCAAATAGACTTTTGACAAGGGTTTCAAGACCATTCAATGGCAAAAGAGTAATAGTATCTTTATCAATTGGTGCTAGGAAAACTGAATAGCATAACAGGCAAAAAAAAAAAAGTTAGATTCCTACCTCACACCATACATAAGAATTGACTCAAAAATAAATCAATGGCCTACATATAAGAGCTAAAATTATAACACTCTTAGAAGAAAACATAGAGGTAAACTTTATGACTTGGAATATAACAATGGATTTGTAACTATGACACCAAAAGCATTAGCAATGAAAGAAAAAATTGATAAAATGCACTTGATCAAAATTAAAATATTTTTGTATTAAAAATCAATACAAAAAAGTGTAAGTGTAAGGACACCCCTTGCAATGGGAGCAAACAGCATATCTGATTGGGCTCTAGTTTCTAGAATATATAAAGAACTTGATAACTCAATAAAAAAACAAAACAAAAAAACACACCAAACAACTCAATTAAGAAATAGGCAAAGGTCTTAACTAGACATTTCTCCAAAGAAGATAAACAAATGACCAGCGAGCCCATGAAAAGATTCTCAACTTCACTATCCATTAGGGATGCGTAAATTAAAACCACAATGAGATACCATTTTACACCCACAAGAAGGCTATATAACAATTTTTAAAAAATATATCTTTATTGAGTTCAGAGAGGGAGGGAGAGGGAGAGAGAAAAATAGAAACATCAGTGATGAGAGAATCATCATTGATTGGCTGCCTCCTGCATGTCCCCTACTGGAGATCGAGCCCACAACCTGGGCATGAGCTCTGACCACGAATCGAACTGCAATCTCCTGGATCCTAGCTCAATGCTCAACCACTGAGCCACACTGACTGGGCTATAGTAATAATTTTTTACAGAAAATAACAAATCTTGACGATTATATGTAAAATGGTTCACACATTGTAGAAAACAGTTTGTTTGTTACTCAAAAAGGTAAGTCAATAATTACCATGTGACCCAGCAATCCTACCCAAGGTATATACCCAAAAGAAATGGAAAAGTTCGCCCACATAAAAATGTGTACATGAATCTTCGTAGCAGCATTATTCAGAATAGCCAAGAAACAATCCAAATGTCCATCAGTGAACAAATGCATAAACAAATTGTGCTGTACACTTAGAATGAGACTTTATTCAGCAAAAGTAATGAAGCACCGACACATGCTACCATGTGGATAAAACCTCAGGAACCTAATGCTAAGAGGAAGACGCCAGACATAAAAGGCCATATACTGTATTTTTCTATTATTCTGAAAGGCTGAGAATAAGTAAATCCATAGGAACAGAAAGGCAGTGGTGGCTGCCAGGGCTTGGGGACATGGAGCGGCTTGGGTAGCCCAAGGCCTAAGGCTTTAGTCTGGAGTGAAGGAAGGAAGCGTCCTTGTACTGCAAAGAGATGGTGATTGCACATCCTGAACTTACTAAAAGTCACTGAACTTTTCACTTTAAAATGGTTAATGTTATGCGAATTTTGCCTTAATAATTTTTTATGGCATATAAAAACATCTAATAGACATATTTTGAGGAGTCAAAATACTTTCCTGTTACCATTTTTAGTCAATAATTTATTAATCAATTATGTATTGTAATATAGTTTAAAAAGAACAGTCGATAATCATTGATGTTTCTATCTCTCTCTCCCTTCCTCTCTCTGAAATCAATAAAGATATGTTTTAAAAAAATAAAAAATAAAAATAAAAGAAATATGGACCTGTGTGTGTTTGTGTGTATACATACACACACATACTATATTTGTATACCACTCCTATTATTTCCAGCATATTTAGCACTTTTAGTAATCAGTAATCTAAATATATTTTAATTGAATAAAGCATAAAGTGAAATGAGAGGACAAGAGAAAGAATACAGTAAAAGATGTTATACTTTTGCTTCCCACCTGATGGCTTCCCACTAGTTAAACATTATAACTTTGCCCTTTCTATGTGACTGTGTATGTCGTTGCTTAGTTGCTAGCAATTCAAATAAATCTTTTCACCTCTGTTAGCTCTTGCCAATGCAGATTTATTTTTCTCAAAGAGAATTATTGTTCTAAGTCATTCATTGTGTGTTCTGAACAAAGAACAAAGAAGTGTGTATAAAAACCAAGGGCAGAAGAAAACAGACATTTTAAAGAGTAATCCATGATGAAACTGTGAGTTTCAAATGACTGAAAACATATTGGTTTTGTCCGTCACTCTGAAAAAATTGACTGAGAAGCTCAGAACTAGCAAAGAGAACATTTGGCCATATGAAAGCAAGTGCAAGGAATTTTCTCTGAGGAGGAGAGATGCTTTTTCCCGGCCTCTAGAGGAATGACAGTTACTAACTACCCCATGTTTGAATGTCCATCAAGTGAGGCAGGAAGATTCCAAATTGAAGAGCTGATAGATCGTATTATTAAGAGACAAACAGGCATTAATTTTAGTTCAACATAATCTTATCAAGGGTCTCAGCAGGTACAAATTTCCAAGATTTGGATATTGTTTGTGAGTGGAGCTTTGCCAGAATTCAGAGTCCGTGATCTCCCCATTGGAGGGCATTAGATGCCACAGCCATAGGGATGGCCACCAACAGGCACTGTGTGAGAGTGCCGAAGGCTGCCTTGTTGGTAAATGTGCACCTTCGTGCTCACCAGTGGGGATGGTACAGCAAAACCTGAGACTGCAGGACATGTGGGTTATCACAACAATATGACAGCAAGTGTATCACAGGCTGGTAAGAGCTGGGGGCATACGGGTTACATAAATCACATCAACACTTTCCACAGCTGCCAACCACTAGGAAAGCCTCCTTACTCATGAACTCCGATGTTACTCAATAAAGATGCTTAAAATCATAACAGCAAGAGAAACCACACAGCAGCACCCAGCACTTCTGGTTTATTTATCCCATTCAACTCCTAGCCCGGTATCTTCCACATAAGCTTCAAAACATTCATTGGACACACTGCATATTCATGACTGGGGTCTGAGTCTCTCCATCGTGGGAGATTTAAGTCCCTGGGTGCAGGAAGTAAGCTCCAGTTCTCATCCATTCTCTCCCTGACATAGACTCCCTACCGCTCCCTTCTTTCCCTAACTCATTTTTTTAAAACAAATTAAGTCTCGCCAATTTCATAGGGCTTCCAACCACAGAGTTAAATATTTTCTCTAAACAAGTCCATCAATTCTTTCTTTTAGCATATATTTAAAGATATTACAATGTTCTGTTTTTGTATACTAGCTAATCAGAGTAATCTTTGTCCTCAAGTTACATTAAAAAACTTCTCAATGCCTGAAACCCATTTTTCTCATCATAGCATCTAGCAAAGACACGTAAACAGTGTACAAAAAATGCAGGTTGACTTGATTTCTCACATATATAAAAAAATCTTTGCCTTCCTCCATACATTTAAGTTCTGTTAGCAATTGTAGTTTTAGCCAAATAGT